>NC_056498.1:76637421-76639287 GCF_014905685.2 Nematolebias whitei | reverse complement strand
TACAACAGACACATAACATACACATAACAGACACACTACAGACACACAACAGACACACAACAGACACACAACAGACACATAACAGACTCATAACAGACACACAACAGACACACAACAGACACATAACAGACACACAACAGACACACAACAGACACACAACAGACACATAACAGACTCATAACAGACACACAACAGCCACCCAGAGTGGACCTCCAGGTTTCTGGTAAATATGTTGCACGACATGTTGCCTTCAGAGGACGAGTTAGATCAGTGTCAACTACTGCTTTACCAAATGTTACTGCAACATCTGTAACTGACTGAGTTATTATCCATCCATCCTCCATCCATCCTCCATCCATCCTCCATCCATCCATCATCCATCCAGCATCCATCCATCCATCCATCCATCCATCCATCCATCCATCCATCCATCCATCCATCCATCCATCCATCCATCCATCCATCCATCCATCCATCCATCCATCCATCCATTACTTGCTTCACCTTTCTGGGTTGCTGCCTGGGAGAATATAGAGTTACTAATTAACTCAACATGCATATTTTTGTTCTGTTGGAGGAAACCACAGTACCCAGAAAAAAACCTTTGTGTGCACAGGAAGAACATGTAAACTCACCCAGAAAGGCTGGGAGTCTAACCTGTGACGTTCTCACTGAGAGGCCACAGCTCCAAACATTGTTCTGCCTGAATTAAAGCTATTTTTGTGATTTCTAAGGTCTGTTGACTGTGGGGGGCCTTTGATTAGGTTGTCTCCAAAAGTGTCACGGTTCCAGGAAGGTACAGACTTAAACAGAAGGAGCCCAAAAGAGAGAGAGAAAAAAAGTTATACTGTATATAAAAATAAAACAAAAAACTGAAGAGGCAGCAGGTATAAAATGGACAAAGAGGAGAAACTGAAAAAGCATGAGGGCGGCATCATTAGGTTGTTCATCAAATTGCAAATTGCACATTTGAGTGTTTCTGAAATTTCTTTCTCGATGTCACCTCTGGACTTGTACTAAGGTGGTTTTGTGAATCGGTAAATAAAAAGGCGTCCCACAGAGCAGAAAACAATAATTTTCTGTCGCGACGCATGAGTTCCCGTAACCTTAGAGAAAGGAGAGAGCCAGATTTAGATGAAATGGCGGTGTTTCTTTCACCAGTCGGCCATGTTTATGAGTCAGTGATCCATGCACACGGGCACAGCTCAGAGACGCTGAACATTATTCTGAGATTCAAGTGGACTTCAAATTACTTCCACACCATTTGGCTCAGGGTGCTGGAGAGCAAAGCAGCCCAGGAAATAGATGGATCCCAAGGCAGAGGTTTTTTTTTGGGAGGTTTATTTATTCATAAGCAATGACTGCTCCAGTTTTTCTCCATGTGTACCTCAAATCAACTACTAATTTACTTATTTATACCTGTGTATATATTTATTTATTTGTCTGTCCTCTGCATCATGTGTGTCCATAATCTGGACCAGCAGGTTTTATTTTCTATAAAGATGTGAAGCCCAGGTGAGGCAGGTCTGACCCTGACCTCTTTACAGATACTGAAGACTGTGTTTTCAGATTTCATTTTAATCTTGTTTTGTAGAATTGCCTAAGAACAAAAGCTGTATCTGATGTTTTCTGCATTATTTATGTATTTATTTATTTATTTTATCCCAGCTACATGTTCATGCGGTTGCAACAAGTTTTTAACAGATATTTTCTGGGAACTGATGAGACCCCATCTGCCATCTTTAGAAACAAGCTGTGTTTGCCATTTTTACTTGATTCATTCAAAGTCTGTCCGTCCACCCATCCAACCATCCATCCAACCATCCATCCATCCATCCATCCATCCATCCATCCATCCATCCATCC
>NC_056498.1:76635105-76637321 GCF_014905685.2 Nematolebias whitei | reverse complement strand
ATCCATCCATCCATCCATCCATCCATCCATCCATCCATCCATCCATCCATCCATCATCCATCATCCATCCATCCATCATCCATCCATCCATCATCCATCCATCCATCCATCCATCCATCCATCCATCATCCATCCATCCATCATCCAACCATCATCATCCATCATCCATCCATCCATTCTTTCACTGATCTGCAGTCTTTTCACAAAGGCAGCAGGTCCAGGAGGTAAACCCAGCCATTCCTCTCCACATAGATGTCTCCAGTTCCTTGTGGGAGATTCCAGTGTATTTCCAGGAATGGAGAGAGTATGATGTTAATCTCTTCTGGGGTAATCTCTAAGTGGAATGTGATTGGAAGGCCTCCTTGAACAGATAACCATCCTAATCAGATCCTAAACAACCTGAATTGACTCTTTTTGATATGAAGAAGCAGTGGTGTTATTCCGAGCTCTGCGTAGATGATGGAGCTCCACAACATATGAGTCCAGTCATCACCTGTAGGAGACTCACTTTGTTTTTCATTCATGGTCCATATCTTATGAGCATAGGTGAGGGGTTTAGGTGTAGACAGACCAGTAAATTGACAGCTTTGCTTTTCAGCTCATTTATTTCTTCACTACATGTCCGGAACAATGTCCTTATTACTGTGGAAGAGTCTCAGATCCATAGACCACTGGGGATTTCATATACAAAACAGATACTTAAACTGCTACTCTTGAGCAAAGATTCATCCCTGGTCCGGAGCGAGCATGCACAACCTTCCTCTAGTTGAGAAACGTGACTTCAGACCTCGAGGAGGGAGCTGACTCTCATCCAAACTGCTTTACATTCGGCTGCAAGCAGCTCCATTGCACTGAAGGTCATGACCTTTAGACATCTACTGAACCACATCATCTGCAACAAACACAAACAAAACTTTGAGGTTCCCAAACCAGATGCACTCCTGTTCATGACCGGCTCAGAAGATTCTGCCCTTGAACACCACAAACAGGATCTGAGACAAATATAAATTTAACATTTATAGATATTTTCACCTTTTCATTTGCACCTTGACTTCCAGTCATCCTGTCACTCTCTCTTTATTTGCCTTCCTTTTCTCCACCCTTCACCTTTGCTGTTTCTCCTCCCTCTTCCTTCCTCCCCCTGTAATCCCCCTCTCTCCTCCTTTGTGCCATGGTGGAGTTGGGATTATGCGCTCAAACTGCCAGTTATGCTCTGCTCGCCTGCGTTCTGCTCCGTGGCCTACGGCGTGTTTACACAAAAAAATGGAAAAAAGTAGAATAAAGGTCTGAAATTATTTCTCATTAGACTCCTGCAGTGTAATGAATACGGGGATTTTGTTGTCAAATTCATACTGGTGGGGCCTTTTTTATGTGCAAATGAGTAGAGAGGAGTACAGTTTTAAAATTGAGCTGGTTTTCTGTCTTTCTTTATTTTTTTAGGTAATTGTTTTTATTTAGTGAAATGTTTTTAGCCCAAATGTTTATTTCTCCCTTTTGAAGGCGACAGAGCTTATGTCTCTGTGTTTGTACAGTTAGCAAAATATCTCATGAACCAGTGGACAGATTGTAATGAAACTGTCAGAAATTAATCATTGGGTTGACATCTACACCAAAACAATATTAGTCAGTTTTTCAAATATTGTGCTAAAATGAATTATGATATTAGCAGCACATCATCTCCCACGCATACTTTGAAAGCAACAAATTGCACAACAAAAGCGAAGCATTATCTATTGGAGATAACCTTGTTAATTTTTCTGAAAACTAACTAAATAAATGAACTACTAGGTGAATTTAACTGAACTTCTCCGAAAATAACACTGTGTTTCATTTCCCTTGGAAGTCAAACTCAGTTCTGGAATGGATGTCAGACCAGAGCTGAAAAGTAGCAAACTACATTTACTCGTGTTACTGTAACTGTCTCTTCACATGCACTGAGATTAGTTCAGCATCTGTTACCATGGTGATCTAACCAAGTGTCTTTGTTACCATGGTGATCTAACCAAGCTCAAACTCAGTCTCTGTTACCATGGTGATCTAACCAAGCTCAAACTCAGTCTTTGTTACCATGGTGATCTAATCAGGCTCAAACTCAGTCTCTGTTACCATGGTGATCTAATCTGGCTCAGACCCATTCTCAGTTACCATGGTGATCTAACCAAGCGTCTTTGTTACCATGGTGATCTAATTAAGGTCAAACTCAGTCTCTGTTACCA
>NC_056498.1:76627533-76635095 GCF_014905685.2 Nematolebias whitei | reverse complement strand
GCTCAAACTCAGTTTCTGTTACCATGGTGATCTAATCAGGCTCAAACTCAGTCTCTGTTACCATGGTGATCTAGCCAGCTTTAAAGAATTCCTCTTGGTTACATTAAAAACTCAGACTTTCAGCTCATCACAGGTAAACTGTTAACCTCCCTTCTTAGTCCATCCTCCTGTTAATAAACTGGCATGAGAACCACATGAAAAATAACGTTAAATTCTTCATGAACTTTTTAACTGACATATAAAAGGCAGCATTACGCTGTCTGATGTGTCTGTGAGCAATGATTGAATCATTGTTGCCACAAGAATAAACTGATCAAAGTCTAGAGCAGGGCAGATAATGTAGGAGTTTTGGGTTGTGCTTTGTTTAATGTGTTTTGTTGTTGATCATGTAGAGCACAGTGGGATGGTCTGCACTGAAATAACACGTTTCAACAGAGTAACTGTACTTTTAAATGAATACATTATTTTAGTACTTTTTCCACCTCAGCGTCAGACTCAACTCTACCGTGGTCCAGTTGTCAGAAAACTGGCAGGATTAGCTAATTGTTGCTCAATGAGCAGACTAACTGTTGTCAGCAACACAAGTCGATAACAATGGATTTCTCTGTTTTCTTTGCATTCAAACGTTGGAGCAACATGTTCACTCGTTACGGTTAGACTGTAGTGTGTGTGTTAGTGAGACAGATTTACCGAGATACAAACTAACATAATTAACAGTAAACATTAATTTTCTGAAGTTATCACAATATTTTATGCACGAGACACTCATACTGGATTACAGTTTCAGGTCTGGCCAGAAATCTTCAACCTTTCAAGTTTATAAAAGAGGTTTAATTTTAAAGTAGTGTACTTAATACCAGAATGATCTATAAAAAGAAACCAGCTGATAAAACTGAACCTGTTTTACTCAAGTCTCTCTCTGTGTGTCTTTGGGCAGCCTTCATTAGGGAGCCATAAATCAGGAAGAAGAGAGCAGATGTTTTTCAGTCAGGGTGCTCCTGCTTCGGCTGTGACCTTAGCTAATCCTGTTGTGCACGCACAAGCTCATTTAGCAGCTCGTGTAGCAGACATGGGTGAAGGGAATCAGTTAGTCGGCAGGAAGTCTCCGAGGAGTCCTCGTGTTGTATCCCTGCCTGGTTTAGTGCATTTGATATGGACAGACGTGTAGGAACAGGTGATGGGACCTCTGCTCTCTAAGGCAATATCAAATTATCGGGTACTCTTTCAAATTAAAGGCATAGCAATTCTGAAAGGAATGCATATCGCCCGCTCTCTTTTCTAATACAGTTTTAAACTGAAGTGATGAAAACAGATAACTGCAAACTGCTTTTATGTATAAATGTCAGTCAGCTGTGCAAACAATGATTTTCTACCTGGGTCAAATATTTGTCTGAAACTTGCCCCAAAGAAAGAAAATGATGTGATGTGATAGTGCTGTTGGGGAAAAGACTTGAGCACATTCATAAGTACCACAGTAATCTTACATTATCTTCACATTTCATTACAATTAACCCATGTGACGACTTTAGTCCTGGTTCAGTCCGAAACTGCAGGAAACGTGGCTCCTGATGAAGGATGTAATTTCATACTGAGGACCAGAAAAAGACCGAGAGCAACTGTAAGAAAAAAAAGAGAGTTGGGGAACAATCCGAATGTCTGAGTCAGTATCCTGCCTGACCTCCTGTCCACCCGCCCGCTGCTCCAATTATCAGCTGCTTTCATTGCTCTCAGAGAAAGAAGCCAATTAGAGCAGCTCGCTGCAGGGAGGCCTTGACAACACAAGACATGCACGCTGTAATATTTGAAAATATGCACTAAAGGCAATTGAAATGGGAAAATTTAGAAATGCCAGTATTGCTAAAGTTTACCCAGATGTGGTTTTAATGTAGCTGAGAGCTATCAGTAGGGTGATGATGGTGGGGACGTTTGATGACAATATATTTAGAAGAAGAGAGCTGCAGCTGAAAGGCAGCGTGCACGTTGAGTGCAGAAGGAATTTGATGGTGGGTTGAAATCATAACTCAAAGTTAAACCAAGACAAACAGCATCTAAAACTAACAAAACTGTAACTTAAGTCTTGTCTAATTTATTTATAAAGCACATTTAAAACAACAGCTGGAGCTTCTAATTAAAAGATACAATCTGTAAAATAGCTAAAAGAAAAAAAAATGTTGCCAAAAGCTAAAAATAACAAAACTGTTTCTAAAAACTAAATTTAGCACAACTGTATTATTAAGCTGAAATAAATACAAAATACAAAAAAGTTAATATTAGCAAAAATGTAGCTAAAAGCTACGATTAGCAGATCTGAAGCTTGGTAAAATGCACAGGGTAAAGCTGAAAAAAATAGCAAAACTTTTACAAAAAGCTAAACTTAACACAATTTATCTAAAAGTACAAATGCCCAAGACAGTTATGAGCTAAAATTAACAAAAAAGTAGCAGAAGACTCAGTGAAGCAAAATAACTAAAAGTTAAAATGATCAATACTGAAGATAAAAGCTAAACGTAAAGGAATTAAAAGTAAAATGAGAAAAATCTTTGCTGGGAAATAAATTAGTAAAGTATATTAAAACCATGAAAAGAAGCTAAAATTACAAAACCTGTAGCTAAAACTTAAAGTTAATAGAAAACAACAAACCTTAAAAAAAAAAGTGTATATATATATATACTATATATATATATATATATATATATATATATATATATATATATATATACAGTACATGAAAATTAGCAAAACTGTTTATGAAAGCTAAAATTAGCAAAGGAGTTGCTAAAATTTGCCTAAATGTTGATAAAAGCTGAATTTAGCAATGCTTTAGCTGAGAGAGAGTATTAACAAAGAGTAGCTAAAAGCCAAATGTAGCAAAAATATAGCTAAAAGTTAAGATGATCACATCAATGGCTAAATGCTACAAATAGCAACACTGTTGCAAAAACAGTCAAGAATGTTGAAGTAGATTTCAGAAAACAGTTGTTTGAAGAAAGGAAAGAGGTTTCTCCATATTTCTATGGAAACATTATTTAAATAAAATTAATTTAAAATGTATAAAAAGTTACAGATAAGGCAATAAAACATGATTCTCTATAGATGTGAACATTTTGTTATACGACCAATTGAAAATAAACTAAGTATGTGGAAGTAATTTGATTGTAAATGAAGCTTCAGACTTGAAAACAATGGGGTTAATGCTGACTCAGCATTTACACAACATTAGCAGGCCATTTTTACTTTTAGTAGACAACTGTATTATTGTATAAATACAGAAAAATGATCCCTTAATCTGTTTTACAATAGAAGCAAATTTATCTCAATGAAACGTTTTAGGTGCAGTAGAGAGATCAGACTGAGGGATCAGACCAACACAAGGAACTCAGAAGACTAAAAGACAACGAAGACTAAAAATGCACACAAAAGATACAGACACACAAAAATAACTTGAGAGGACACGAAGCACAGAACAGTGGACACAAGAATGGACTGATGCTGATGAGTAGAGTGGAGGCACCTGCGCTAAATGACAACAGGAAACAGGTGTGAGTGGGCGGGGCATAACAGCAGAGTGGAGCCTGCCAGAGAAGAAGTACTGCGAATTCACTGTAATGCGAAAATCACTGGAAGCACGAAGTGAACACGAAGAAAACCCAGGAAATAAACGTGACAACGAAATCAAACCGCAGACAGGAAAAATAAAGACTGGTGAAGAATCTCCAAAAATAAAAGGAACCTGAAAGAACATGAAAGACTAAACCATAAATCCATCAAAATAAAGAACTGAGGATTGTGACACCGTTTTGTTCGCATGCCAGTAGAAAAGAAAAAAGTTTCCCAGTTTTGAAACTACAGTGAGTTTTAAATCACTTTGATGTTGAAACAGAGAAACAAAAGAAAATCTTTCTCCTTGTGGTGTTTTATTAATTAATTTATTTGTATTTCTGTGTTAAGGAAACCAGAAATCACACCAGCCCACGGTGGTTATAAGGGAAACGCTCATGGACTCTCATCAGAGTCTACACCAGTTTTTACTTTGTCAGCATTTTTTAAATGGTTTGATTTAAAGGAAATAGTTTAATGTTGGAGAGTACTTGTCCTTGCTCGGGTATATTTTTCCTTTTTGGTCTAAAAAGATGTATTTGTCATGTTCTTTTTTCCTTTTTGTCCTTTTTTGTATCGGTTCCAGCAGAAACTGATGCTCAAACCCTCTTACTTTAAAGAGCCTCTTCATAAACAGCTTTTTGTGTTCTTGATCATTTCATCGTGAACAGATAAATGATGATTCACATCCGGAGAAAGGAACAAAATGCCTGACAGAGTTGACTGGAAGAAGTGACATTGCGGGGGGGGGGGGGGGGGGGGAATTGGCAGGAAGCAGAAATATGACGTCTTTCATGGAAGAGTTGATCGGAGGGTCAGGGCGTGAGCAGCGGCACGCCCATTGATCCCATTAAAGCTCCTGTTAATTACTTTTCATCTGAACTGTGATGCTGCACGAGATGTTGAGGGAGAGGAGTCCGTCTGTGAAGTGGCGTTCGGGGCGTTGGACTGGGAGTGTTATTGGTTTATGCCGGTATGATTGGTTTAGGCGCTGACACTTCAGTTTAATCAGCTGCTTTATTGACAGATGGAGAGGAGCTCATTTATGTCTGCAGAGACAGAGACAGAAGAGAATACGTTCAGGACGACAGAAACACATGAACCACACCGACGTGATTTTACTGACAGAAGTAAGGAGGTATAATCTCTCACTTCATTCGTTCAGTTTAAGATTGGTTTGCTGTGGATTATCTGAAACGCCTCGGATCATCATGAAGTAAACAAGAGGCACGCCGCCCGTCTCTGAGGGGTTTGAACAGTGAAGGTTTGTTGTTTTGGAGATGAGTGTTTTTCTGGAACAGGGAATGTTACCCTGAGGAAAACAGAGGGAAGTTGTTTGTTTGTTTGTTTGTTTGTTTGTTTGTTTGTTTATCTGAGGCAGTGCAGAGTGACAGATCCTGGAGAGAGGAGGGAGCAAGTTAATCCACCACGAGGTGCAGTGGTGGAGCCAGGGGGTGGCCAATGGTGGCCTTGGCCCCCATAGATTAATCTTAGGCCACCCCAATCGTTTGAGGAAACTATACTTTCAAGCAAAATAAAAACTAGAAAGCATAGTTTCTTCAAATAATATACTGGTCGGTTTACATATTTATATGATGGTGGCCATCTTGGATTTTGGTGTGACTGCCCAGTACTTGAAAAGAAACTTTCTGACACCTAGATGTAGCCACACACCAAAAGAAGTTGATACTTTACCTGTTTTCAATCATCATGCTCACAACGTGCATGGACGAAGGAATGAATGAAGGGTATTTCCCTTGTTGTCCCGCATTGTGGAGTGAAGAGGGGACAATAAGGTTTGTTGTTTTAGTACCGTTATTCTTTGCAGACACATCTTTTATTGTTCAGACACCAGAATTACATGAATGGTGGCTGATTTTTAAAACAAAGAGGGTCAGATTTGATTGTAGAACTTGAAGCTTGTGATTTCTGTTGCTACATTTTCAATATTTTTGGGACTTTTGTTCTTTGTAGCTGACTTGGGTCATCCCTCGTTTCTTTCAATACACTAGAAATAGTCAAAATTCAAAGGAAATAACTTTAAAATGTCTCCATACAGATTAAAAGTATTGTTTCACATTAGGGCTGGGGGATGTATTGAATATTCAGAGATTCAGATCCAGAGATTCTTTATTATCATTCACACCACACGTGGGACATGTGGTGGAACAAAATTATGTACATAGTGTCACATGTACATCCAACAATGGAATGTAAAGTAAAACAGTATCTAAGATATGAACTAAGAAAAACATCAGCTAAAAATACGCTAAGCACTAATAGCATAAAAACAATAAACACAATATGTCGAACAGCAGCACGCACATGAGTCTGTGTGAGCAAATGAGCATGAATGAACACAGCAACATGAAACAGATCAGCAGCAACATGAAACAGATCAGCAGCAACATGAAACAGATCAGCAGCAACATGAAATAGATCAGCAGCAACATGATGTGATTTTTCACATATTATTCTGGTTAGAGATTCATGAGTCTAACAGCCTCAGGGTAGAAGCTGTTCCTCAGTCTAGTGGTTTTACACTTAATGCTCCTCAACCTCCTTCCTGAGGGGAACGGGGCAAAAAGTGTGTGTGCTGGGTGAGTGGGGTCCTTCATGATGCAGGTGGCCCTCTTCCTGCATCTGGAGGTGTAAATGTCTGTGAAGGTGGGGAGACTGACTCCATCAGACTTCTGTGCAGCCTTCACCACTCTCTGCAAATAATTTTTTTCTGCAGCTATGCAGCCTCCATGCCACATGTTGATGCTCGATGTATCGGAATTTTATCAATTTACGATGGTTAAAATAACTCTATCGCAACCATCGCAAGTATTATTAGACTTGAAAATCTGTGAAGTTCATTTTCTCCCATCTGCACCTCCAACTTTACACAGCCCCTCCTTCTCCATCACTGAATACAAACTCAGCTCCTAACCTGTGCACGCTACCCTCGCTTCCTGCTTCTCGGGGTATTACAACAAGTAAACACAGGAGATATCAAGAGCAGATTAGCTGCTGAACAGAAAGAAACGCAATGGCTGTTGTTTGGAGAGGGTTTGGATTTAAATTGTCAGATTAGCAGCAGAAAAATGTTTTCTGAAGAACAACGACAAAAACAAGTCCCGACAAAATGTCAGAACTACAAATCTTTTTCACCATTTAAAACAGCTATAAGTTAAGCTGTAAGCTGCAGCTCCCAGTGTGTTTTCAGCCTCCTTCCCTGAAACAAACCACAGGTCAAAAAAACTCATTTAGCCGTGCCGTGCCTTGAGAGGAACAGAGAGGGGTAGTGTGACATTAATAAAGCAGCAGCTTATCACATCGCTAAAGACACAGTCCCAGTCACAACTGTGGAACAAGATGGCTAAAGTTAGCCATCAAGTTAGCTGCTAAGGTCCGTGTCTTTAGCGATACGATAAGCTGCTGCTTTATTAATGTCACGCTGCCTCTCACTGTTAGACTTGAAAATATGTGTAGTTCTCCTTTTTCTGCCTGTCCAACTTCACACAGCCCCTCCTTCTCCCTCACGTGTTGCTTCACACACGCTTACCAACATTATGAAGACAGAGCAGCTGAAGAGGATTATTATTTAAAATATGCAAATCGTTTATTTTTTAGACATTTGGTAGAGTTACAGCTGTTTGTTAATAAATGTGCCTGTGTGACAATTGGGACAAAGCTTTGACTCAGAAATATATTTGTGTTATTACTTTATGGAAAGAAAAAAAATATGAATTAATTCGACCTTTATTTCTTCAGGTTAGTCTCATTGAGCCTCGGGACTCATTTACAGGAGAGACCTGTTTAAAACAAAGAGTGATGACAACAGTAGACATTCATAAAGTAATGTATGTCAATTGAAAAAGTAAATGGAAGAAAATGACATTAAAAAAGAAACAAAAACAGCTACCTTATAAAGCGATGTAAAATATTACAACAGGAACATGTCTGCGTTGGTTTGTGCC
>NC_056498.1:76623043-76627433 GCF_014905685.2 Nematolebias whitei | reverse complement strand
TGTTGTGTTGTGATCTTGGTCCAAACCCTCACGAGAGTTCCTTACAGGTGAGCACAGGAAGGATAAGTCAGGGTAGACTGAAACACTGATGAGAGTTAACACTCAAGAGTACTGTGGCGAAACAGGTAAGTTTGAATAACTTTCATTCTTTAGCACACTTAGTAGAGAGCTTATGGGTTAATTAATCTGTGGTCATCAGTAACATTCAGCTGTAGTGAACTAGGCCTCCAACCTCAACCTGTCTCTGAAGACCTTCAGGGGACAGGAACTGTTATTTCATTGATCTGAATCCAGAAATAAAGATTAAGTCATCAAGAGACTATTTAATTGTATCCTGAATTAATCAATTGAAAGAACACTCTTCTTTTTTACATTATCATTACTATTTTAAGATATCTTGATAATCAAATGTGTGTTTAGTTCATACCATTTCTAATGTTGAAGTAAACCACTCATTTAATCAACTGTGAAACAGTATTAATGATTTTTAAACCTCATTAGACTTAGAAATCAAGTTAAATGTCTATTTACAAAGTAATTATGCATTTTGATCTTCTGTCTGAATGAGTGGATTTGATGTCGGTCAGAAGTCAGAAAGCAAGTTATGAGAACGAAGTGTCTTTTTTAAAAACTAGCAGATAGTAAATAAGAAGCAAATGGCACCTGCTTCCTCTCACCTCTTATAAACATTTCTCCGTCTCTACTAACCGTTCCTAAACATTCCTGCATCCTCTCTTGACTTTTAATAACCCTCTGACATCACTGAAACAAAGCCCCTGCTGGTTGTTTCAACCAATCAGGAAGTACCAAGTGACAGGAAGTGAGTACTCTTTAAAAAGTCAACACTTCCTGGGACTATGGAGTCTTCTTTCAGTTCTTCCTCTATGAAGTCTTCCCAGGAGTCTTCCACTTCTGAGTGGAATTTCTGACTGGAGTCTTACTGAGAGTTCCTAAGGAACTTTCAGATTTAATCAATAGCTGATGGATTTGACCGTGACACAAGGGTCCGTCCATCCCAGCGGAGTCACAGCACCTCACCCGGGTGTAACGCCCTACAACTTCAAAGGAAGCTTATTCTATTGAATGGAGTAAATCGTCACGACTTCGAACGATGACCAGCCACCCTGACCGGAGACGCTGAAAGGTAGCATGCAAAGGGACCTCTATACTGGAGCTGATCCATCCACTGCAAAGGTAAAAAGACGTCACGAGTTGTCGCGCACTAAGTGGACCGGGGGTTTGATCTGGTGTTGAAAGAAGAGTGCTAATTCTGGTCAACAAACATACATCTTCCTTCATCCATCTTCCTTTTAAATCTATTTCTTCTCTTTAACTTCTATTCGCCAGTAATCTAGATGCCTTCAGAGGTGAATCAGCCTCGATCAGTAATGTTCTGTTGTCTTGTTAGTAAAGCTTGCCAAGTTTTTATTAATCAGAAACAGATCCGCAAATCAATGTGTACATGTTTTGATGTTAAATTTTGATTCTGTTAAATAAATGACTGCATTTATTCTGATGGGCCAAAGATAAAATGGCATCTAATGTCACTGATTAAACAATCCTCACAGTTATCTCGGTCACATGGCAGAAATTTAACTCGAAAAAGAAAGAATCCGTTGTAATCAAACAATTAATATTCTTTGTGCTTGAACTAGCTTTAAGAATAATTAATTTGTAGTGTGTCTACAGCAAAGCTGTCCTGACATTACTACATATTTTGGTGGCCCGTACGGGGATCGAACCCGCGACCTTGGCGTTATCAGCACCAATCGGAGGCCTAGTTCAGTACACAGCGAATAACACAGTCTCAGCTCAGCCTTAGGTCGTTTTCACACCAGATAGTCCGGTAGACTCAGTTCGGTTCGGGGCCAATATTCATGACATTTTGTTTACATTTGAGCTGGTGTGTTTGCATTCACACTGCACTGTGCAGTCGAGCCAACCTGTTGAACCAACCTATTCCCCCGCTCGCCTGTGGGGGCGCTGCACCAAGAACTACTGAAAGAAACGACACAAAAACCTCTGAAGACACGTCTTCTTCTTCTTCTGTAAATAAAAATAAAAACGGAGTGCCATCAAGTTTTAGCAGTTTTAGGAGTTATATTTTGTCATTTTTTCAAAAATGGACTTAGCATGAGCAGAAGATGAGACACAAGACCATGGAGAATATTGTTTTTACACACAAGGCAGCTGACAGCTCCATATTAAGTAAGAGAAATGCGTGTTTGTTTACCCTGCGGAGCGGGGCCTGGTCTGTTTACATTCACACTGTACTCGAACCGCGCTGGAGTTCGCTTCTACCGGACCGAGACCTAGGTTTTAGCCCGGGCCAGAGTTTGCCTTTTTGTTCCGTGACAGAGTTTGATGGCGCGTTCACACCTCCCCAATCGAACCAGACTTTCTAGGAAAATGAGCTAGAGTTCGATTAAAGCGGACTAAACAGGGCTGGTGTGAATGCACCCTTAAATATCCCCTCAGGAATCAGGAGTAAACTGGAAACAGCTGGATTGGTGAAGCAGGGAGAACTGGCTCCACCAAGATGTATTAAAGTGCCTCTTACGAAACTCAACTAAACAAAAAGAAAACTCTAGTGCACAAATAAAAAAAATCGAATCCTGATCGACAAAATCTATATGTTCTGTATTTACTTTCTTATTTAAAACTCAAATATTTTCAGTGAAGGAAACTTATCAGAATCAGCCTCACTGCTTCATTAATCTTAGAGAAAACTGATGAACTTTCCCACCAGCTGTTGAAGTTGCAGCACATTTGTTGTAATAAACACATTCATCCCACATCTATTTTTACCTTTCTTTCTCTCCGTGACTTTCTGTCAGATATCAGAGTGTTTCAGTATTAGCATATGAGTCAAAGTTCCAGACGGCGACACATGCTTCACCACTCCATACAGACGAGAAACATGCAGATGGGTGAACGCTGGTCCACTTTCATTTCAGCTGTTTCCCTCAGACCCTGCTCGGTGTGAGAGTGGGTGAAAACTTTTTATGAGCATTTAGCACCCCAGGACCTGAGCAGATGCTTCACTAAACACAACAGTGCGGGCTGCTCTTTCCTTCATTATTTTTTAAATGCCACTGTTGTCTTTGTGTTTCTCTAAAGGCAGCCCTGTACTCTGAAAATGTCAGGGCCAATGCAAAGGTTTTTTTTTTTTTTTTTTTTATCATCTCATAAATCAATACTTTTAAATTTCACACAGGGTGGCATACGAGAAGTTTTTTTTTTTCTTTTTTGTCCGCTTCTGAATAATGAATACCAATATTTGTGATTTTGTTTGTGTGGTCCTCTGTTAGCAAAATATCTCATGAACCACTGCTCAAGTTTGAATGAAACTTGCAGAAAAGAATCACTGGATGTATACCAACAACTGATTACCTTTTAGATTCAAAACCAGTCAATTCAAATCAAAAATACTTTATTAATCCCAAAGGGAAATTAAGTGTTGTCGTAACTCATCATCCTGGTTTCATTCAAGAGTTGTTAGATGCTGATAGCTGTGGGCAGGAAGGATCTCCTGCAGCGAATCCGAAGAATCTGCCACAGATACTGATCCGTCCTCCTGGATCCAGCTTGCTGTCAGATCCGGCGGGCGTCTCTGTCCTCCTGGGCAGCAGGACTGCCCGAATGCCGGGCAGAATTCCTCCCTGAGCGATGGTCACTCCTCCCAGCAGTCTGCCGAGCTCCTCGTCGCCACAAAAAGACAGCTGAAGGTGCTGGAGGATGATCCCGGTCCTCCCATTGTCACGAGCTGAGTTTCCCACCAGCTCCAGGATCTTGGCGGTCAGGTACTTGAGCACCGCCGCCAGGTTGACGGGGCATGGTCCACGGTGCCTCCTTTTCAACTCACTTGGGATTTGGGGCTGTAGTTTATTTATTTATTTATTTAATTATTTCTATAGCACTTTACACAACCATGGTGATGGTTGTAGTGAGTCACGTGGGTACGTGTCACTTGTTGTATGACAAATATATGTGGTATATATTTATGCATACTTTTCACGAGTTCTTCATTTTTCTGACTGTGTAATGCCGTGCATTGAATTTAAAGGAATGCGAACGAGAGACGTTATTATCTTTGACCCATCAAATGAATGGAGTCATTTATTTTCAGAATCAAAGTTTAACATCAAACATTTACATTAATTTGGCAAAATATGAAAATAATAACAGACAGTTTCACAAATAATGAACTTCAAATCACTCGGCGGTGATTTGAGGACTTTGCTTCAGATATTTCTAAAAATATCTGTACTGATTTATGAGAGAGAGGTGAGTTTAAGATGAACTGGAGATTTTATCTTACAGAGGAATATGTGAGGGAATTTAATCTGTTTGACCAGAAATTGCACGCTCCCATCAGGTATCTCAGCTT
>NC_056498.1:76615982-76622943 GCF_014905685.2 Nematolebias whitei | reverse complement strand
AGGGTCAGATGAGGGTCAGATCATCAGGCCATCTAGTTCACTACAGTGTGACCAAAGTGCTTAACAAAAAACAGTATTTGAGTACAACCTCTATACCTCAAATACATCAACTACTCAACTTGAGTAGTTGATGTATTTGAGCTTTTGAGATGTTAATCAGCTGCTCCTGGTTATTAAAAACACATTGTTGCCATGGTTACACATCGTTAAAAGCAATTTGTATCCAGAAAACAGAGGAGTTAAAGTTTTCAAAAGCAATAACTCAGAATAAATGTAACAGAGCTACTCCAACATGCAGCCACCCCGAGCGGCGCAATTCTAGAACAACATTCAAGTTGGTTCCCCTGACATGCTAATCTTGAAAAACACAAAAGTATCTATAACTCAGGCCCTGTTCCCCCGAGAACATGGTCTATAGGTGATTTTACAGGAAAATGAAATAGATTTTCTGATTTTGATTTTAATACATGCTGGGTTCATAATCCATGTTTAGCCCAGGTTGCAAAAGGTGTTGAACCTGCTGTAGTTTCTATGCCAGCTCACTGGGTGGTGCTGTGATTTTTGTATTGCAACATCTAGTGAATGTACACGGGCACTTCCGTTTTAAGGATCGGAAACAATTACATCCAAAACAAGCCATTTCTTAAACACAAAGTTTGTTTTCTGTGTTTTTGAAACCATTAGTGAAAAGGCCAGACTTCAGGGGTATCTGAGGCAGGCTTGAAACACAAGAGTCAGGGTGGCTTCTGGGTAATACCAGATGACTAGGCCTCAGACTGACGAAGCCTCTTGGATGAGGGGCGAAACGTTTCTTTTTAACAAAAAAAACGAAGTCCAGATGACATGATTCAACCTTTTTTGAAGCCATTTCTTAGTTACGATTGAGCGTGAGCAAAGTTGCACCTAACTCTTCCAGGTCACAGATCATTTAGGATAAACAATGAGCTAGGGCTGGAAACGGCATTGGAATAAATAAATAGATAAATAAATAATAATATGATGCTCTGATGTATCTGCTTGAAACTGTTTCGTGTTAAACTGTTTTTTAAGATCACAGGTGAGATTTTTCACATATATCTTTGAGAAATGAATCTGATTTTTGACCATGCTTTGAAAGGGTTTTGTTGCCACAGTTGAGAGTGTAAAGGGTATTGTTATGCATACTTAGTACATGGGCAAAACCTCCAAGCAACTGCTGGATCTAGTAGTAAGTAGGTGTAGGGTACAGGTAGGACCTGTGATAATCAAATAATTTCATTTTCCTGTGGCTTGATCAGTTAATCTATGTGCGTAAGTGGAAACTGTTTTTTCCACTGTGGAGTATGCTGTTTGTGGGAATCAGTTTGTTTGGTGGCTCCTCAGACTGATGAAGTCCTTTGGATGAAGGACGAAACAGCTCAGAAAAAAAAAAACATCCAGATGATCTGACTGAACATTGTTGGATCTTTACCTGGATTATTGAGCATGGACTTTGGTGTGAATAAATAAAAACTTGAAGTTACAAAATAATATTTTTAAAACCTCAACTCCCCCCCCCCCCCCCCCCCAAAAAAAAAAAAAAAAAAAAATATTGAAAATTGTACTTGGTATTTCAGGAGAACCATGCCAACACCACAAGCAGTTGTGAACTGTGGGAACAGAACATCCAACTGGAATGATTGTGAGGAGCACCAGTGTAAGTGGTGAAACTGGGCCTGAGTGGCTGGTATTGGCCATGAAAAACACTTTTGAGTGATGTAGCATGAAGATGAACTCTAACTATGACTCTTGACCCTTGGATTGTCTTCCAGACTCGCCATGAACTGTGTTCTTTAAACTTATTTTTGACTTTAACAGTGTCTGGTGTTTTCATGTCGTCATGCTGCAGTAACTTCTCTCTGCCAAACACAATCAACTTTAAATAGCAGCTGAGCCCGGAATATAAATAAAAAGAAAATAAGTTAATTTGTATATTTTCCTTGTAAACAATTATAATACGGTATTCCAACATCACAGTTTCTATTTGTATACACGTGTATGCAGTTCTTTTTATCATCTGTAATTTGTCTGTTTTATCATGCATTTATTTCTGTGTAGATGTTTCTGAAATATAAAGACTGCGAAGAGATTAAATGTTTGTTGGTATAAATTGATTGTCTTATAATATTTGCTTTAAACTGGAACTTTTAGAGTCAACCCTGTTTGTCTTTTAGCAAAATATTTTATTAACCACTGGACACTTTAGTCAATTCAATTTCACAATGGCCACAAAATGGCCTTAACTCCGTTATTTTTTTCTGATACATTTGTCCTCCAAGCTGACAGAAAACTACATAAACAGAGCAGCTTACAGCTGTTTAGCCTGTGGATTGATGTGTTCTTAAAATAAACAGCCAAACAGCGTTTTAATCAGATAGTTGCCCTTTTTGTTTGGTTTCTCTGCACATATTCACCAGTCTTCTCCCAGTCAACGAAGCATGTGTTTACACAGTGCTGCAATCTCACTAAAGGCCATGTTGTGCCTCACTTATTATAACCTCTGCAGGGAAAATGTGTGGAACAATTAAATCAGCAGCATGTGAGCTGGAGCGCAGATGATTGCACCACCTGAAGGTTACAGACTAATTGATTGATTATTTCTGTGCAACAAGAGCAGCTGGTAGTGAGTTCAAGGTGCACGCAGTCGTTTCCCTCCACGGTAAAACGTGACCCTTGCTTTACAATCTGGCAGCTTTCAAAATGCCAACAGGCCAAGTTAATACCTCAGTAAGAGCAGGGCCAACTCATCCAAACTTTCTTAATCTTCTCGTTAAAACAACTGCAGGTAGAGGAGATGACTTTCATTTGTGTTCAAGGCCAAACACAGTTACTTTTGTCTGACAGTGATTTATGAATCTGTGGTTTATATTTATCAGTAGTAAATGACACACTCTTAGATGATGCTTTTATATTGTTTAGACCCTACAAATTATTTATGATTTGTTATAATTTGCATAAATTCCTTTACAGTGCTTTATATTATGCTGAATTATGCTAAAGGTGAGTGATCATGTAACTGCCTGCATGTGTGTGCATTGCTAAGAGGGTCATGGGACTCTGACTCGCCAGGCTAAATATGTTTGGTGGATTTGATTAAGGCTTACAATGTGTTCCTAAAGGCATCCTGTGGGGATGCTGAGATAAGACAAGGTTGCTTTTAAAAGCTGTTTTCAGTATGACCAAAGCAAGAGCTGCCTCTGTATTCTTGACATAGGATCTGATACGTAATGAGGTATCTTAGATAGAGAACTTTACTAATTGGCTTTTATGTATGTGAATGTTCCTGTAAAGTGCCCTGAGACAACTTTGTTGTGATTTGGCGCTATATAAATAAACTGAATTGAATTGAATAAAGTGGAGCACGTTCTGTGTCGGTTGTACTCCGCCAGGGCTGCCCCTCATCACTAACCCTGTTTGTGATATTTATGGATAAGGATCGCAAGGCATAGTTGTGAGGAGGGGGAGGAATCAGGTTTCTGAACGTCAAGGTCTTGACCCTGCTTTTTGCAGATGATGTGGTGGTGTTGGCATCTTTGAGCCATGACCTTTATTATTCACTGGGTCATTCACAGCTGAGTGTGAAGCAGTTTACATGACAGTCAGCTATTCTAAAGCCCTATTCACACGGGATTAGTTTTACATAGGGACCACATGCTATTTGTAATAATTATAGAGATTATCTGTGTTGTTAATCCTGTGTGAATCAGCCATGTCAGTAAGTTGTAAAGTAAAAATTCCCCTGTAAATTACCTACTATATTTTGCTGAACTCCGAGGTCCTGTGATAATTCTAATCCAATGCGAATAGACATCTCTGTGATTTGGATAGAAATGGGCAGGATCTGATACGTAATGAGGCATTTTTTGTTTTAACAAAATTATTTGAAAAAATATAGAACAAGGCTATTTTAAATGAATGTGCTGCTCACTTCAGCTTTTTATTTTTTTATGTATTTTTTTTCCTCTTGGGCTTTTATGCTGCTATTTCCTTCACCACAGATGACAGGAGGTGTGGAGACATGCACGTGATCAACCCATCCATCCATCCATTATATTTCCCCGTTTCTTCCTTTTCGGGTTGCGGGAGTCGCTGGTGCCCATGTCCAGCAATCACAGTGCGAGAGGCAGGCGACACCCTGGACAGGTCACAAGTCCATCTCAACCGTCGGGTCAGCGGACACTCACGCACACAGCTGGTGACAGCTGTCCATCTGAGCTTAACGTGGCTTTTTTTAACCTCTTAAACCAGTCAGTCAGACCTCCCTCCTCAACAAGTAGATTAACACAATTTTATATTGTGCGTTCTTATTTTCTTCAGTGCTGATTCGTAAAACCACATCAAAGCCCAAGACCGGCCCAAACCGCACATTAAGCACATTAGATGGGCCGGCCTGGTTGTGACAATGCAGCACGTTAACAACATATCTGGAATATGTCTGTAAATTTCAGCTAAATCTCAGGCTTTGCTTATCCCGTGCGAATGCGCCACATAAAAAGCAGACATTGAGGAGTAATTTATTTATTGCATGTGGTCCTTAGGTAAAACTGATCCCGTGTGAATAGGGCTGTCTGAGGCCATGGTTCTCAACTGGATCATGCAAAAATCTCTGCCATAAGTGAAGGTATTCAAATAGCTGGGAGCCTTGTTAAAAAGTGATCAAATGTTGAATTGGGTCTTGTTCATTTTCTCAAGATTTTATAGGAGGGGTGAGGATTCCAGAATCCAGGATGTTCAAGGTTGTTTGGTAAAACGTGAACTGCTGCACAGTAACATTCAAGACAATAAAACCATACACACACACACACCCCACACAGACATAATTGTAACAATTTTATTGGCATCTTGGGTGTAACGTGTGAAATGAGAACAGTGTCAGACTAAGCTGACTTCACCTACCTTTTTGAATAATGAAGACATTGACTGGATCACTTTTACTGAGGGTTTCAGTGAGAAGGGCACTGATGATTCTACAAAGAATAACAGGCAAGTTTTGAACTTTGTTGTCTCAAGAAACACTGAGGAACACATCTTCACTGAGTTTGTTTATGAGCGCTAATTGCCCTCAAGGGATCAGCATGAAAAATCAAGACATTTTTTTTTCAGGTGGGGAACCATAATATTGAAAGAACATCTACAAAAAAGAGCATACCATGATGAATTGGAGTCCCTCAAAAGCAAACATCTTGCTGCCTTCTCTGCACAGAGTCAACAAGATAATCAGTAGATAATGAGAAGCTGGCAGAGCTGTATCATTACATCATGTGCCGAGTACTCCTACACATTGGATGATGACCTTGTTACAGTAAAAAATGGCAGAATTGTTGTGATCATTGCAGAGTTGGTGAGCTTCAGGTGTATTAGGGAAAGCATTGGGCTCCCTCATTCACATGAAAATGCATAATAAGTACACAAATGTCTTGAACCATAGACAGGACTTGGTGGTTTATCATTATGGTGGCAGGATATCCAAGTCCTGGGTGGAACGGGGGGAGAGAAGTGTTTCCATTACATGGAGCTGATGCTCACTGGCATGACTTAGTAGTTGAGAGTTTGAAGCAGGATTGGCCATGGTAGGCACATGGCATGAGCATGACTAACATGACAAGGTCATGGAAAACACCTGCTGCACAGATGTGATACAAAAGACATCATGTTGTAAGAGTTCCAGCATTTTCCTTTGCAGCTCTTCCACACGAGAGGGCACCATGCATCCACACATGTGGATCATTCCCTTGATGAGCTGAAAAGACCACTTAAGGCAGGTGATGACTGCTATCAGATACTGGTGCATTATCTGCCTTTCGGTACTTGTGTTCCTGGTCGTTACCTTGTTCCTAGTGTTTTGTGACAAGACTAATATTGATCTCCCTGTTGTAGTTTGACTCCTTTGACCCTCCTTAGCCTCCTTGTGATCTCTCCAGATTATCCCTGCCTTCGACCACTTGCCCAAGGTATCATAATGGTGGTGTATACTCAGAGAGAATGGACTGAAGGATAATAGACTCAGGATAAAATAAGTGATTTATTTTTACAGTGGTATAAGAAAAAAGTCTCTAAGTACAGGTGTCACTCACTGGGATCCCTGGAAGGCAAAGGGTGATGATTAGAGACTTAAAATCAGAATAAGCTTTATTATCATTGTACCGAGATACAACTAGAATATGTCCATACAGTCGTCCAAAAGATCATGGTTGTATGATGAAATATATATCTTCTTTCAGTGAGTGTAAGATGGGGTAGCTCAGGGAGGAGACAGCAAGGATCCAGTTCCAAAAGTATGTTGGTAGGTGCACGGGTGGAGCACAGAGGCAAAGGTAAGGAGAATGGAGGAGCAGCTTGTGTGGGTCCACGAGGAGATGACTTGAGTTCAGGTAGGTACAGGTGTGAGGATCCACAGGATAGCACAATAGATCCAGGTCTGAGGCACAGGAGAACCTGGGTCTGTGAGGGTTCAAGGAGAAAATACACAAAGGTAAGTATTTCAACAAGAATAGACACTAGGAGGCAGAGAGCACAAGTACCAGGTAGTAAGTAATGCTCCAGCTGTTAGGATTTGTGGTTAGCAGCGAACCCAGAGTGCAGAACAGGGACTCAACTCGGCAGATATACAAAAAATATGATTTAATGATAAATAAAAAGTACAAAATAAATATGCTGACGGGGCAGCAAAACTTACATAAACAAGGAGGGAGGCACGGGGAACTCAGGAGACACGGGGAACTCGAGGAACCAGGAAGACAGAGAGACTCAGGAGACTCAAAGAAGCACACCCAACGAAGACGACCCGACAAAGGACAAGACAGAATAGGGTGACTTAAATACAAGGAGAAGACGAGACATGATGACAAACAGCTGGGACGAGACACAGGTGGCAACAATGGAAACTAACGAGGAGCACGAGGGAAACAGACACACCGGGCCACAGAAAACTAACATCCTTACA
>NC_056498.1:76612146-76615882 GCF_014905685.2 Nematolebias whitei | reverse complement strand
ACGAGGGAAACAGACACACCGGGCCACAGAAAACTAACATCCTTACACCAGCACTGGATGAAGCACGCCCATAGCCTCTTATAGTCCTGGAGATGATTAAGGGAATGACTTCTGCCTCGGGAATTCAAGAATCTGTGAAGGAAAATCTGGAAACCCTGCACGTTTGTGTGAGACCTTTTGTAACCTTTTGGATTTTGCCTCTGTAGTGACTCTGCCTGCTTAGAGTAAGAAACTGAACAACAAGACCAACCTCCCAGAGGGGCTTCCTATTAACACTGTCCCTACTCGCTAGGGTTCCAGTCCAGGTCTACAGTTCCAGCACACAGTTCATTATTATTTACTTCTGTAAATAAACACTGTAAAACTTTCTCCTGGCCTTGAACTTATTGTTCTTGGTCACATACTGGGCATAGAACCAAACCTTACACATGCCAGTGTGACATGATTTTCTGGCATCTTGCTACATCCTTATGTGGTTCCAGAGAGCCATGCTGGGGCATGCTGCAGTTACAGGTCATGGTTGTATAATTCTGGAAATGTACTGTTGATGACACAGGGAGCACATTGAAAACAGCTAGGAAAATCTATTTGCTGAATATGAAGACCACAGAAATGTCATGATTGCTTTCACACTTTAAGTTTTCCATGCTTTGATCCAGCTACAGTCTAAGTGGTGAAAGTCCTAGAAAATGTGATGGAGTCATTATTTGTATCACAGTAATGCAAAACAAGCTAGATTTACTATAGAAGTTCATTTTAATCTATTTTAGGCAACTCCAAAAAACTGTGCTTTCAAACAGTTTATTGAACCAATAGTCGTACACCTACCTTTATAGTCCCATGTGCTCTTAAGGGGTAATCTTTGTCTATGATGTCTATGATGATCATATGTTTTTCAGAGTCAGCCCATGCAAGTGTTAAAAAGAAAACCTTAAACAAACAGACCAGTCAAGGAAACTCCTGAGCACATGGCTGATCATTACCGAAGACTGACGACATCATACCAGGGATTAGGCACAGGCAGGAGTGTCACACTCAGCGCTCTCTTCTTATCATTCCTCTTTAAAACAAAGAATGGATCTCCTACTTCTATGTCAAAGTCCTCAATCTGTCTCAGACTCTGCTTTTTCTTTGTCATCTCTGCCTCTCCAGTCTTAGAAGGTTCTGACTCCACGGTTCCATCCTGCACCTCAAACAGGAGCTGCAGCTTCACGTTTAAAAATCACCTCATTGTGTTGACTCAAATACACTTAAACTGACTAAACTAAACACTAAACACAATACACTCTAAGTATAAAAAACAAACTTGCTAAATATCACAAATCTCTCCAATCTCATTCCTTAATTCCAATCATTTTATGTCTATTGCTTGTCTGTTCTCCATGAAACAGTCTACCTTTGCTGCTGCCTTCAGCCTGGAGCATTAGAAATCTGGTGGTCATGCATGATCGAATCCCTGGCATGACGTCACACTTCATACATGGAAGAGACAGGGAAATTTCTAAAGCAGCACCTGAAACAGATTGAAATCGTTACAAAAACTACATCCATCCGTGGGGGTAGCAGCCTAAGTAGGGAGGCCCAGACTTCCCTCTCCCCAGCCACTTGGACCAGCTCCTCCAGGGGAATCTCAAGGTGTTCCAAGTGTTTACTTATGTAGGTAAAACTAGATGTTCAACAACCATTAAAATACACCAGAATGCAGGAAATGGCATCTACTTTATTCAAAATTTTATGGGGGAGGACCCCCAGACCCCCCCATCAGTGTGTCTCCCCCCCCCCCCCCCCCCCCCCTCACAAACACACATTATAAATGCTTCTGACACCAGTGGCCAACATGTTGCTAAACAAGTACACATATGGTGCCATGTGATGTTCAAAGTGGGTTCAATTTAATTCAGTCTTGATGATTTGTGTCAATGAGCATTTGTAGTTTTATATATACAAATACACTTGATAGTTAGAATTTGAAGTATATTTACTGTATATTATGGTAATTTATTCTGTATTTTGCCAGATTATGGTGATTCTGGGGTTGTGATGATGGAGCCCTTTAAGATTGTTTCCCAGGGTACAGCGAAGTGTTAATCTGGCCCTGTTAGCAAAACATGCATGTTTTTGGTCTGTGGGAGGAAACCGGAGTACCCAGAGAAAACCTCCACATGCACGGAGAGATGCAAACTCCACCCAGAAAGGCTGGGAGAAGACCTCAGTGCAAATTGGTTGTATAATATACATATATATATATATATATATATATATATATATATATATATACATAATATAAAATCTTTAACATCACTGTATTGCTATTTTGGAGCTGTAGTGATGAGGTCTTCAATAATTCACAGCAATCGCTTGATACTCTATTTAAAAAAAAAAAAGCTACTTTGAAGTTGTGGTTCCAACTCACCTTATTATAAATCTATAAGCACATGTACAACTAAGAACTACAGCTCAGTAAAATAAAGGACAAACTTCACCAGCAATGGTAATTCCAACAGATGTAACGATTTTAGTCTAAAACGCTTCTGGGGATTGCAGGTCTCAGGGGTTATCTCCTGAACTTCAAACTAATCCTCCAGTTCTCCAGAGAGGCTTTTTTGCCACTTTACTGTGCAATGAGAAATCTGAAAGTCATTTTGCACCCAGGCTCTGACTTGGGGAGTCCTCTGACACCCCTGAGCCTGTGAGAGCGAAGACATTTGGTAATCCTTCCAAGATTGTTTTCCTCCAACCATGTAGGCATCTCGGTGGGGCTGTCTGTTTTTATCCATATGTTACAGCAGAGACATTTTTTCTCAAGGTTTCACACAGTGATTGTTTCTGCCACCAAACTGAAGTGAACTTCAATTTATTTTAATATGGTTTTGCTTATATTGTACCAATTCACAACAAAAGTTCATTCAAGAAAATTTATAGTAACTCTTGTTCAGAATTGACATTATCACTATAACGTATCCCTAGATTTGATAAAGCTTTAAACGTCTGGTCAAACATATTATTTTGCCACGTTCACCAATTACTCTAAGTTACAACAAGAGTATTTACAGGTAGAACATGTGGACATGTTTTAAATACTTTATCTTTTGAAAATGTAATGAAACAAGTGTCACACCAATGCCCCCTGTTGCTGAGGGAATCGAATAGTGAATGAATGTTTGTCTGGACTGGAATTGAACAGGGAATGCACGCAAACCTAAATGTTTTTGGTGCAAGATATTCAAGTGAGTAGGAGTTACACTGTGGAGAAGTAGTTTCTTTTATTTATTTATTTTTTATTTGCTTGTCCAACACAGCGCAAAGTGACCGATCTTGGTGAGTGAGAACGATGTTATCCACCACCAGGATCAATACTGGAGCAACAGGGCCACCAGGGATGGCCTTGCTAACCATGGATTAATCTTCGGGCACCTAAATCAATTGGGCAATGATAGTTGTAGACAAAATAAAAATGAGAAAGGGCAGCATGGTGGATCAGTTGGTAGAGCTGCCGCCTCTCAGTGAGAAGGCCATTAAACCAAATCCCGGCTGGGGGGGGGGCTTTCTCAGTAGAGTGATACTGCACTTCAGTTTCCTCCCACAGACCAAAAGCATGCATGTTAGACTGATGGTAACTCTAAATTGTCTCTAGGTGTGAGTGAGAGTTTGAATGGTTATTTTTCTCATTTGTTTCTGTGTGTCCCTGTGATGGACTGGAGATCTGTCCCTAACCCTAACCCTAACCCCCCCCCCC
>NC_056498.1:76605892-76612046 GCF_014905685.2 Nematolebias whitei | reverse complement strand
CACACACACACACACACAATTTTGTTGGATGTAACTGGGACCCTGTGTACATAGTTTCGTTCCACCTCATGTACTACATGGGATGCGAATAACAATAAAAATCCTTATATCCTTGTTTGTGTATATATATATATATGTATACATATATATATACACACACACACTGTATATAACTAACTATATATATATATATATATATATATATATATATATATAACTGATATAACTATCAGTCTGAATTAAACATGAAACTAGCATTTCTTGAAAAAATGCCTAATGCCTTTCACTTTACATTCCAGTGTTTAAAACAAAGATCTGAATGAGTCCACCCTGGGGATGACTCTCAGCTACCACCACACAAATATGTAAAACTGACTGAGCTGCAGTCATTCTATGTTGGCCATAGCAGATAAACCATGTCAGCCTTTTTGAATTAGCGTGACTTAAAAAGTTAATCATGTCTAGATGTACATTTATATAAAATGTACAGTCATTTTAATAAAACTCAGAGAATTTTATTAAAATTAAATCAGTGAACCATTAGACATGTTGCTATTAGACAGATAAGCAAACACAGAATAAAACATGTTCACCCTTTAGCCTTAGTAACAAGCTATAATAAATCTAATTTTTTGTTGAGTATCAAGTCAGTAAGCTATTTTATATTGTTGGGAATAATAATTACATAGAAGTAGGAGAAATAACAAACGGTGACTGTGAGAGTGTGTGGTCTCTGTGAAACTCATCTAAATGTATGCTCTATCTTCCCTTTATCACAAACCTCCCACTCTCCCTCCATCCTCCTCCATCTCTTCCACCCTCCCTCCTTTGGTGTTCATACAGTGCACTAATCACCAGCTCAATAAATCAATGGCTCAGCCGATAGCCATTACTTCAAATTAGAGCTGCCTACCCCCGTGAGGGAAAGCAGCTGACGCCTTCATAAAGGAGCCTTTCATTAGCAGCTATCGACCTGGCTTAGGTAGCAGCGAGCCTGCGGGACAACTCACAGCAGGAGGCAGGAACAGAGACGAGAAAGAGACAGACTGTTTGACAAAGAAAAGCCAAAGTTGTTTCCAGTAAATACATCTTGGCTGTGGATAAATTTTCGGTGCCAGGATTAATCTTCCTGTAACAGATGGGATTGGGTTTACTGCCTCTGAGAGAAAGAATTACTGTACTTGTTCTGAGGCAGGGGGATGTTTAAAATGGCTGCATCACCGTGTCCTTCTCTTCCCAATTCTTCGCATCTCGCTCAGTTTGTTGGAGGAGTCAAAGTGGGTCACGTCTAAATCTGCACGGTCGGTCGAGCAGGCGTTATCCACCCCTTCTTTGGGATCCTCCACCTGAGACATCATCTCTGCTTGCTTTTTGTAAGGAAGTCCCTCATGCTGTCAGTTCATGTATCACTTATGTAAGAGCAGATTTTTTCCCTCGCTGTCTTCAGACTTCACTCGTTGACCCACAGATGGCACTGTGGGATAACCCTTTGGAGCTGAAAGTTCTGCTCATTATTGTCCAGTCACCTGCAACAGAAAAACTCAGGGATTTAAGTCAGCATGCAGCACCTCTGCGACTGCTTCCTCCTCGCCCAGTTTAGATGATTAATCATACGTCCTACAGCAGGACAATATCACAGGTATAAAAACTCCGCACCGCCGTCTCCAGCACCGGTGATACTATAACTCAAAGACTTTCACCCAAAATGGGTCTCATTTGGCTTTTAACTCCTCTCAGCTTGAATGGGTTAATGAGACAAAATGATTTAAGGCAGAACAAAAGGTTGTTGATTTAAAAGCTTTAAATAACCTGCCAAATCCCGGATGTAAAAGGCTCGGGATATAAATTGTCAGGCTGATACTAGACTCCTGTTCACATCTCATTTCCTACAAACAGCTAGTGGCTGTCAGACCATCATCACTCTTTAACTCTAAGTGCCTTAAACGACAGTTACGAGCATTTACTCTCCACTGCACCTTTAAAATGTGTGCCCTTGTCACCGCCACTTCTCTGATCAGCCGGGGGTTTATTGTGCCTGTAGAAAACATTAAGGAACACCAAGCTCTTGAAGTCACAAAAGGACACTCTGTTCTTGGGGTTTCTATTTTTACCTGGCGAGCATCTATAAACAGTTTGTCATGAGTGTTGGAAATGTTTGATTAAAAAAGTGGTACTCTTGAGACGTGAAAGTATGCTTGATAACATTTATATGAGAACCGACACGTCGAACCAGCGATCAAGTCACAAAGTAAGTTGAGATTTAAGCAGATGTAGTGCAGTGGTTGAAAAATTTGCATTTTTTTGGATTTTGTTAAAATATGATCAAACATTTTCTCCGGGTCCCTTAAATGAAATGTCTGAAAAACAATCCTAAATAATGTTTTAAAGCACTTTTCTGAGCAGAACCAATAACAAATGATGGACTTGTGCAGAAAAGCCCCAATTTGTGTGCTTCTTTTTGGTGAAGCTATTTTCAAACCCAGCTGTGAAATCCTGAAATGCAACTATGATTTGAGGATTCCTCTTTCAAATGATGTAAAATAAAAAGGTATTTGTTAGAATAAAATGAATATATCCACCCCCCACCCCCTACTGGCTCTCTAACGAGGCGTGCACATTCCTTCCCGCTCCCTGTTCTCCTCCGGCTTTTTTGCTCTGTCTGTGTATCGGAGCAGCTCCTACTTTTTTACACATCTTCTGAAATGAAAACTACTGTTTTGGATCTGACCAATTGGACTTTCGATGCAAATTACAAAACCTTTTCAACAAAGCGACACGGTCCTGGAGAACCCTCATCTGCTCGGACGATATGCATGCAGCTGGATATATCTCTGGGGGTGATACACTCTAAAAAGTGTATTTGGGCTGTAGTTCATCTTAAGGACTTATTTACATTAATCTCACTTAATTATTTTGGTTTAGTGAAGACAACTTACTTTGTATTTTTATGGGTTCAGTGAACTTAAAAGTCACACATTTGATCTGAAATGATCTTTTAACTTTGAGTCCAAGTGAAACAATTGAGTTTAATGCAGGTTTAATATTCTACATCTGACGTCATGACAACCTTCACCAGAGACAGATCCCACTGTACCTGTTTGGAGTTCATGATGCCAAAAGCAAAAAGCAGAAAGAACTATACATCATAAATTTGATAACCGCATCCCAGAGAAACTGGTTGGGCTGCAAGGGATGCTGGGTAATGTGATAATTGTGTGAGATTATTGTGTTTTGTTAAAAATGGTTGGAGAATAGGTTTTCCTGTTTTATGTCCTGTTCAGGTTTGGGTTGATATCTGTGCAGAAGTGTGTGTTGATCTCAGGTTGTTCCAGTGTGGTTAAGTGGAAAACATTTGCAGACAAGCTGTTGTTGAAGATAGGGTGTGTTCAAATAAAGAGTGACATCACACGAGTGTGAATCCTTTGTGTGTTCTTGCTGCACCTGACAGATGCTACAATACTTTTAGGAAAATACTACACACACAAATCAAAGTTTTGTCACTCTCCTCCCTCTTTTCAGGCCTTCAGAGTCTGAACATTGTAACATTTGTGACTCTAATAACAAGAAAGCTACAAAAACGTGATTTGTGCACCTTATTTAATTGTTTTCATTCAACCTTTATTCATACAGGTTAGTCTATAGTCTAATGTGTTAATTTGAATAATCCCCCTGGCTTTTGTTTATTTGTTTGAATGTTGATAACTGTTGTTGTAATGTTTTACTTTTAATAAAGTTTTTCATTAACAAAAAGAAAAGAGAAGATGCCACACGATGCACAGGAGTTCAACTGCCATTTTTTTCTGAGCATCAACTATCGACAAGATCGGGATTAAACAGTAAGTGAATTACAATGTCAATGATTTTTACAATGAAAAGGCTTCATTTAGTAAAAATGGTTAAGTACAGAGGTTTGTTTTTTTCTTATTTAATGGCTCCCTTAATATATTGGCCTAAGCCTGCTACCACCACAAGCTACCATTTAATAGATTGAATAAACAAAGTAAATAATACTTTTTCTACCTTAAATTTGAAACATTTATTCATTATCTGTGCTTTAGGTTGAAGTAATGTCACGTATTTTCTCTAACACATTAGCTAGTCTTGATTAGCGGCTCTGTTAAACCACTTTTCATTCAAGTCTCAGCATGCTTTTATAAAACCTGTCCAGGATTAAGACTGAACATTTATTGTGCATGTGCTTTGAGCTTTTTAGGGTAAAACTCAAAGAGCTAAAAGCTGAAAGTCGTGCATGTAGTGACAAACATTGCACTTGGACTTTAGACGTTATCAGCTGCAGATCTGTAACACCTGCAGGAAGGACAGTCTGAGCATGCACAGCGGCGACCAGCCCAACTGCTGCTGTGTGGACAGCTTGGTGTTTGTGATGGGTCAGCTTGGCTGGACGTTACGGAGCTGACGGTGATGTGTGGGTAATGTTTACAGTGGGTTGCACAAAGCTAATCTGATGCTAATCACAGTGAGCTGCAGCAGTGATCTCTGTCTGGTTGCTGAGTGACACAGCATAAAAAGCGTAGTATCCCCCACAGTTAATGCTAAGAATCCACTGGCTTGCATTTTTCTTAAAAAAAATAAATAAAAATTAAGTAATTTATGCAATTCATGTTTATGTTTGTCAGCACATTGAGTTATCCCCCCCCCCCCCTCCAGAACTGAACCCAAGAATCATAAAAACCATCTCAGGTGAGCCATATTTGCTTCATAAGCGAATATTTTCATATTATAAGGCTTCTCTATCAATAATTTACATTTTCTTTAATGCTAAGTGAATATGGTATGTTGATGCTAATATCCAAAAACAATTGGCTCTAATAAATATAATTTTAAGCAGTTTCAGTAAAAAGAGAGACTTGAACTCTTGACAGCAATCAAAAGGAGGAACATTGACAGCGTCACTGCAGACAACATGACTTGTACATCTGCCTACAGGCGTCAGGAGGTGGTGGATGAAGAACCTGGCAGAGGCGTTCAAGGACAGATGTCCTGCACTGTAACAGCAGAAAGAGGTAGTAATGCAGATTGAAGTTAAATGTCTTTTTTTTTTACTTAGATGTTGGGAATGATTGGTTACTATTTACTTTAAATAACTGTCTTTGCACATTCTAAATAAGTTGCATTTTTTAATTAGTTTCTCAGATTAATGCAGAGTTCCTGAGGCTTGTGGCTCTTCCCCAGCTTGACGGGCACTGAAGCCAGTCGATTAAAGTCATCCAGGCCAGAGGAGGAGCAACACGTGCAAAACCAGCTGACATCATGAAAACTTACGATGAGGCATACATATATCATAAATGGGGGCACTGAGTGAACTAAGCTACAGCTATTTACTTGTTTCTTTTTAAACAAAGACATTAACATAATTACTTACTTTCAAACTTTTGTTTTAATTATCAATACTTTTGTGAAAGCTGACATCATTCAAAGAAAAGCAACTTTGCATGTCTTTTGTATTTCCACTGCATTTAGTTGTTACAGTAAGCCTGTACTGTGGCTCATTCATGAATTCATTAAAATATACTTTTATAGCCAACATGCAAGATAAACTGATGCAATGTCCCTAAATTTAATTGACCTCCTGTTGCATCTACATTTTTAACTTTTTAAATGTTAGACTAATAGCAATAGTTCTGCAGTAACATCTCTCTTGAAGAACAAATGATCGTCACTAGTTCTGGTAGACTGTGCTGAGACAAAGCCTGAACTTCAGCCGTACAGTCTGGAGACTTGAGACTTGAAGGATCAAAATGGAGGGCAGCACGGTAGCGCAACTGGTAGAGCTGCTGCCTCTCAGCGAGCAGGTCCCTGGTTCAAACCCCGGTCCAGGGGCCTTTCTGGGTGGAGTTTGCATGTTCTCTCCGTGCATGCGTGGGTTTTCTCCGAGTGCTCCGGTTTCCTCCCACAGACCAAAAACATGCATGTTAGGCTGATTGGTAACTCTGAATTGTCCCTAGGTGTGAGTGAGAGAGTGAATGGTTGTTTGTCTCGTTTGTCTCTATGTGTACCTGTGATGGACTTGCGACCCGTCCAGGGTGTACCCCGCCCCTCGCACAGTGATTGCTGGACATGGGCACCAGCGACCCCCGTGACCCAAAATGGAATAAGCGGGTAAAGATAATGGATGGATGGATGGATGGATCAA
>NC_056498.1:76603356-76605792 GCF_014905685.2 Nematolebias whitei | reverse complement strand
CTAACAATGGATCATTAGCACACTGATGGCTGTTTACTATTCACAGAGGGCTGAGTGATACTAGCAATCACAGCATTGTAAGAGGGGGACAGTTGAACCCGGAGGCCTCCACCCCTGTTTAATGATGGACGATTTCTTTTCACAAAGATGGCCTCCTTTACTCCTCTCTCAAACCATCGTTCCTCTCTATCCAGGATGTGAACATCTTCATCCCTGAAAGAGTGACCGCTGGCCTGGAGATGAGTGTAGACCGCAGAGTCCTGGCCTGATGATGTTGATCTTCTGTGCTGGGCCATCCTTTTGGCCAGTGGTTGTTTAGTTTCCCCGATGTAAGACTGATCACAGTCCTCTTGACACTGAACAGCATACACAATATTACTCTGTTTGTGCCGGGGGACTGGATCTTTGGGATGAACCAGTTTTTGCCGTAATGTATTTTGGGGTTTAAAAGCCACTGGGACGTTATGTTTAGAAAATAAACGTCTCAGTTTCTCTGATACTCCCTCAACATATGGACTGACCACTGGTCTGGGTCTGGGTTCCTCCTTTTCACCTGTTGGCTGACTGGAGTCCTGTTTGGGTTTCTTCTCTGCTTTCAGGAAGGCCCAGTTAGGATATCCACATTGCTCTAGAGCAGACCTGGGCATTGTGCGGCCCCAGGGCCACATGCGGCCCTTTGGTTGACTGTGACCGGCCCCCGTAAGGGGAATTACAAAATACATATGTAAACAAATGAAGTTAACCAAATCCAGATATAGATCCTCTCTCACTGATGATGTCAGCTTTGCTTCACATCTCCACCTCAGACCTTCAACCTGACTTGAACATTTCCGTTAAAGCCCAACAGAGACTAAACTTCTCTCACTAAACAAGAAAAAAGAACTGATAAACACCAAATGAGATGTTTAGACTACAAATGTAGGCACGTAAAGAACCGGGACTCGAAATCACAGTTCAGTGACGATCACTATTATATGATGTTTCATAATATTTGGAGTACAAAGACAATATTGTGATATATTTAGAAAGCTAAGAACTTTTTCCAGCAGTATATCAAACTCAAAATGAGTTTTAGGGTGATTGTGACTGAAAATGATCACTAATATAACATCACAAATGGTAAAAATGTTAACAGTTTACCATTGTACTGGGAAATTTAATTGAATAAATGACATTTTTTGTAAGGAAACCTCACTTTTTCGTTGCTTAATCATAACAAATACTCTTACCAGCTTGTTAAAACAGTGCTATGTACTGCTTTTAATAATGAAATACTAATATTATGCAGTATTGAGTTAAGTTGAAATCAGGTCTCTCTTGTAAATGAGTCCTCGAGGCTCAATGGGATTTACCTGTCTAAATAAAGGTTGAATGAAAAAGTCATTTGTGCCAGCCCTCCACAATATTTGTTGTTTTTCATGTGGCCCCATGGAAAAAATAATTGCCCACCCCTGCTCTAGAGCCTGTCTTGTGTGGGATTTCTCCTTCTGCCTGGCTCCTGAGCTAGTGGGGACGCTGTCTGCTCTGTGATACAGAGTCCTGATGACTCCTAACTTGTGCTCCAAAGGGTGATGGGAGTCAAACTGCAAATACTGGTCTGTGTGTGTGGGTTTGCGGTACACCTCAGTTTGCAAATGTCCTCTATCAGAGACTGAGACCTCACAGTCTCAGTCTCACAATAACATTTTAAATGTTATTGTGAAAACAACTCAAACTGTTGAACAGTTTTGCTCAACAGCTCCTCCTGCACAGAGATCGAACTTTATAGAAGAAGTCAATAACATAAAAAAGATCGACTCCCAAAATGAAGTGCACATTAAAAGCTCATCAATAAAACCCAAATACCAAGAAGACATTTTACTCTGTGTATTACTCATGTGCACAATGTCCAAAAGAAGTTCAAAAGGTCCAGTTCAAAACCTTGTAGAGCTTCCAAAACATGGAGCTCTTCTGTTCAGTCAAGACAGAAGACAATCGGTCCTGTAGCACGTCGGCGTCCTTACTGTGAGCTCTGAAGTTTTCCAAACAAATTGTGACCTTTGGGAGACATCTCGTGCTGCTCAAGTTGCATGAAGATTGTTTAGAAGACCTCATATATGAAGGCAGAGGCTCTGGATAAGCCAGGTTCAGAGCATGTATCAAATCCAGAAGCAGGGCTCATGCTGAGGCAGCTGAAGTCATGTCATGCAACACCTCCACTCCTTCAAGGACGATGCCGATGTCTTCTGGAGGTTCTTCAACCCCTCTCCCTCCTTCTGAATCACAAACACTGCCATGGTGAGATGTTTGAGTTCCATCTGAGCATCATCTCCACTGCTGCCCTGCAGTGAGGTGAACAATGTGTTAAAACTTGAAGACTGTAATATTTGACTACGAACAAAGTCCATGCTCAATAATCCAGGTATACAATCCAACATTTTTCAGTCAGGTCATCTG
>NC_056498.1:76598367-76603256 GCF_014905685.2 Nematolebias whitei | reverse complement strand
GACCGTTTCACGAGCCCTTTTGAGATAAAAAGAATTTCATAATACATTTTTGGCGACGAGGATGGGATGTTAAGAATTTAAATAAATAATTCTGAACGGCTGCACCATATTCAAACGAAGGAAAAAAAAGAAAAGGTGTTGAGAGAATGCGAGTTGCATTCTGGACAAAGAGTCCGTTGAAGTTGTGCCGGGTTATCCAACCCTGGCTTTGTGTTTAAGAGGTGGAGGGGACGCCCGAGCCTTTGTGTGAGAATTTAAAACAGAGGGAAAAAAAAGTTTATTCAGACGCCTGAGGAGGCGTGAGCTGAACGGAGAAAAAGTTGTACCGGGATGGGAAGAAGTCCCATCCCAGTTGTTTTTTTTATTGTTTTTTTTTAAGAGGGGGGAAGAAGCCCATCTTATGTTGTTAGAACAATTTTTCTGCAAGCAGATAGTCCGAGTGATGTTTTGACCACTTTTGCAGGCAATAGAGGTCAGAAAAGATGGCACACTCAGTCGCTCGCTCAGTTTGGGAGAATGAGCAGAGTAGTTGAAGGGGCGGTGGAGCAGGTGTCCCGGTTGCGAGGAAAATTTAAGAGAAAGAAAGAAAAATGTGTTGAGGAAGTTCAGGAGAAAGAGAAACAGTTTTTACAACGAAAACAGTTGTTATCTGATGCGCAGACAGAGTGCAAGCTAGACCGCTTGATTAATGTAGCTGAGAGCGCGGTCGGTCAGATATGCAGGCTTAAAAGAGAGAAAATGAGGAAGAAAGAGCGTGATGTTTTGCCGGAACGAGTCGGAGCTTATGTTGCAAGGTTGGCTGACGGATGGAATCCGTCGAGTTTAATATCACAACCCACAGATGCTCGAGTTTCGAGGCTGTTAGACAGAGGTGGAGGTCAGGTAATGAATTCAGCGCATCGAGTCAGAGCTTTGCAAGACTCGAGACCGTTGTTTGAAGTTTGTGTAGAAACAGCCCGACAGATAACATCGGATTGGTCTGAGGGTCATTGGGTGACCCTGTGGGAGTGCGAGCAGAGATGTGCTGAGGAATGCGCTCGCTGTGCGTTCACAGAGCTGAAAGCTGTGAAAAAATCATTTGGCCAACCCATGGGTCGTGGGCCGAGAAGGGACGGCCAGAAAAACATGCAGGAACCTACCCGTTCTGCTTTCTGGAGGGCATTAATGCAGGCAGGAGTGCATGCAGCTGAGATGAATGATGTGTCAGCTGAAGAGCTGAGGGCTGGAAGCCATTATTTGGATTAAAAGGGGCAAGGTCCAAAAGTTGACATCAACACTCTGAAAAGCAGATATTGTCGAACATTGAACATCAAAGGTCCAGAATTAGAGAGCCCAGATCTTGACGTTAAATTAAAAAGCCCCAAAACCTGAAGGTGATATTGATATTAAAATGCCTAAAGTCAAGATGGTTTAAGAAGAAAAGGGTGGATTTGAAATGTCTAGAAATAAATATGTTGTTTGGAAGAAAGTGCATTGTATGTTGTTTATAAATGGTTTACCTGCAGCTATAGTTTTGACAGCAACTAAAAACAACTCTAGAAGTATCCAAAAATATCTGAGATAAAAAGAATTTCACCATCTTGTTTTGCAGATGTTTCACATTTAAAGTGAAAGTTCAGCTCTTTTCAAGAGGGGTTCTGTGGAAAAAGTTAACATCTCAGTTTTGAAAACTGATGAGTTAAACATTTTGAGTGGGGCCAAGACTAGAAGAAGGATTTCTTTTTAATAAATAAAGTTAATTATTGACACTTTTTGCATGAAGTGGTTATGTATGAAGAATTGTTTGATTGTAGAACAAGACAGATGATGAAACTGCAAATACAACGATGTGAAGCATGCAGCATTAGAAGAGAGAGAGGGTCACGATAGTAAAATGCAGAGATAAATAGGGGAAAGGGACCATATCAGATCTGGCAAACGGATTTCATTGGCCCTTTGCCATGTCACAGGGGTGTAGATATGTATGTACGGCTGTAGATACATATTCAGGTGTGTTGGTGACTCATCTTTGTAAATATGCAAATCAGACATCTACTTTAAAAAGTCTTAGTATGATGAAATAATTTTATGAGGGTCCCCTTCAGATACAGATAATGGGACCCATTTTACTGAAAACAGGTGAAAGACTGGTCAGCTGAAAAACGTGTTGAATGGATTTATCATATTTCCTTATCACCCACAAAGCTGCTGGGCTGATTAAGAGAATGGATGAACTGTTAAAAAAAAAGAAATGCTGAGAAAATGAAAGACATGATTTGACAAACTGAAAAGTAAATTTGTTGCAGGCTGTGTTTACTCCAGAGCTGCCTGTGAGAGAAAAAAAAAGAACCAATTAGCAACTCCTGGGTCTGAGGACTCTAGAGCCAGTGACAGTGATTTCAGGTCAAATTCAAGTTATAAAATTGGTCTGGGTCTGCAATATCCCAGAGGCAGGAGAAGGAAAAATGGGTAAATGTACCAATTTATAAGTGTTATTAAAGAGAAAACTAATTATTCTCTCTTTTTGTTGAAAAGCAGTTTTCTTGCTTCCACATCTTGATGTTTCATTGATCTTTGCGGACTGGATGGGACCGCACAGAGGACAACATGAGAAGCTGGTAACAAGCACCCATCCGATGGGAGTGCAGGACCTTTGGTCATCGTGTACCTTGTCGTAGGTGCCACGGTCCTGCTGGAGAACGCCTTCTCGCTGACACCGGGACGGGTGCTGATTGAGGTGGAACAAGAAAGTTTCAGCATCTCTTGGGCGAGAAATAACCAAGCAAACAGAACACAAGCACATTTCACATGTCCAGCCCAAAAGCAATGTAAAATAGCCAATGTATCGAGTGACTGCAAGATCTACATGTGTAAACAATGTGCACGCAATGGATTTGATGTCCCTCTCGTATCAACAGGATGCTGGCTGATGATAGAGGCCGAGGTGCCTCTGTGTGTGACTAACTGTACATGCTAAACCAGATGAAAGAAAGAAAAAAGGGAGAACGAAGTTTGATTTTTACTGCCAATTAAGGAGAAGGAGGAGACGTGCTTCGTTGGCAGTTACCCAAGAAAGGTTCTGGACACCATCAGTTGTCATGACTCAAGAAGAAACGGTCAAAATACTGATAAAATAAATAAACTTGCAGCCAAAGATGTGGGGGAGCACAGAAAAAAGTGCTCTCCAACATAATTGAAGCTTTGAACTTGTTTTCCTGTGTACCTTGCAGTTTTTTTTTTTGTACAGCTGCAGGAGGAGCCCTGCCAGAGGGTGGTGTCACTACATCGAATCATCATAAGTGGAGGAGAGTATGGAACATTTAAAACCTGAATTGACAAAATGTAATGAAGGCAACCACAGTTATGCAAATATCACATTTTGCCTTTAATAACTGTACAAGGACACTGGTTTTAAAAAAATATATATAAAAGTACAGGGTGAGTGGTTTGAGCCACAGACAAATCTCACATATAACATGCAACTATGTGAGACAGCTGATAAAAGAGTGATATGTATGTTGAAACTAATCATGTTAACCCATGTTTAACCAGAGACAAGGTATTGTGTGATTAGACTCATGAACTAGGTTAGAGCAACAATAAAAAGTACCTAAGGTGCCTTTCTCTGGATGTGTGTGTGGTGTACATCTGTGAACTCGGAACAACCAGACTTATCGTTTGACTAATTATAGCTCTGAATCTCGTCTTACTCCATGGCGAGTCTCTCTGGATCATTTAAAATGCGCATTGAATGAGTCCATAGAGTTGACTGAAATGATCAAGTCTCATAAGTCTAAACGTGTCTGATCTAACAGTGCCCACCTGCATGGCTCAAAGAAAGGTTTTTACATATGGCTAAAACTAATAGTATAGGCGTCGGCTCACCATTGGTGGGATATATTCACAGGAATATTATCTACGGCGCAAAATATATGCAGTATCCCTTTTGTTTGTTTAGTGAAAAGAAGAATAACTAGTTTGATCTATGTATCTCTGTATTAACTTTGTGTATTTTGGGAACTTGTTTAGGGTTTAAAAAAAGAATTAATCAGGAAATTTATAATACAGCTGGTACATGGTTTGGTGAAAAAAAAAACTAATCTGAACACCTACCAGGTGTTTTGATTTACAATGATCGTGTCAGTGGGAATGTAATAAATCAAAACGTTCCAGGGGTTTGAAACTAGTAACTGTGTGAGTGAGTTTATTTAGGATAAAATCCCAGAACAATTTCAGGAGAACTCGACCAATCAGAGGTCAGAGATCGTTTAGAGTTCAACTTAAAGGGATGGCATTTTCAAAACTAAAAAGTATTGTGGAATTATGTTTTACATGTCATAAAGGCAGGCAGCACGGTGGCGCAACTGGTAGAGCTGCTGCCTCTCAGCGAGCAGGTCCTTGGTTCAAACCCCGGTCCAGGGGCCTTTCTGGGTGGAGTTTGCATGTTCTCTCCGTGCATGCGTGGGTTTTCTCCGGGTACTCCGGTTTCCTCCCACAGACCAAAAACATGCATGTTAGGCTGACTGGTAACTCTAAATTGTCCCTAGGTGTGAGTGAGAGAGTGAATGATTGTTTGTCTTGTTTGTCTCTATGTGTCCCTGTGATGGACTTGCGACCCGTCCAGGGTGTACCCCGCCCCTCGCACAGTGACTGCTGGACATGGGCACCAGCGACCCCCGTGACCCAAAATGGAATAAACGGGTAAAGATAATGGATGGATGGATGTCATAAAGGCAAAAGGGTGGAATGATATGAAAATATAAGGTGTTAAGTTGCCTTTATGCCTATTCAAACATATACATTTTGTGTGTGTTACTTATTCAGAATTAAATGTCTAAAATTGCCATAAAAGCAAGGGTGGAATGATATAGAAATTATTATTTTAATGCTTTTATGTCAATTTATCACTC
>NC_056498.1:76592671-76598267 GCF_014905685.2 Nematolebias whitei | reverse complement strand
ATATGATTGAGCCTGTTCTGACAGCTCAGTCTTTGAGAGGTCCCTATCAGTCTGAATTTGTTGTTTCAGCAACTCACATTTATTCAACAATTCGTCACACCTCTCCTTTTCAGACTCATATCCGTTGAACAGCAAGGTATTTCGTTCAACCAGACGGTCCAGTTCCGCCTTCAGAAGCAGAGAAATTTTTGCTAACCGTTCACGGCTGGATTTTGTGTCCTCCTTCACTTTAGCTGCTTTTGACAACGTCTGCAGCTCCTCATATCTTTGATCATCATCAAGGTCTAGCAATTGCTCCAATTGGTTACCAACAATTGAATTTGTTAAAATATTTAGAGCTGTCTGGACAGCATCTCCGGATTGTAAGGGGTCAGTGTTTACCTCTACGTCCGCCATTATCTGCTATTTAGAAATTAAATAGGAGATGTAAATGTTTAGGTGGTAAAATTAAATCAGAAGAGTTTCTCTCTACTGATGCATTTACTCTTATTTTTTGAGTGTAACAATTAAACGTGCGTTATCTTTTTAGCGACCGAGTAAACTTTCAGCTCTTATGATTATCTGTCTCTGTTTCTACCAACAGTTCTCATTTTTTCATTTTGCACCTGCTTTAGGATTTATCAGTGAATGAAAAAATTCTTAGTAAACGCCTCGCCGGGCGTAAATACTTTACTGACTTTTAATGGTAAGATAACAAAACAGTATAATGCAGCTCGAGGAAGTTTGTAAACCTCAAAGTTCGTCTTACAGAAAGAAAACGTTTAATTCCACTCAAAATACCTAAAAACGAAGTGAAACCTGTGATCCCACGTCTTCTCCAGAAGATGTCAGTACCACCTCAACAATTTTAACTCCGACACTGTTTGTGTTGTCCACTAGGGGAGCTATAACTTCCTGTGGCGTTCGGTTGACATCCTGTTGTTAGCCGCTTAGCTTAAAGTTAGCTTCGGCTAAACCCGGTTAAAATCAACGTTTCTGAACGAATTTTTATACACAAACGTGGCAAAATTTTAGCCATTAGACTTCGAAGACTTAAACACCGTGTCAGAACACAGCTTTAAAGCGCTTTTCAGCTTAAAAAAGCAGATTTTATTCCCTATGAAAACGAGTTTCCATTTCTGGGTCACGTGACTGAAATCACCAATGAAAAAGCAGCGCAGGGTTGAGAGGAAGTTACGTAGGCACGCATTCACCCTCCTCAGCAAATCAGAGCGCTCCACAACAGCGAATTCAACCAATCATAAAAGCGTACGCAGCAGCTAGCATGATAGATTCATCTGAACAAGTCCGTCACCTCTTTAGTCTCGTAAACTGTCAAAATGCACTTTTTCTGTTAAAAAATGTAACGAATCAACTCTCTGAGCTGCACGGAGACGGCGCTCCGTGACAAAACGTCTTTCTAGCTATTTAAACAACTCGTCCGAATTTTCCAGAACCGAGCCGGTCCAGAACCGAACCTCCCGTCCGTTTGGACCTCAGTTTAAACAGAATGCAGCGTTTTTCACAGCTCATCAGCTCTTAATTACACGTAACAGGCGTACAATTTCAGCTTTCATAAAGACTTATGACACAATTTCAGCTTTCTGTGAGCTTCCTGAGCATCACAGCCCAACGCTTAGAACATGCAACGTTTCGCTTCAAAGGCGCAGCCCCAGCTGCGGTTCAGCACAGCTGACAAACAGTTACTTTTTAACATACATGCCAACACGTAAAATCAATGTTTACACGGTTACAGTCCATTTATGAGCGCGTGACGGGCCACCAATATGTAGATGAACAGATGCTCAGATATATTCATCAATTAACGCGGATTCCTCATTTTTCTGAACAGAATTAAACGTGCATTGAATTTAATGAAATGCAAACGTGAGACGTCATTTATGTTTGACCCATCAAAATGAATGCGGTCATTTATTTACAGAATCAAAGTTTAACATCAAACATTTACATTAATTTGGCAAATTATGAAAATAACAACTTAAGCAATCAATCAGGAAAAATCATACGGCCATGATTTTTCCGTTGCTTCACCACAGACATTTATGAAACTGTACAATTATGATATTTTACCCACACGGATGTGGATGAGCACTTTACACAGACATTTCTAAAATATCTGGAAGAATTTCTACTTGAGAGAAAAGTTTCAAGATGGGAAAGAAGTTTAGAGAAGAGTAAAAGATGGGGTTTGAGGGAGTGTGTTAACAGAACGGCACTCTCTGGGCTTTCTCCAGCTTTCCTTACGGTACACTTCGGTGGTGGAATCGACTCTTTTACCTGGAGATGTCTCAGGCGAGATTCCGTTTAACGCACCCTTCAGCGTCTCCGTAGGATGCTGTTACTCCTCCGGAGTAGCGGCGAGACTGTCCGACACAAGCTCACCTCAGTGGAAAATGTTATAATCCCATGGAACTCGGAAGAGCTCTGTTGTCATGTCAGGATCATCCCGTCTCCATCAGAACTGAACAGAACTGTCCCAGAACTGTTCCAGCACCATCCCAGAGCTTCTAACAGAACTGAACTGTTTACAGAACTCGAGCAGAACCCAGTAGAAACTAGAACCAGAACAGAACAGAACAGAACTGAGTAAACCAGGAAGTACTGACATTTTAAAGAGCTGTTTCCCGGTTCACTTTTGGGAGTATTACTATTGGTCAGAACCGACCAGACGGGGTGTGTTTTGTGACGTAAGAGGTTAGAAGACAGCAAGAATTGTTATGGAAAGATCAGAAATGTTCTCACAGACAGAGAGAGTTTTGTTTTGGCGCGTTTCAGAAACAGGTGCCAAAAACCTCTATATTTATGTCTGAGAGGATTCTAAAAACATGCCAACAACTTGTTTTGCGTTTGACTCCAACCTTGGACCAACTTACACTTGCTCATTCAAAAGCAGAAATCAGAAAAGGCATAATTACTCTGTAACAGCTTTGACATGAGTTCTAACTTTGCGTGAGAAAAATCATTACACAGTTAATAAAATTGATTAGTTCACTGCAACATCTAAAATGGTTTGAACTAAGACACTTTGATTATCAACATTTGTAAAATAGTAATGATAATAAAACAGAGAGTGTTCTTTTCACTTGAATCTTCAAGAGAGAAAGTCTCAGGATGGGTGAACCTGTATTTCTGGATTCAAATCAATGAAATGACAGTTCCTGTCCCACAAGGTTCTTAAGGTCAAGATTTTTGACCTTAGACTTAGTTTTTGACATGGGCCTAGTCCACTACATTTAAAATGTTTCATTTGTGAAATGAAGAGTTCTTTTGTTAAACAACTTGAATTTCTGATTACCATGAAAGTATTTTAGTCTTACTGGAAAAACTAAAACATGCTAAAACACATGTAATTTGACTGAGGTTCAAGCTATATTTTTAAGTATAACAGGGATTATTTACTTTTGGATAGTTCATTTTGACTTTCCATACAATTAAGTCAGAGGGATTTAAATTCTTTATATGAAATAAACTAAATGATTTGAATTAAACTGACACATTTGTCAAGTTAAACAAACTTAATAAATTAACTTGGATAAACTTCATTGAATTACTTTACCAATTGAAAGAATTAATTTAAGTTGGATCAACTATTCTCTCTTTTTTTTTAAGTATAACGTCGGTGATTAATTACTTTTGAATAGTTTAGTTTTTGTATTTGGAACAACTTAAAACGTTTGAGTTAACTTTCCATAAAATTAAGTAAGAAGGATTTGATTTTTTTATTTGAAATAAACTAAATGATTTGAATAAAACTGATTTAAATTTGCCAAGTTAAACAAACTTAATAAATTAAATTGGATAAACTTAATGGAATTACCTGTTACTAATTGAAATAATTAATTAAAGTTGGCTCAACTATTCTCTTTTTAGAGTGTATGTCTACCTTTGCTATCGAACGAGAGCGTTGGAATTGCATATACTTGGATTTATGATAACAGGTTTCCTGTTTGGAATAGTCTGGATTATCAACATACAAAGAATATGTCCGCAGCTAATTTGGATTTTGTCAGGCTGCTGCCTACGTTTTGGTTCATGCTGGGAGGACGCAAAATTAGCTGATTTACAAGCAAATCCATAAATTGGAAGTGATTTAAATCACAGGCTACCTGCGGCTTTGGCCTCGTCAGCATCTTGGAACGACCTTGAAAAGGCTCGTAAGCACGGACCAGCAGAATGCATCCTAATCTGGCCATTTCGGTCCTTGGAAGTATCAGTACAGACTCAAAGTCTGACAAGGAAATAAAAAATAGTCTGCCTGAATAAATCAACAATTGCGGTTATCCGAATGTGACTCCCCAGTCGGCCTGGAAACAGGCTGACTTATCAGTGTCTCCTGGGAAATGTGTAAATTAAAGAAAAGCTTAATCTATCAACACCCCACCCCCACCCCCCACCACCACCACCACACACACACACACCCACACACTCTCTGGAGTCTTATAAGAACTGTGCCAGCTGACCATCATCTTATCAGGACAATGGACTATCTGTTAGTGCTTCATGAACCGCCTCGTCATAAATGCATATGTAACATGTTCATAAATGTGCTTGTGGCAGAGTTGTTTTTGATGTCTTAAATTGTGTTCTGTTAGGACAAGGTGTGAAGAAATCTGTTTTTTTTTTTTTGTAATGCCACTATCCTATCCTAATGGCTTGCCCCTTTTTCTACTGTATCTAAAATTTTATTCTGAAAAGGATAAGAAGGCCACACTTACAGCAGCAGCTTCATGCACTCCGCCCATCTTTTGGACGGCTGTACATACATTTTCTTGTTGTATATTGGTGCAATGATAATAAAGCTTATTCTGATTCTGAAAAATTAGGATTCAGACCAATTTTCTAGGTGTTATCCCGATAAGCAAGGCAAATCAAGTTTATCTCTTGACCCTTTCACAATATCAGGATCTCAGTATCAAAATGTACCTTGTTAGGAATAAAATACCCTTTGATGATAAATTGTGTAAAATAACATAATATGGTTTGGTAAATATAATTTTTTTTTATGAATTATGGAACATAGATTATATAAAGATGACTAGAATTTCTATCCGATGTGCAAACTAGGGCATAAGCTGATAAATAATATCTTTTTAATGACTGCTAACTTTTAAAATCAACCATGACACTTTCTGCTGTCAGTAAGAAAATAGTTCCTTATAAGGCATTGAATGAGAAGACAAAACTCAAAGGTTCTTGTTCAGTTAAATAAGATTAACTACAAAGTTAGATTAAAGTTCACACCATTTGAGTATGTGTGGGGATTACAAAATAATTAATGATGAGTTAAAGAACAACTTAATAGGTCAGAACGACTGTAGAGCAATCTAAGACTTGATAAGGTAATAAGTTATCAAAAGGATACTCAGAGTCTCACAGTCATTGTGAGATTATGTGTATGTGTGCTAAAATTTGTCTAATAGAAAAAGAAATGTGTCACATACTCACTTGAACGAGATGACAGCTAATGTGTGCCCAATTGATTGGATAGAAATTTAAAACAGGACGTGTCACTGGGTGGAGAAAACAGTCTATAAATGTGGGAACAGACTTGACACACGTTAGAATTGTATTGTACCGGGGCCCCTTGATGTCAGGT
>NC_056498.1:76590311-76592571 GCF_014905685.2 Nematolebias whitei | reverse complement strand
TATATACAATTCTCTCTTGTTCACATATTTTGAAGTCTGTAATATTAAAAATGTTGTTTAATTCTGACATAAACGTGTGTTCCTTACGAGTAACAACCCAGGCAGGGGAGAGGAGAAGAGAGCTTTGTTTCTCCTTACGAGCACACAAAGTCACAAATCTGAAAATGTCCTTTGTTCAATTTGACCAAATCCAACGTCATTCTTGGTTCGATGTGATGGGTCACATATGGTGCTACTTCACGATGACAGTCATCTCAGAAGAAATGGAGAAAAATAAGCAGGTAATTCCAACACAGGTCCATTCTAAAATGAATATATATACAGTAGTCTTTCACTACTTCGCAGTTCATTTATCGCGGACACGCTCTATCGCGGTTTTTCAAAATAAGACTGGACATGACACACCATTGGCTGATTGATGGATGAGCCACACGATCGGCATGACATTTTCATTTAAAATAAATTATTTCTAGGCGCAGCCAAGGTGTTGAGGCGATCCATTTTGGTGGCCTTAGGATTGCGTCTCTGCTTTTTGCAGATGATGTGGTCCTATTGGTTTCATGAGATCGTGATCTACAGTTTTCGCTGGAGCGGTTCGCAGCCGAGTGCGACACGGCCGGGATGAAGATCAGTTCCTCCAAATCCGAGGCCATGGTCTTGAGCCGGAAAAGGGTAGAGCGCCCTCTCTGGGTCAGGGAGGAGGTCCTGCCCCAAGTGAAGGAGTTCAAGTATCTTGGGGTCTTATTCATGAATGAGGGAAAAATGGAACGTGAGATTGATAGGTGGATAGGTGCAGAGTCTGCAGTGAAGTAGGTGCTGTACAGGTCTGTCGTGGTGAAGAGAGAGCTGAGTCAAAAGGCGAAGCTCTCAATTTACCGATCGATCTACGTTCCTACCCTCATCTATGGTCATGAGCTTTGGGTTGTGACCGAAAGAACGAGATCTCGGATACAAGCGGACGAAATGAGTTTTCTCCGCTGGGTGTCTGGGCTCTCCCTTAGAGATAGGGTGAGAAGCTCGATCATCCAGGAGGGACTCAGAGTAGAGCCGCTGCTTCTCCACGTCAAGAGGAGCCAGTTGAGGTGGCTCAGGCATGTGGTTAGGGTGCCTCCTGGACGCCTCCCTGGTGAGGTGTTCCAGACACGTCCCACTTGGAGAAGACCCAGAGGAAGACCCAGGACATGCTGGAGGGACTATGTTTCTCGGCTGGCCTGGGAACACCTCGGTATTCCCCCGGAAGAGCTGGCCCAAGTGGCTGGGGAGAGGGAAGTCTGGGCCTCCCTACTTAAGCTGCTACCCCCGTGACCCGACCCTGGATAAGCAGAAGAAAATGGATGGATGGATGGATGAATAAATTATTTTAAATTATTTAGCACCTGTTGAATATTTGTGCAGCCCAGACTACAGGATAAACTTCCTGCTGCAACTGAACAGCAGATCAAATGTTCAGCGTGAAGCATAGGCGTTGCAGCCATTATATGTGAAGGGGACATCCCCCCCCCCTCACACACACACACATAAAAAAAGTTCATTTGGATCTCCCCACTTTTACTATGAAACATTGGTTCAGGAGGCGCAGTTTCTCTTTCTTCGTGAACAAATCCATTCCACTTGATCAATAGGAGAATACTCAAACCACTAAAACTCCACTCCAGGTTTTCTTGGTTACCTCCAACTCACTGTTTCTCCTCTACGTCTCCTCCTGCCTTGGCAGAAAACACGCACAGGTGGAGGAAATGGAGACACCTCTGTGTCCGCCAGTTTAATAAGCTTAGTGAGGGCAGTTGGGGTGTTTGATCATAAACATATATAAATGGTTAGGAGGATGCTTGAGAGGAGCACTACGTCTGTAGCATCTTATCTTAGCAGTAACTGTGACGCTGTAAGAAGCTGCAGGTGTAAAGAGACGCTGTGTGTTCAGGTGCATTAAAGTTGAAATGTCTTTAAAACCCCACACCTTATTGTCCTCAAGCTTCATGAGAAACATCATCTAGTGGTGATGTTTTTTTATTTTTTATTTCTAAACAACATATAACATACAAACAACAAATAACATGCTTTAAATGTGTGGAATTCAAATAAGGAAATCAAGGTGAAATGCTGCTTTTTTGTACACTAGGGTACACTTTTTTTACGTGCACGCACACACACACCTACACACATCAATGTGTCCCCCCCACATTATGGATGCTTCTGACGCCCTTGGCATGAAGAGCAGAGAAGTGGGCGTGGCCAAGAGTGCTTGCAGGTGGCAGAGAGC
>NC_056498.1:76575869-76590211 GCF_014905685.2 Nematolebias whitei | reverse complement strand
TCCACACACATACATATATCTACACATATATATATATATACTTTTTTATTTCCCCCCTGTGATTAATATCTATGTATCTATCTGTCTGTCGTTTAATCAGATTGTTTATTTTTGAAGATTTTTATATACAAAGCCACAAATGATTTTACAGGTGGTGCCTTCAGAAACCACCATAATTCTTTTTTGGCATTGATTTAACAATATGTTGGAAAAATTCCTCTGAAGTTTGATCCACATTCACATGTTAGCATCTAGCTGTTGCTGCAGATTTGTCAGCTATTCATTAAAAATGCAAAACTTTTGTTTTGACACTCATCACAAAGGTGCTTGGTTGGTTTCAAGTCTGGTAACTGGAGGCTGTTGGAGTCCAGTGAATCAGGGCTTACAGTTAATGTGTGGTTAATCTCTTCTTGTCCAGTACTGGTGAGCCTGTTTGAACTGTAGCTTCAGTTTTCTGGTCTTATCTGACAGCTCAGTGTGGTGTTCTGCTGCTGGAGCCCATCTGTCTCCAGATTAGATGTGTTGTGTCTGCAGAGATGGTGCTCTAGTATATCAGCAGAAGACAACAGGCTTCTGGGTGGGGCACTGTTGGCTTCTGGGAAATGTAGTCATTATGAGCAGGGATTCAGTATAGGCTTATTGAGAGAAAACTACAAAATGGCGGCGCCTGTCCGAAGCATTTTTGTTTTGTTTTGTTTTGTTAAGTCTTTACTGTCCAGTACTGTCCCAATCATGTGAGTAATATTAAAGTTGACAATCGTGTCACGTACAATTTTTTAAAATTTTATTTATTAATTTTTCTCGTGTACAATCTTATAATGAAAAACCGCGAAAGATTGAGTCTGCAAAAGTCAAACTGTGAAGTAGAGAGGGGCTATTGTACCTCTGTTCTTCTCCGCAGTGTAACTCCTACCCACTTGAATATCTTGCACCAAAATCATTTACTTTATTCTCTGTTCAGTTCAAGTTCAGAAAAACACTTATCTCCAAAAGTACAAACATTCACTATTCAAATCCCTCAGTGATGGGGAACACAGGAGTACCACTGGTTATTTAGCTTTCTTGTTAATATAAAAAGAACAACATAATACAATAAGCAAAATGGTTCAATCCCACAGTAACATCAACACAGGTACAACTACTGAAATAAAATCATGCTAAACACAGAAATCAACAATAATATCAAGTAACAACAGAAATGTGGTTTTAATCGCTGAATAAATGCTCTTCCGAACACAATTTTGCTGTCTTCTAACAAAATGTCAAATAAAGTAATTTCTTTATTAAAAAGGAGCTGAATAAACTGTCGTCTTCATAACAGCAGTAGATCAAATTTTACACTTGATTATGTTTTGGATAGAAGAAAATGTGATTTGTCAAATAAGTCTCTATGCAAATGAAAAGTGAGTTAATTTAAAGGTGCATTAGAGACGCAGGTTAATCTGCTCTATAGGAAATCAGAGCTCGAATGATAAAGTTAATGAAATTAAATTTTTTGAAGAGCTGGTGTGTCTAAAAGGTTTAATGAAACATAACCGGAGGGAAGTACTACATGCAAGTTTGAGTTGATTAAAAATTCTGGTTCAAATCCTGGTCCGGGACCTTTCTGGGTCGAGTTTGCATGTTCTCTCTGTGCATGCGTGGGTTTTCTCCGGGTAATCCTGTTTCCTCCCACAGACCAAAAACATGCATGTTACACTGATTGGTGACTCTAAATTGTCCCTAGGTGTGAGTGAGAGAGTGAATGGTTGTTTGTCTCTATGTGTCCCTGTGATGGACTAGAGACCTGTCCTGGGTGTCCCCAGCCTCTCGCACTGATAGTTGGACATGGGCACCAGCGACTCCCACAGCCCAAAAATGAAGAAGCAGGAAAACTAATGGATGGATGACCAAAATTAGTCCATGCTCAATAATCCAGGTATACAATCCAACATTTTTCAGTCAGGTCATCTAGATAGTTTCTTTTTTTGCTGAAACGTTTCACCTTCCATCCGGAAGTCTTCATCAGTCAAGGAAACATACAACACAAAACTGATTCTTCCCCCAAACAGTTTACTCCAAAGTGGAACAAACCAGTTATGTTGGTGCTAAGATGGTGTCTTTGGCACACACCCTCCTCTTGTGCCAGCCCTATTCCTCGTCGACAGTCATGTCAAACTGGTTCAAAACTAAATATAGTCCATGCTCAATAATCAGTTTTGTGTTGAGTGTTTCCTTGACTGATGAAGCCTTCCGGATGGAATTCCAAAAACGTTTAATACAAAAACAACTGGACTTTATTTGTAACAGAAGACGTTTCGCTCCTTATCCGAGGAGCTTTCTCAATTCAAAGAGCAGAGAGTGAGGGATTCAGGTTATAAGGCTGAGTGAGATAAGACAAGATAAGTAAGATAATTCCGGATGGAAGGTGAAATGTTTCAGCAAAAAAAAGAAACTGTCCAGATAACCTGACTGAAAATTGTTGGATTGTATACCTGGACTGTTTTTGATTTTGAACCAGTTTGACAACACTGTCAACTTGACTTAATACAGTGTATGCAGATTTGTAAATGACTAATTCATTTTTTTTTTTTTTAGAATTTTTGAGAACTATCAAAAAGACAATCACTGTGAAACATTCTGTAAAATAAAATGATACAAATTGTCTGAGGATTTTCCCCCATCATTGCAAGATGACTAGGGATAAAGGTTTTAATGTTTTAAATGTTTTTTAATGTTTGTAAGTGTAGACATATAGTTATCTAAATTGGTCTGTCTTTATTTTTAAAATGTACAGTACTTCAGTTGGTTAAATCATAAACGAGGTGGATATGAGGTAAGCTGAAGCAGGTATGATGTGAAGTAAGGTGCACGGCCTAGAGTCATTCTTCAAATTGTGCTTGTGTGTAAAGTTTGCCAAACTCTCATGAAGATTTACCGAGTTTTCTTCAACAGCATTAATGTTTTAACTCCCAGAGTAGTGTGGACTGAAGGGCGAGGCTTGACACATTCAAACTGAAAGGTAAGTAAATGTATTTACAAAGTTCTGGGGACTCAGGTAGGATCTGGATGGGAATAGGAGACAGGTCAGGTATGGATGGTGGATGGTAACATCTTAGTAGTTGATGTAGTCTTGAGTGTAAAGTCCAAAGTAGATTTCTTACTTCTCTCTGTTGAGGAGGGCGAAAGAGGGCGAAGGATTCCAGGTGGACAGCAGGACGTGGTGACGAAGCTAAATTGAATATGTTAAAGAATTGCAAGATTGTACTCAGATTGTGATCCAAGGGTGCTGTCTTATGCTGACGGCAGGCTGGTGGTGTTTATGAGGAGAATCCATGAAGAGGTTCTGCTTCAATGACAAAGGGAGACAGGGTTCTTCGATGGTGAACCATGGAGCCAGGACTATGAGGGCACAAGAAATTACTCAGGTTAGTACAACTTCTCAGGGATAAGAGTTGTAGGGCTGTCAATAGTTTACCATTTGGTATCACAATGTTCCAGCAGAGAAGTACAGAGCCAAAGATCCTTAAATACAGCAAGCTTTCATCAGCCAGGATCAAGATCAGCTGGAGGTTATTTGCCTTTGCCCAGCCACTCAGGAGCTGCAAGAATGTGATTAATTGTACAGAAAACACTGGAATCTCACACATCCACTCAAATCTCAGACGGGAGAAGAACTGAAGCAACAGTGGTTGTATGCTCTGTCTCTCCGTCTCACCTGCTGAAGCTTGAACTTCCTTCAGAGTGGTCTCAGGTGTCTTGGTGGTTTCTCAATCTACTTTTTGAACAGATAATTTATGAGGACAGCCTGCTTTTGTTAGATTTACACATGTTCCCATGTTCCTTCCATTGCTTAATAATGGATTTAACTTTGACACTTAAGTTACCTTTTTTTCGTGTGTGTGTGTGTGTGTGTGTGGGGGGGGGGGGTGTTTATATTGACCATGATTGATTTATAACAGGATAAAATGTTCAAGTTACATTTTGCTTTCAACTGCTGTTTGACAGTCTCTATACAAGAGGTGCGAGAGTTTGGTTGGCATTGCTGGTAGTAAGTTGGACCTCTTCATGGTGGGAGTTGGACTCCGCCAGGGTTGCCATTGTCACAGATTGTGTTTATAACTTTTATGGGCATAATTTCTCGTTGCAGTCAGGGGGCAGAGAGAGTACGATTTAGTAGCCTCAGGCTTCCTTCTCTGCTCTTTGCAGAAGATGTGGTCCTGTTGGCGTCATCGTGCTGTGATCTTCAGCTCTCACTGGAGCAGTTCACAGCTGTGTGTGAAGTGGCTGGGATGGGAATAAGCACCTCCAAAACTGAGGCCATGGTCCTCAGTGGGAAAAGGGTGGATTAATCTGTCGAGTCAAGGGTGAAGTTCTGCCTCAAATGGAGGAGTTCAAGTATCTTGGGGTTTTGTTCACAAGTGAGGGAAGAATGGAGCGTGAGATTGACAGATGGATTGGTGCAGCATCGGCAGTATTGCAGACTGTGCCGGTCCGTTGTGGAGAAGAGGGAGCTGAGCTGTAAGGCAAAGCTCATTGTTTACCGGTCAGTCTACGTTCCTACCTTCACCTATGGTCGTGAACTCTGGGTAGTGACCGAAAGAACGAGATTGTAGATACGATGAGAAGTTCAGCCATCCGGGAAGGACTCAGAGTAGAACCGTTTGCTCCTCCACATCGAGAGGAGCCAGTTGAGGTCGTTCGAGCATCTGGTATGGATGCTTCCTGGTTGCCTCCCTTGGGAGGTGCTTTGGGCATATCTGACTGGGAAGAAACCCTCAAGGACGACACAGGACACCCTGGAGAGACTACGTCTCTCCTTTGGCCTGGGAACACCTTGGGGTCCTCCCAGAAGACCTGGAAGAGGCAGCTGTGGAAAGAGATGTCTGGACCTCCCGAGATCTGACTTTGGAACAAGTAGAAGATGGATGGTTGTATGGTGGAACTTTCAGTAACAGATTTGTTAATTTTAGCTTTTAGGTATGGTTTGGTTGTTTCAGATTTGTAATCTTGTTTTCAGCTCATTACACATTGTTATCTGCTCATTTAAGCTTGTTTTCTGCCTGTTTTAGCTTGTTTCTCTTTGTTTTAGCTTGTGTTCTGGTAGCTTGAGCTGATCTGTTCCAGTTGTTTCAGCTTTCCTTCTGCTTGTTTTAACTTTTCAATTCAATTTCTGCTTCAACAAATTTCAACAGACTCACATTGTTGCAGAAAATGTACACTTTATTCTTTATGACAGCTTTTAAATTAAAATGTTAAACATAACCCGAGCCTATGTTAAAAAAAAAAAGGAGAATGACCCAGTTCTCCGCTGACTGGCAGCCTCCCAGTAACTTTTCACTCATCACATCTCCTCAACAACAAGCTCCACCATCCTCTGCCTGTCTCACAGCTAATTTTATTGATGGCACCATTGTAGCAATAACTGGAAAGCTTGCCAGTTCTATTTTCTACAGCAATCTTATATAATTTTCACCCCTTTCCCTGGGCTCAGAGCAGTTAGTTGGAAGTTAGTATATCACAATTAAAGGCAAACTGACAATATCTGAAGGAGCATTGAGAAAGGCAATTAAAATTGATGCCTGATGAAGCAGCAGAACTTGAGTCAGTCAATAAAAACATCAGGGACTGAATGTTTTTTCTTGTCTGAAGAGAATCTGGTTGAATACTGCAATCAAAAAAGGACAATAATTTCACAAAGCTCTCCTGACTTGGTGCACAGACGGTGACGCTTTGGATGAGTAGTTTCTGATAAAGTATATGAGGCCTGTGAAAATAGATGCACAAATTGAGGTGAGAGAGAAGTGGACACTAGAATGCATGTTTTGTAAGGAAAAGATGCCTAAAGCCCGTTTCTGCTGTCAAGCTTTTTCAATCCATCTGCTGCTAAGGATCTTTGTTCTCTCTGGGTCACTTTACTCACTGAAATCATCAGCAGAAGAATCCAAATCTTCACTTTAGTTCTGTGTAAATTAACATCCATGTTTTTATAGGACCATACAAATTGAGCTTTGTGTCATTCATAAATGCATGATCTGCAGCTGTTTTTATGGCAGCGGGCATCAGGTTATTGCCTGAGTCAGTGTAAGTTTGATTATCTGTTTGTTAGCAAAATATGAACTAGCAGGTTGTTTTTAGTAACACTCATAAAGTAATAATTGGACCAAGGTTTAAACTGTTGGATTCATTCTAGTTCAACGTCAATGCTAAACAAAAATGGCTGCAAGTCAGTTTTATGATAAGCTAACGTTTAACGTGGCAGTAGCTGAGAGTCATCCTCAACGCATATTCTGAGGGCTGACTGATCACAACAAGATGTTGGTTTCATTAATTGCTGGAAACAACTCTGTTAGCAAAATATCTCATGAACCTTGGGAGATATTTTAAAGAAACAGAAAGTTAGGTGTACATCTACAATTAATTAACTTTGGGAGTGGACCCAATTCAAGATGGCTGCTGCAGCGCATGTACCTTACTAAACTCAAAAGTGGCTACAACAGGTAATTTCATAAATATTTAGGTAAATGTACAGATGGTATAAAATAAGATTCATCCCAACACTGGGACTGTGAGCGCTAACAGAATGAAGTCTTTGTTTAAAACTTTTTCATGCAAGGTTACTCTTTATGTCGGGCTTTGTTTCTGTAAAATCAATTTTACAATATATATAACATTACTAAACTGTCTGTTTTATATATACAAGCCAAATCAATAAAATATTTTATTGCACCTCTACCTTCAGTCTTTTTATGATCACAGTGTAAAGGGGGTGCCTCCACCTGGCTCCACCACTGCACGTGAAGGTGGATAAAATTGCTCCCTCTACTCACCAGGATCTGTCACTCTGCACTGCCTCGAACAATGCAAAGTCAGAGCACTAACACATTTTACAAGCCTAACATTCTTTTTTAATAAAAGTTTGATTAAAACGGTAATATGCATATAAAACGCTGACATGAAAGGTGGCGGGTGATATTCATTCCTTCAAAAAATGCCAGGCTTTGGAACAGATTTCTGTCTTCGTGACATGACTAACATGATACACACCCATGCAGCTGACAGCTCTGTTCTCCTGCTGTAGTCTTGTCTCTGCGGTCTCTCCTCCTGCCCACACCACTTCACTTTCTCACCTAAACTTGATCGTGAATGCACAGCAGGCCACACAAATCCTTAGACAATAGGAAAGCAGGAGCCGAACAAGCGTATACACTATTAATTCACATTATAGTTCATAAAATAAGCAAACGCAGCTGTGCAGCAGATGGGCTCCTTCCCTGCTTTCATTTAAAACTTCATCACAAGGAAAACTAAACGATGGGTTAATTAGGCTGAGAAGCATAAGGCCACATAAGAGGATCACAGATGACCCGGGAAGATATTTCACTCACGTTCTTGTTCATTAAATCAACACAGATTTCATGGGCTCTAATTCATAGTAAACCTTTAATTTATGGTTGTTTTCTGCCGTTTATTACATGTGGCAAATTTTGTTTGAAGGTGAAAATGTTTTTTTACTTTGTACTCTGACAACTTTCATTTGTTAAAAGCCATAACATATAAGTCAAGTGCTATGTTGTCGTCATTGTATGTTTCTACAAAATGATGAAATTAGTCCTCTGCATTTAACCCATCACACATGAGATACACCCAGGTGGATCAGTTATGTAAGCGCCCGGAGATCAGTTGGGGATTAGATGTCTTGCTCAGGTACACCACGACTGGTGGGCATGGCGGGGAGTTGAATCTGCAACTTTCTGGTCCCAAATCGGCTGCCCTACCTCTACACCATCTTCACCCCAATAGCAAGAATTACAAGCAGGACACCAATGTCTCCTGTCACTGAGGGATTTGAATAGTGAATTTTTCTAGCTTTTAAGATGAGTGTTTTTGTGGACTGGAATTGAACAAAGAATGTAACTAAGCCTTAATGTTTTTTAGCATTATATCCAAGTGGGTAGGAGTTATACTGTGGAGAAGAACTGAGAGAGTGTTAGCACAGTGTGATGGATCCAAGTGAATGACGAGACCGATTTTATCCACCACTAGGTGTAATGGTGGAACCAGGAGTTGGCCAATGGTGGTCATCCCAATTATTTGAGGAAACTATACTTTTAGTTAAGACTAAAAATAGATAGCCTAGTTTCCTCAAATAATAAGGGTGACCAGTGTACATGTATGCAACCCCCCCCCCCCCCAACACACATGCACCATATATGGTGGCGACCAACTTGGATTTTGGTGTGGCAACCCAATTTTGATGATGAACTTTTTTACGCCTTGCTGTGGCCATACACCAAATAGGACGTCAGCACAGTGCTAATTTTTCAAGTTATCGTGCTCACAACATGCCTACAAACTCAGAAGGGATGAAAAACGGGGACAAACCTATCACCTGTAGTGGCAGGTGGGGGGTGTCTGACACACCCCTACAGAAGATTTTGTGATTTTTAACATGTAAATTAAGCATTCTGGTATACTCCAAGAAGAAAATTAGGGGAAAAGACAATTTGCTTAAGGTAATAAAGACATTTACTAACATATCTTAATTCAATTACTGGTAATTGTCCTAGATGGCTAGTCAAAACAAACAAACAAAAAAAACAATTAACAAGCAACAACAGCAGAAAGCCAACCAGTGAAACCAAATATAGCAGAGCATTTTGCTAATAGCAAAAACTTGTGTCTTAATTTTTTTGGCCTGGACAAGCCTTTCAAGGCTTGTTTCATCTGCATGGCCATGTGCCCCTTTCATGCCACACTTCATTGCTACACGACTTCTGCCCCATTTATTGCCCTAACGATCCATCATTGGCACTAATGTTACCTGTAAGTTTTTATTTTTTTCATCTTATGATAATGATAAAATATTAATGAATAATAAAATAACAGCAAAATGGCTGCAATAGACACAGCCTTTCCATAATTATTTGCATTGAACAGTGATATTGTAGGCTAACGGTAACGCACAATTCACTGATGTTAGCTGACATCCTAGTTAGCATTACATGCTGACAAGCTTTCCATTACAAATAAAGTTATGTTGGAAAAGGTAACAGATAATGACACACATATCGTTGCTAAAGTAGGATTATGTTCTTGCCAAATCAAGTTTAACTTACACAGCATATGTCATCGGCAGATAATGAAACTTACCTCAAAACTAACAGTGTCCAACATTAGAAGACACTAGTTATAACGTGGAACAGTTTCCTTCATCCATGGGAAAGATTTCCATATCATCTGTCTAGATTATGATTGGCCAAATGACTCGCGTTCCACCAAAGGTGTTCTATTGTAGACAGAAACCTGGTTGTTTCTTGGGAAATTATGCCATCTACCATGCCTCTGAACCCGCCCCTTGATAAAACCTCTTCGGATCTAGATTATTCATGTAAATGACACATTTTGTTTGAAATCTGCAAATTTCTCCAAAAAGTGACAGGTTTGCAGGTATGTCACAACATGGACGGATGAATGGAAGGTATTTCTAACTCACTGTCTTTGCTCCATGATGGGGGACAAAAATGTTGTGATACTAGCCCCCTCTGAGCCACAACCACACCAAAGGTCTGCTCAATATGGTTTAAATGACTTTGTATAGTCGTTTTTATATTTAAGGAGGGTGCTTATACGTATCAACCATCTTGAATGGAGTTGACTACAGTTATCAGTTGTAGATGCACATTCATTGATTACTTTCTGACAGATTCATGAAATAATTTGCCAATAACAGATTAAGAAACGCACAAATACAGGAAAAAAGTTTTTTCCATTTTGCCTTTGGAGATGTACCATTTGTAGTGAACTAGGCCTCCGACAACAATCTTTCTCTGAAGACCTTCAGGGGACAGGAACTGTTATTTCATTGATTTGAATCCAGAAATACAAATTATCTCATCAAGAGACTATTTAATTGTATCCTGAATTAATCAATTGAAAGAACACTCTTCTTTTTTATATTATCATTACTATTTTAAGATATCTTGATAATCAAAAGTGTGTTTAGTTCATAACATTTCTAAAGGTTGAAGTGAACCACTCATTTAAATCAACTGTGAAAAAGTATTAATGATTTTTAAACCTCATTAGATTTTTGATCATACAGTTAAATGCCTATTTACGAAGTAAGTGTGCATTTAGTCTTCTGTCTGAATGAGGAGTAGTAGTGGATGTCGGTCGAAAGTCAGAGACGAGTTATTAGAATGAAGTGTCTTGTTTTTAAAACTCGCAGACAGTAAATAAGAGCTGCTGGCACCTGCTTTGTCTCACCTCTTCATAAACATTTCTCCGTCTGTACTAACCGTTCTTAAACATTCCTGCTGCCTCCTGACTTCTAGTGACCCTCTAACATCACTAGAACCACACCCCTGCTGGTTGTTTCAACCAATCAGGAAGTACCACGTAACAGGAAGTGGATACCCCTTTAAAAGGCAACACTTCTTTGAACTATTCAGTCTTAGGGCTAAGTCCTGGAACTCAGTCTTCAGTCTTCTTCAAAGTCTTTTCCAGTCTTGCTGGAACTTTCAGTCAGAGATGAGACTCAACTAAGTAGCGGATGGATTTGACCATGTGCCAAAGGTCTCTCCAGTCCAGCGTAGTCACAGCCCGCCTCGGCTGTGACTCAACCCGAGCAGTAAATGCTCCACTTCTAAGGAAGCTTATTTGGTTGAACCGAGTACTTCGTCACGATTTCTGATGACCCCCAGCTACTCTAACCGGAGACGCTGAAAAGGGAGCGTACTAATTGACTTCTGTTCCGGAGTGGAGGTATCCCCCATCTCAGTAACAAGCTGTTGACGTCCTGAAGTGTACCGGAGAGCTGAGCTGGATGTCAGAGGAAGGGTGCAATGTTCTGGTTCAACACATAACTTTCATCCTTAAATCTAAACTTACTCCTTAAATCTATTTCTCGTCTCTTAAACTCTATTCGCCAGTAAATCAAACTAGATGCCTTCAGAGATGAATCAGTCTCAATCAGTAATGTTCTGTTGTCTTGTTAGTAAAGTTTGCCAAGTTTATTAATCAGAAACAGATCAGCAAATCAATGTGTACATGTTTTGATGTCAAATTTTGATTCTGTTAAATAAATGACCGCATTTATTCTGATGGGTCAAAGATAAAATGGCGTCTCATGTCACTGATTAAACAATCCACTCACAAGTTATCTGGGTCAGAGAACAGAAGTTTAACTCGAAAAAGAAAAGAATCCGTTGTAATTAAACAATTAATATTCTTTGTGCTTGAACTAGCTTTAAGAATAATTAATTAGTAGTGAAGTTAACCCTTACTTCACTACACATTAAAGCCAAGCCTTTAGACAAAAATATACATGTATATTTACATCACACAGAAATGTAATTTCAGATTTTATGTGCATGTTCTGTTGTTCTAAACAGCACTAATTAATCATTTATTTTAATGACATTTCTGCCTCTAAAATATTCTGAGCTTAAATGTAAATGTTTTTTAAAAGTCCTTAAGTGTGTCTGTGTGCTTGGTTAGTTTACTGCAGGTTGTGCTGAAGGGATGTGATGGTGACGTGCACATATTGCACAACTGGAACAGGCAGTGTGGTGACGATCACCGTCTGGTCCCAGCGGGTCACAACTGGGTTAGCATGTCCTGGAGGAGAAAGCTGCTCCTGCCTGACTGCACTCTGACCTGAAGTCTGCAGACTGCCATCATTAAAGCTTGAATATAAATCACAGAGTTCACATTTTGTACATAAATCCTACACAAAATAGCTTTAGAATACAGCTGGTACAGTATATTTTTTACTTTGGTGTTTTTCTAACCAGATAAAACTACTCTTGTTCAAGTCAAGTCAAGTCAGAGTTATTTATATAGTACACTTAAAACAGAAACGGTTACCAAAGTGCTTAACAAAAGAGAAAAAAGATCACAGCATAAAATAAAAGTAATATACGGAGCCCCAGAGGGGACATGGGGGATTTTTTAAAACTTTTGCGTTCCCACGCAAACGTTTTGCATTCCCTCGCAATACTGTACTGTATGTAGTGTTATACGTCACAGACAACAAACGTTCCTCACTCAAAGAAACTGGTTCAGATGACGTGATTTAATGGAGTTTTGTTTTGAAATCAGCCTTAACTATAAGGATATCCAGTGTGTGCTGCAGTGATAAAATTAGTTTTACTTTGGATATTTCACGTTCATGCTTCGTGAATTCAGGGCTTCCTTGTTCAAGCTTGTAAATGTATTAAAATGTGTGTAAAAGAAAAACAGTAAAAGATCTAAGATATGAACTAAGAGGGGAGTGGTGGCACAGAGGTTACAAGATGGGCCTGTGATCGGAAAGTCGCAGGTTCAACTCCCGGTACCGTCAACATCAAAATGAGGGTGGAAAAGGTGGAACACCCACACCTGCCTCCACCCTCATTTGCCCCACTCTGGACCCCTCAGCAAGGCCCCTAAGCCCCACCATCTGCTCCCTAAACAGGTCTCTCTTGAAAATGAGTTCTCGTGACTCAATGAGACTACCTGGATAAATAAAGGGTAAATGGAAAAAAAAAAAGAAAAAAAAAAGACGTTAACTAAAAACACAATAAGACACACTTCCGAAGGGCTCCATCAGTCTGAGGAGTCCCAAGTAAACTGTTTTCTCTACTAAGCAGTACATTCCTTTAGTGGACCAACGAGTTTGCTGGTTTTGCTGGAGACTGATGAAGCCCTCCGAATGGAGAGCGAAACGTCTTTCCACAAAAAAGAAACTGTCCAGATGACCTGACTGACCATTGCTGTATTTTGTACCTGGATGATTGAGCATGAACTTTGGTGCTTTAAAAGAAAGTTACAATACTTTTGACATGCAAGTGCCACCTTGTTCTTTTGGATTTTCAATGGTGAGAATTCATGATTTATTACCATGCAGAAATATACTGAGAAAACTTTAGTTATGACGCATGGTGTTGCTTTAACAAATACTCTGAAAATACAGTAATTTGTTGATGGTCCCTGCGCGAACAGAGTGACAGACAGAGCAGCTGAAGGAACTCAGACTGCCTGCGCCAGCTCAACCGAAGAAGCCACCACTGAATCCACGGAGCATGAACGTGAAAGATCCAACGTAAAACTAATGTTACCACTGCAGCACACACTGGATATCCTTATATTTAAGGCTGATTTCAAAATTCAATTCAGTTTATTTATATAGCGCCAAGTCACAAACTTCTGCATGAACCTCAAATACGGGTGTCTGTTCCATTGTTGCTTTTGTCTGTGAGGTAACATTACATACAGTACAGTATTGAGAGGGAACACAAAAACTTTTGCGAGGGAACGCAAAACTTTTGCGGTGCCATAGTAACAAGATATATTTACAGCATATGGACTAAAGTATAAAACACAAAACATAATTAGAAATAATGAAATACTAAATCAGATTACCTTGTGTCAAATATCACTAATGTCAATAATAACAAAAAACATAAACTCAGTCAGAAAGAATGAAATATTAAATCATATCTGATGACCGTGTGTTAAATAGGAATAAAACAAAAAGCATAAACACAATCAGAATCAATGAAAAACTAAATCTAAATCCGATCACCCTGTGTTAAATGTCATTGAGTACAGATGAGTTTTCAGGAGAGTTTTAAAAGCAGAGACTGAGGTGGACTGTCGAATGCTCATGGGCAGATTGTTCCAGAGTTTAGGGCCCACGACTGAAAACGCTCGATCTCCTCTGAGCTTCAACCTGGTTTTTGGTACAGCTTAAAATGTTACAAGTTGTAGATAGGCCCTTGAATAATCTCAGTTTGTAGAAACAGGACTGGAGACTGAAAACTCGACTGAAAGAAAAGTCTCAACCCAGCAGTGCTATCAAACTATAGAACAATTTCAAAACTGCCTTTTATGTCAAAAAAAAAAAAAAAAAAGGTTTATAAATTTCAGAGACTTTTACTGCCAGCAACATTGGTGAAAAATTCAGCCCTTTAAGAATTTTTAATGATCTTCCTTTAAGTCTTCATTCTGGAAGCTCTGTTGTTTTAGACCTTTCCACTGCCTTTCATACTGCGGACCAGAATATCTTGTTGCCATGATTTGAGCAGGTGGTTGGCATCAAAGTTACAGTTTTATTTTAGTTTAGATCCTACCTGACCAACAGGAGTTTTTCTGTTCATTTAGGGGAATGTTCCTGTTCTGCAGTTCCAGTCTATTGTGGGCCCTTAAGGATCCATTCTAGACTCTATTCTTGGACTAGGGCTTTAACAGACTACTCGAGTAATCTACACATCAATTCCTAGGACACCTATTGATGTTTTTAATTTCATGTCGAGTATTCGTGGTGACGTCATGTATTATGAAATTCTTTTTATCTCAAAAGGGCTCGTGAAACGGTC
>NC_056498.1:76539745-76575859 GCF_014905685.2 Nematolebias whitei | reverse complement strand
GAGTGATAAATTGACATAAAAGCATTAAAATAATAATTTCTATATCACGTCATTACGCCACCGTTACGTCATCGCGTCACATGATCCGCACTGGGCGCGGGTTACAAAGTGGATTCCTCCAAGCAGACGGATGGAGCAGAGCAGACCCAGTCTTTTCAAACAGGTAGAAATGCATCAATTGTCTGGAAATATTTCACTAAAGATGAATCTTCCGGTTCAACTACCGTAAGGAAACAGAAAATGAATAAACTTCCTGACTGTTTGGAGCTCGTTGCGAACCGGTGTTACACCATATTTTGTGACCGTAGGGGGCGGTGTTGCATGCACTGTTGTAGGTTACAGAATATGGTGTAACATCGGGTCCAATGACCGAACTAGAACCAGCTTCCTCTGACCTTGTTTCACAAACAAAAAGCAAAAAATATTAATCTCTAAACCTATAAAAACATCTATAAACATATTAACCTCTAAAACTAAACTTAATGCGCACCACAGCTGGCGGTGGTGCGGGGTGGTCGACCCCCCCCCCCCCACTCTTTTTAGTTTCGTTTTTGACGTGCTGCACGTTTCTTCATGTTTGCAGCTTAATAATAAAAACTAATAGTTTAGTTTTTCCTGTGACTTATTTGATGTATGATAAATGGTAGGAGCATAATATATGCTCCCAATTTTTTGTTGGTCTTTTTTATGTAAATAATGACCTTTTTGGCAGTTTTATTTATTTTTGTATCTTTAGATCCTATGATGTCCTCAAGTACTCAAGTTCTACTCGAGTTTTATTATGCTAATGTCGAGTTTAAAAATTATGTAGTCGTTCAACCCCTATCTTGGACCACTGCTTTTTAACCTTTACATGTTGCCTTTGGGGTCCAATTTTTAGAAAACAACACACTTTCCACTGTTTTGCTGATGATACCCAGGTTTATCTGCCCATTAAGTCAGACGGGGTCACTCCATTGGAACCACTCTTGAACTGGCCACATGACATTAAAACCTGGTTGAAACTAAATTTACTGAACCTAAATAAAAACAAGACTGAAGTCATCAGCTTTGGTATGTAGGAATTCTAACTTTTGTAGGTCTAGCTATTTGTTCTCATTTCCAGTGTGGCTGGGCAGAGCTGATTACCAACAGTTGTCTCCACTATACTGATGAGAAGACTCCAGTACTTTAGGCCCTTGGAATCATGTAAACTCTGCTGGAACATTGTCCCATTTATGGTATCATGTCCAGCCCTAGTGTAAAGCTCAGATCTTTTGGTGTTCTGACTCATCCTGTGTTCTCCTTGTGCTCTTCCTAGCTCCTGCCTCCTACCTCCTAAGTCTGAAGTTTCCTCGGAAATATTCTCCGTTGTAATCACCTACAAGGAATACAAGTACAAGAATGTCTGTCATCCTTCCTTAAGGTTCATCCTCATTCAACTCTCCACTTACCTCATCTCCTTGGTCTGCTTCGCCCATCTAGAATCTCCTGAAACAAACTCCAAACTTAAAACAAAAATCAAGTAAGCCACAAAAGATCTGTTCTGTGGATTAACCATACTTGCCACCCTGTTTTCAGCATTCTCATTTTGTATCTTTTGCCATAGCTGGCTCCAGTGATCCTGTTCAGTCACTTTTTATAAATATCCCTTACGGTACCTTTTACGTGTTTGTGTCCTGAGTTTCAATCAGAACTTTGGGTATTACTTATATTAATACAAACCTGATATGATTAATTTAACACTCTTGATAATCTTGGCCCCTTGGCTTAATACCACCACACTGCTGTCTGGATTATTGGTGTTATTTTTAATTTAAACCAAACAGATGAATACAATTGTCAAATCAAGTATTTTTTCCAACTAAGACATTGCCAGGGTGAAGTCATGTTTCTTATAGAATCTGGAAAAGTGAGTCGTGCTTTTGTTACCTAATGCTTTGGATGTTGGTTTGGATAAATTGTCTCTGCTTCTCTTACAGACCATCCAGAACTTAGAAGCTCATTTTTAACAGTTGCACCAAAAACATGAACACAGAACCACAGTCCTGGTTTCTCTCTACTGGCTTTCTGTCTGTTTCCAGATTCATTTTAATATGTCACTGTTTGCTTTTAAAATTCAAAAGGTCTGGCCTCATTATATTTAAATGATCTCCATAACCCCAAAAAGTTCAATCTGGTCCTCTGGACCAGAATGAACTTTTTTGGATTTTTCTACCTGGATTATTGAGCATGCATCAGGAGATCTCCATAACATCTACACTCCAGTAAGAACATCCTGATTGTGCATTTTATTTCAATTCAATTCAATTCAAAAATACTTTATTAATCCCAGAGGGAAATTAAATGTTGTTGTAACTCATCATCCTGGTTTCATTAAAGAGTTGTTATAGATGCTGATGGCTGTGGGCAGGAAGGATCTCTTGTAGTGTCTGTCCTACAACGCATTTGAAGAAGCCTCTGACTGAAGACACTTTGTTGTTGTATGACAGTCTGATGAAGAGGATGCTGAGGGTTGTCTATAATGTTCTTCATTTTATGAAGAATCCTTCTTTGAACAATCATCTCCAAAAGTTCTAGAGGAGTCCCCAGAACTGAGCCAGCCTTCTTTATGAGCTTGTTGATCTTTTTTAAGTCACTTGCTCTGGTGCTGCTCCCCCAGCAGAGGATGGCAGAAGAGATGGCACTCTCTACAACAGACTTATAGAAGATATGCAGCATCTTGCTGCAAACGTTGAAGGACTTCAGCTTCCTCAAGAAGTACAGTCTGCTCTGTCCCTTCTTGTAGATGGCTTCACTGTTGCATTTCCAGTCCAGTCTATTGTCCAGGTGAACTCCAAGGTATTTATACTTCTCCACCACCTCCACTTCTTCTCCCATGATGAAAATAGGGTTGGATCTGTTCCTGATTCTCCTGAAATCTACAATCATCTCCTTTGTTTTGTTCACATTCAAGATGAGATGATTGTTTCCACACCATGCCACAAAGCGGTCCACCAGTTTCCTGTACTCAGCTTCTTGTCCATCTCTGATACACCCGACTACTGCAGAGTCATCAGAATATTTCTGCAGATGACAGGAGTCTGTTTGTACTGGAAATCTGAGGTGTACAGAGTGAAAAGGAATAGTGAGAGTACAGTCCCCTGTGGTGCTCCTGAGCTACTGACCACCTGGTTAGACACACAACCCTTCAGTCTCACAAACTGTGGTCTGTCCGTCAGGTAGTCTTTGATCCAGGTGATTGTTGAGGCCTCCACCTGAGTCTTCTGGAGTTTCTGACAAAGCAAATCAGGCTGGATTGTGTTAAATACACTGGAGAAATCAAAGAACATGACTCTCACAGTGCTGTCTGCCTTTTCTAAATGACAATGAGTTTGCTGAAGTAGGTGTATGATGGCATCTTCAACTCCAAGTCCACGCTGATAAGCAAACTGCAGTGGGTCCTGATATGTGCTTGTTTGTCTAGTCAGGTGGGTCAGCAGAAGTCTCTCTAGGACCTTCATGATGTGGGATGTCAGGGCAACAGGTCTATAGTCATTGAGGACTGATGGGTGAGTTTTCTTTGGCACTGGAACAAGACAGGATGTTTTCCACAACACTGGAACCTTCTCCTGGGTCAGGCTAAGGTTGAAGAGGTGCTGCAGAACCCCACACAGAGCTGCTCTGCACAGACTTTCAGGACTCTGGGACTGACACCATCTGGACCTGCAGCCTTATTCCAGTTCAGTCTCTCCAGCTGCTTCCTCACCTGACTTCTGGAGATGCAGAGGGGGAGACAAAGGAGGTATCAGCATCTTCTGATTTAGTTGAAGACCAATATGTAGAAGAAGGGTCCATGACTGAGGTGGTAGATACAATATTTGAGGTGTGACAGGACAACCTTGGGTCAATGGAGGGTGGTATGCATGTTTGGCTGTGGGCAAGAGAGGAGGATGCTGAGCTTGTTCCTGAACTGAACCTATTGAAGAATGTGTTCAGTTCATTGGCTCTGTCCAGGCTTCCATCCTTCTGATCCTCCTTCTGCTTGAAGCCTGTGATCTGTTTCATCCCTGACCACACCTCTCTGATATTGTTCTGTTGGAGTTTGCTCTCCAGCTTCTTCTTGTACACCTCCTTGCTGTTTCTTATCTTGACTTTTAGTTGCTTCTGTGTGCTCTTCAATAATTCCCTGTCTCTCTCCCTGAAGGCTCTTTTTTTCTGGTTTAGCAGTTCCTTCAGGTCAGTGGTAATCCAGGGTTTGTTATTGGGGAAACATCTCACTGTTCTGGTGGGGATGGTGTTGTTTACACAGAAGTTTATATAGTCGGTCACACACTCAGTCATGGCATTGATGTCCTCTTCATGTGGCTGGCACAGTGCATCCCAGTCTGTAGCATCAAAACAACCCCGCAGGGCTTCTTCAGCTTCCGTTGACCACTTTCTCACTGTTTTCTTTATTGCAGGTTGCCTCTGAACAAGGGGTTTATATTTTGAGCAGAGATACACAAGATTGTGATCTGATTTGCCTAGAGGGGGGCTTGCTTTAGCGATGTATGAATCCTTGACATTTGCATAAAACAAGTCCAGCGTTTTGTTTTCTCTGGTAGAGCAGCTGACAAACTGTTCGAATGTCGGAAGTGTAGCAGAGAGAGAGGCATGATTAAAATCCCCAGATATTGCAACAAACACACTAGGGTGTTGTGTTTGTAGCTTAGCAACCTCGGAGCTGATGACATCACACGCAGTCTCGGCAACAGCATTGGGTTGAATGTAAACAGTTGCCAAAATAACACTGGTGAACTCTCTTGGCAAATAATATGGACGACAACTTAGTGCTAACAGTTCAATATCTGGACTGCAGAGATGACACTTCACAGTAACATGTCCAGGATTACACCATCTGTTGTTCACAAGCACTGCCAACCCACCTCCTTTCCTTTTGCCACTCCTCTTTAAATCTCTATCTGCTCGTATGGTCAGAAAGCCTGGCAATGAAACGCTGGAGTCGGGGATATGATCCTGCAGCCATGTCTCAGTGAAACACATAATACTGCATTCCCGATACTCTGGATGGGTCCTTGTTAGGGCTTGAAGTTCATCCAACTTGTTTCCCAGCGATCTCACATTGCCCATCATTATCGATGGAAGAGATGGTTTAAATTGCATTCTTCTCTCTTTCTCCCTCTTCTTTGCTCCTGCTCTGCATCCACGACGCCTCCTTTTCAACTCATTTGGGATTTGAGGTTGTAGTTGAGATATTATTTGAGATTTGGAGATGTTAATCAGCTGCTCCCGGTTGTAAAAAACCTTGTTGTAATGGTTACGCATCATAACAAATGTCCAAAAGCAAAGATATTTCTGTAAAAATCCTTCCCGCTGCACAGCATCCGACACCAGAGGAAATAATCATCCAAAAAAAGCGATTTATATCCAGAAAAAAGAGGAATTAAAGTTATCAAAAGTAATATCTCAGAATGAAAGTAACAGAGCTACTCCAACATGCAGCCACCTTGAGCGGCACAATTCTAGAACATTCTAGAACATTTGTAACAAAAGCTGTTTTTATTTTTTTACAATATATAATGGGGAAAAAATAAAAATAAAAATGTGTTGGTAAAACTGACTGTGTTGTCATTTTAAGATTCAAGTTTGATTTGCAGCTTTTAACCAATTTTATTTGGTATAAATTATTGCAAAATCTCCTATGACAGTAAAGGTTGCGCATTCCTGATCCAAGCCTCTTTTTTTTTTTAAAGATGGGCCTATGATTGGAAAGTCGCTGGCTCAACTCCCCAGACTAACATCAAAAATGTGGGTGGAAAAGGTGAAGCACCCACACCTGCCTCCACCCTCATTTGCCCCACTTTGTGCCTTTGAGCAAGGCCCTTAACCCCCACCATCTGCTCCATCGGGCACCCTAGATGGCAGCTCTCTGCTCCACGCAGAGGATTGTGGTAGCTCAGTGGTCTGTGGTGCCGTCAGGAAGGACATCCAATGTAAAAACAATTGTATTAGTATTCGTGCGACACTTCACTGTGGCGACCCCTGAAGAAGGGAGCAGCCGAAAGAAGATTATTTTTCTTATTTCCCACCATTATGAAGAATTGAGGAGAAAATGTTTCTTTCAGTGTTTAATTCAGTGCATCCTATTTTAATTTTGCACAAATAAAGAAAATGTTATGAATACATGACTTTTTTTTTTTTTAGTAAAACAAGTGTACAATATTACAGTGGTATATTAGGTGGCTCTGAATACTTGACTTTTAAAAACAGATTTTGACTATCTGAGATTAATGGAAAAACTATTAAATGTAAAAGAAAAAAGGCTTTTCCTGTTCATCTTAGATGAGTTGGAGTGTGTGGAGGTTTGGGACAAAGATAAATGCAGCTCAGGGCTGCTGTTCTGAACCAGCTTGGTGGTCAATATCCTCACTGAGACAAATCAAACGGATTCCGATGTCCAGTAGCCTCGAGCCATTTAAGACATTTCAAAGTGCCTGGACCTCAAACCTTTGCAAAGGCCTCCTTTTAACTGCAGCCCAGCAGCATCAGTGCACTGAGCTTCAGAATATATCCCCATATCCACAGTGTGTCATGACACTCTGTCAGATATCACCTTCACAGGTTCACAACCTGTTTACAGGTACACATCTCCCACAGCCTTTGTTCTTCTGTTTGGAGCCAGAGCTGACTTTGTTCAATTCACCTGCTGCTGTGCAGAAAAACCTGGAAGAGAAAAATGCACTGGACTCATTTTGTTGATAGATAGACATGTCTGTGCTACAGTGTGCAAAGGAAGTCATTGGAACATTAACACGAAGTTCTGCAGTTCAATTTGTTCAGCTTATAGCTGATATTCTTATATAAATCTGTAAAGTTAGTAAACTAAACTTGTTGCTTGCTCATTTTTCTCTTTTTTTTTTTTTTTTTTTTTTGTGCGAATGCAATAATCCAGCCCTCCTGGCAATGATAAATGCTTACTCATTGCTCTGTGTTTAGCTCTATTTTGCTTTTTGCTAAGGCCTCTTCACACAGCATGATAAACATGCTATGCTCATCATGACCTGATAGAAAGTGGCTGTATTGCATCTACAAATGTTCTGCATCAACGAGATGCTCTCCCGTGCTCTCACCACTCAATGATAACATGGTGCTACAACGAAGGGTATCATGTCTGTGCAAGGTTGTTTCCATGACCCTGTACTGATCACAATCATAGTCAAGGCATGGGTGACTAGGCCTGTTTCCACATATGGATAACAAAGTCATGCCAGTGAATATAGGAGTCACATTATGGATACACTACTACCACCACACTACACCCAGAACCTAGAATCGCGCCGCTCAAGGTGGCTGCATGTTGGAGCAGCTCTGTTACATTCATTCTGAGATTTTGCTTTTGAAAACTTTAATTACTCTTTTTCTGGATGTAAATCACATTTTTTCAATTATTGTTTCCTCTGGTATTGGATGCTGTGCCTCTGGAAGGATTTTAACTGAAAACCTTTTACTTTTGGACATTTGTTATGATGTGTAACCATGGCAACAAGGTTTTTTTTTTGTTGTTGTTGTTTTTTATAATTGGGAACAGCTGATTAACATCTCAAAAGCTCAAATAATATGTCAACTACAGCCCCAAATCCAAAATGAGTTGAAAAGGAGGTGCCGTGGATGCATTCCCGTCTATCTGGAGGCAGCACTCGAGTGCCTGACTGCAGAGATCCTGGGCTGGCAGGAAACACAGCTTGTGACAGCGGGAGGACCGGGATCATCCCCCGGCACCTGTAGTTCTGTCCATGGTGACGAGGGGCTCTGCAGGCTGCTGGAACAAGTGGCCATCACTCAGGGAGGAGTTATGCCTTGCATTCATGCAGTCCTGCTGCCCAGGAGGACTGAGGGGTTGTCTGGGTCCGGGCGGATGGATTGACATCTGCAGCCAGTTTCTTCAGATTCGTTGTAGGACAGACTGCTACAAGAGATCCTTCCTGCCCACAGTTATCAGCATCTAGAACAACTCTTTCACAAAACCAAGATAATGAGCTGCAACAACATTTAATTTCCCTCTGAGGTTAATAAAGTATTTTTGAATTGAATTGTATAGAATTTAACCCCTAAACACTACCACTATAGACCTGTTTCACTGACATACAGTATTCTAAACCAGAGTACCAGAAGTGCTGCTATTATGGAGATACTTGCACTGTAAAGAAATTACACATGACACTCGAGATAGTTTCCTCTATTTTATTATGTTACCCAGGAGTAAAGTTTCTGCAAAGAGCTGCAAAAATATAGGTAGTTGATTTGAAGCCTTCAGCAAAAGAACAGTACCATCAGAAGATGAGAAAGTTCTGCTGACACTGATCAATATCGTGAATTATTTTGTTGTTTTACCAAAGCCACATACAGCCTATGATCTGACGCATGATAAGGGGTTACAGGCAGTCAGTCACATGTGTTGTGGGTGGACCAGAGAAACAGTGAACACGATTTGGTGATATGTGTCTAGTAAAAGGCAAGGTATGCCAACTGTAAGTATAAAAGTGTGTAGGTTTACTAGGCTCGTGTAGTGGACCATAAATAAAATTCACTTTGATGCACAGAAATTGAAATAATCCCAGTCCTTTAACGTACCGTGAGTTCTAGTAATATTTTGTTAGCTTTTGACGAAATGTGGAAAATTGGTCATGGCTTTATCTTTATCACTCATATCACCAGAATAAACAATGTAGTCATTGTAGCATTTCTAAGACTTCCAATGCAACAATACTCAAAGGGTCATTCTGTTCTGTAAAAGCAGGATGCTGCCACATAGCGAGCTGTGCTCCTCACGTCAACCCACTGCAGTGAGAAGAAAAACACAAAATAGAAGAACAGACTCAGATATTACTCAGTTATTCCTTTCAAATTCTGGTTGATGCCTTCCATCCATCCATTATCTTTTACCCGCTTATTCCATTTTGGGTCACGGGGGTCGCCGGTGCCCATGTCCAGCAATCACTGTGCGAGGGGCGGGGTACACCCTGGACGGGTCGCAAGTCCATCACATAGAGACAAACGAGACAAACAACCATTCACTTTCTCACTCACACCTAGGGACAATTTAGAGTTACCAATCAGCCTAATATGCATGTTTTTGGTCTGTGGGAGGAAACCGGAGCACCAGGAGAAAACCCACGCACGCACGGAGAGAACATGCAAACTCCACCCAGAAAGGCCCCCGGACCGGGGTTTGAACCAGGGACCTGCTCACTGAGAGGCAGCAGCTCTACCAGTTGCGCCACCGTGCTGCCCTGGTTGATGCCTTCATTCCATTAATTTAATGACTATCCCATGAGATGTGATGAGGTGTATTAGCATGTAATAGCAAGTCATCCTCGTGATCTGACTTGTTGGCAGCAATCTACACAACAATAACCATTTAAATATTTTAAGAGAAAAATGCAATGTAACTAATACAGGGAAAGCTTTAGTTTACATTTCCAGTGCTTCCAGCATGGCAGACTTCCTATTCGATGAAATCACATGAATACAAACTATAAGAAAACACCACCATCTTACTATGAAAATTTTGTGCATTCATAAAAATCATTGATGGACTTACAGTATTACACATCCAGCGACTTTTGATCGTAAAGTGACAATAAATTTGTCAAAACCTTATTTTGTTGCTTCAGGCAGGGGGAGTGGTGGCGCAGACGCTAGAGAAGGTGGGCCTGTGATCGAAAGGTTGTCGGTTTGACTCCCTGGGCTGACAGCATCAAAATGTGGATGGAAAAGATGAAGCATCCACACCTGCCTCCACCCTCATTTTCCTCACCCTGGACCCCTGAGCAAGGCCCTCAATCCCCACCATCTGCCTCCCCGGGAGCCCTAGATGGCAGCTCTCTGCTCCACACAGAGGAATGTGGTAGCTCAGTGGTCTGTGGTCATGTCAGGAAGGACATCCGGCGTAAAAACAATTGTCAACTCTGCATGTGAGTTAAGTTCACTGTGGCGACCCCTGAAGAAGGGAGCAGCCAAAATAAAAAGAAAAACAAGTTGCTTCAGGCACTATAAAACTGCTGATGTTTCATTCTTTGTGCTGACTAAAATCTGCTTTGACCTCATTTTGAACTTCAAATAATCTCAAATGACTGAGTCACCTCATAATCAATCATCTCAAACCCAAACCTGCACAACGAGAAGACGAGTATTAGCTCTGCAGAATGTTTTCAGGCGCTGAGTTCTCTGTTAAGATACAATCAAAGAATATGGCAGCGTTATTAGAACATTTTAAATAAACTCTTCTCTAATCATGAGTATGTGCACTGGTATTTTTTTAATCTGGGTGAGCGAGTGCAGTGATGGGTGTGATAGGCATCTGAGGCAGAAAAATAACCGAAGTGTCATTTATAAATGCCCTATCCTTCCCACGTGACTGTGTAGGAGAGCAGCTCCGATGTTTATGGATCATACGGTGACAAACTCACCAGCAGCCCACGCTGCTGCTGCAGTACTGACACTGTTGGCAGCATGAAATGGTCTGAGACTGATGATCTGAATCTAAACTGTTGGGTAGAATGGAGATGATACAAATAACCAGATTTTTATTTTTTTAATATTTACAATGTAACAGTCATTCGGGCAGTTTTGATGGGGAAGATATAAAGAACAGTTCAGTTGAAATATATATGTTTTCTAAAAAAGCCTGACATTTTCTGAGCAATTAGTGCTTCCATATTTTCAGGCTGAAATATCACCATTATTATCATTCTATGAATAAACCATATATATCAAAATGATCAGTTGATTTGTTGTTCCCTTTTCTATCAAAATTTCAAATTCTCAGATGTTTAATGTTTCTGTAAAATATTAGGTTAAAATTAATATACTAAAATGGATTCTACAAAAAGTATCTATCAATCCATTTTCCTTGCACCTCTCTGTTTTCTTGTTTATCATAGTCAGTATATATGAGGAAATATTACAATGCAGTTAATGTAGTTAATTCTTCTATGCACGTCCATACTACATAAATGTATATACTTTTTCTGTAAATGGCTTGTGAGTCTTTGGTCCCCATTCCTGGAGAAAGGAGGGGAAATAGGAAATTTCCATTCATCTGTCCATCTGTGCATGTTGAGACCACTCAGAGACCACTCAGGTCTCTCTTGTAAATGAGTCCTCGAGGCTCATTGGGACTTACCTGTCTAAATAAAGGTTGAATGAATGTTGTGAGGATGAAAACTTGGAAAAATAAGTGAAGTACAAACTTCCATTTTGTTATCCATCCATCCATCCATCCATCCATCCAGCCATCCATCCATCCATCCATCCATTATCTTTACCTGCTTATTCCATTTTGGGTCACGAGGGTCGCCGGTGCCCATGTCCAGCAATCACTGTGCGAGGGGCGGGGTACACCCTGGACGGGTTGCAAGTCCATCACAGGGACACATAGAGACAAACGAGACAAACAACCATTCACTTTCTCTCTCACACCTAGGGACAATTTAGAGTTACCAGGCAGCCTAACATGCATGTTTTTGGTCTGTGGGAGGAAACAGGAGCACCTGGAGAAAACCCACGCATGCACAGAGAGAACATGCAAACTCCACCCAGAAAGGCCCCTGGACCGGGGTTTGAACCAGGGACCTGCTCGCTGAGAGGCAGCAGCTCTACCAGTTGCGCCACCGTGCTGCCCTCCATTTTGTTGTGTATGCATCTAAGTGTAAGAAAGGTTGCTATTGAAAACTGGGTTGCCACATAAAAATTCTAGATGGTCACCTACCACACTATATACATATACAGTATATAGATATACAGTAGATAGGTAGGTACCGAACACCTTATTGGGGTGGCCAAAGATTACAATGATTACAGCAGTGCTTCTCAATTATTTTCGGTTATGCCCCCCCAGAAAGAAGTAAACATTTCGCGACCCCCCAACTCTCCGCCGCGACTGTAAATAGTATAATTTGTTTTAAAAATTGTTATAATTACACCTCTGCATAACATTGTACCCTTATTAATATTAAATAAATAAATAAATAAATAAATAAATAAATATAGATCAACTTACAACAAACAACATTGTTTTATAGTCTGTAACAGAAAAGGCTTAAAATAAGTGCATCAATTTGCCTGGTCAGAGGAATGCGGTGCGCTCACAAGAACCTGACAAGTTGTTTAATGACAAAATATATTTTGTTAGCAAAGAATAAAGTCCTAACATTTGTTAAACATCTGTTTTTATAACAAATTTAAAAAAAACATCAAACTTGTGCTTTGACAATCGATAAAACTAAAAAATTTTGTCAACACAAAAGAGGAAAGAGGGGGCAGGTGTCGCTCTCGCTTTGAGTTTTTACTCTTTGTTGCTGCGTGCTGTGGGTGAAATACGTCCAGAGTGGAGGACTAGTTAGTAAAGAATAGAGTTCTAACATTTATTAAACATTACTTCTGTATTAAAAAACACACAAAAAATGTGTTTTGACAAACTAAAAAAATTGTTAAAGTAAAAGCGGAAGAGGGGCAGGTAACACTCTCGATTTGAGTTTATTCTCTGTCGCATGCGTGCTGTGGGTGACAGGCGTCCAGAGTGTCACCAGCTGAGGAGGTGTCACAGCGACACGGTTCAAGCATGGCTCTGCAAACGACAAGACAGCCATATTTGTTCATAACTTTATTATTAGTGAGTCTGAGAGTTGCTGGATTTTAGCAAACAGTTGCCGAATGCGCCCTGACACAATGAGAATGGTGCAAAACAAACTAACATAAACAACTAATCCCTGTCGCAAAATGTTCCCCGGGGTCACATGCAACCCCCCTGGCATTGCTCCGGCGGGGCGCGCCCCACTATTTGAGAAGGACTGGATTACAGTAAGATAGAAATAGTATCAAATGAAAACTATTCAATTTTAGCATTTCATATAAGGAAATTAGGCCAATTTGTCCTCCAGTAGTCTAAGCCTATAGCAGCATAACAAGCCAACTCTAACTATAGGATTTATCAAAAAGGAAAGTCTTTAGCCCAGTCTTAAAACTGGCCAATGTGTCAGCCTCATAGACAGAAACTGGAAGTTGGTTCCACAAGAGAGGAGCCTGATAACTGAAAGATCTTCCTCCCATTCTGTTTTTGGAAACTCTAGAAACCACAAGTAAACCTGGAGTCTTAGAGCGAAGTGCTCTGTTAAGAAAATATTAAACAGTAAGATCTGTAATATAAGATGGAGCTAGGTTGTTGAGAGATTTGTAGGTTAGAAGTAAGATTTTGAATTATATTCTGGATTCAATTCAAATTCAATTCAATTCAAAAATACTTTATTAATCCCAGAGGGAACTTATTTGTTGTTGTAACTCATCCTCATTTCATTAAGAGATGTTATAGACACTGATGGCTGTAAACAGGAAGGATCTCTTGTAAAGGTCCATCCCACAGTGGATCCTAAGAAACTGACTGCAGATGCCGTCTGAGCCGTCCACCCAGACTCGGCTGGCATCTCGGTTCCCCTCGGGCTGTAGGACCGCCCAAATTCTGGGCAAAACTCCTCCCAGAGCGATGGCCACTCCTCCCAGCAATCTGCCGAGCTCCTCGTCACTGCGGACAGCCAACTGTAGGTGCCGAGGGACGATCCTGTCCTTCCGCTGTCACGAGCCGCGTTTCCTGCTAGTTCCAGGATCTCAGTGATCAGGCACTCAAGCACAGCTGGCAGGTAGATGAGAATGCGTCCACAGAACATCCTTTTCAACTCACTTCAGATTTGGGGCTGTAGTTGAGATATTATTTGAGCTTTTGAGATGTTAATCAGCTGCTGTTGGTTGTAGAAAACAGCCTTGTTGCCATGGTTACGCATCATAACAAATGTCCAAAACTAAAAAAGTTTCAGTAAAAATCCTTCCAGCTGCACAGCATCTGATACCAGAGGAAACAACCATCCAAAACATGTGATTTACATCCAGAAAAAGAGGAATTAAAGTTTCCAAAAGCAAAATCTCAAAATGAAAGTAACAGAGCTGCTCCAACATGGAGCCACCTTGAGCGGCGCAATTCTAGAACAGGGAGCCATTGGAGAAAAGCTAAAACTGGAGAGATATGATCTCTCCTACCAACTCCAGTTAAAACTCTGGAGCAGCATTTTGGAGAAAATAATATTCAGGGTAAAAAAAATTATATAAAAAACATTATTATAAAATATACAGGGTCATGAGGACCTGACGTTTTGGAGGCGTGCCCCCTGGGAAGTCACCCATTTATCCTCAAACTCACTTCTTCCAGCTCTTCTGGAAGGACTCCAAGGCACTCACAGGGTAAGTGAGAGACGTAGTCTCTCCAGTGTGTTCTGGGTCTTCCCCGGGGTCTCCTTCCAGTCAGACATGCCTGAAGCACCTCCCAAGGTGCCTAGGGAACATCCTTACCAGATGTAGGAACATAGACCGACTGGTAAACAGAGAGCTTTGCCTTACAGCTCAGCTCCAACTTCACCACAACGGACCAGTACAGAGTCTGCAACGCTTCAGACGCTGCACCAATCCAAGCTCAAGCTCATGCTCTATTCTTCCCTCACTCGTGAACAAAACCCCAAGATACTTGAACTCCTCCACTTGAGACAGAACCTCACCCTCGACCTGAAGAGAACAATCACCCTTTTTTGACTGAGGACCATGGCCTCAGATTTGGGGGTGCTGATTTTCATCCCAGCCACTTCACACTCAGCTGCAAACCACTCCAGTGAGAGCTGAAGATCACACTTTTGGTTCTCCCAGAAGAGCTGGAAGAGGTGGCTGTGGAAAGAGATGTCTGGACCTCTCTGCTCAAGCTGCTGCCCCCACAACACAACTTCAGAACAAGCAGAAGATGATGGATGGATGAATGAATCTTTCTTCAGGGCAGAAAAATGCTGATTTTAAATTAATTGACTGCCCAAATGTTCAGTGGTGCTATCTCAGTATATACATTCACATCTGTGCATCAAAATTTAAACAACTAGAGAGAAAAAAATGTTGTTCAATTTCCCATGATTACAAATGTAATTTTATCAATTTTTCTTATATCCATGTGTAATGTTCATTATTAAGCCATATGTAAAATCATTTAGGTAGCAAAAGTAAAAATAATTGCATTTTTTGATAGAGGCAAATAAATCATATCATGCGCTTTAAATGTTTTGTTTTACTGGAGTGAAACCATGCTGTTCTGGTTAAACCATCAATGTCTCAGACTGGTCCGTTCTGATTTGTTACTAATCTGTTGCATAAAGTTTAATTTGTTGATACAAAGGAAGAAGTACAGTAACATTTAAAGTTTACAGTTTATTTCTAATAAAAGGGTTTTACGCAACTCTTATTTGCCGGCTGTTTGTTTTACAGCAAAACTAGACCTCTTAAAAAAATAAAAATAAATAAATCAGTGGTTGTTGCGGCTGATGCTGGATGCAGCAGAAACCACCGATGCAGCTGAAGTGTGTGTTTCAGCGTGATCTAAGCGAACATTTAATGAATTAAGAAGCTGACGAGTGCACATCGGGCTTTGATGTGCCAAATCTTAAATTCAGAGTTGAAACACAGGTGATGTTTGTTTGGATGTCCTGCAGCTGAGGATGAAAGAACCATGTCCAAGCAGCTACATGAAAATGTACCATAAACATAAAAAAAATCACAGCGTAGTCTTGGATGAGATGACTCCCTCTGACATATCAGTCTGACCCTGATCTGACCAGGTCTGAACTGTGACAGCTGTAAATATTGGTACATTTAAATGTGTGTGTGTGTGTGTGTTGCATTTAGTGTCAGGGCTAAATGTGGCGTTGGGTGACATTCTGATGAATCTCCAGGCAGCCGGTGCCTTGCCCTTTCACAGCTGCTGACTATGTTAATGGAGAGTGGAGTTCCAGGGTCTGCTGGCTTTCTCCGTCTTTTTACCCCCGCTGGAGACACTTATGGTAAAGATGGATTGGATATTTAAGTCGATACAGCATGCACTTCTACCTGAGCGTGAAAAGCTGGAGTTTAGTTTAAATGCATCCTTACAGGAAATAAAATGGATTTATGTGTATTCATGTCCAACTGGATCCAGAAGTCTAAAAGCACAACTTGATGAGCATTTTCACGATGAAACTTTATCTACAAAGGCATTCATTCTTTTCCTTTCTTAACTAAAAGGTTATGGTCTTGATTTTGACTTTGAACGATCGTAGATTATATTTAAATACAAACAAAACAAAATGTTAGAAAAGGATCAGAAATAAACATATAAAATATTAAAAAAATTAACAATAAATCTTTAAAATAATTTTGAGGTTTCAGTGTCAGTTATTCTTTAAACCCCAACAACCATTTGGGATCTAATTTTGTAACAATTAAAGTTGACAAAAGACAAAATGTTATTGTGTAAACAGTACAATAAATGTCTATAGAACCAAGATCAAAAGAAAATTTAAAGCTGCTGCCCATGGCCTATAAGGGTCACCATGGTAACCACACAATTAAGTACTTTATTTTGCATCGTACACGTCGCTCGCCCTATAAGTCGCATCAGTCCAAATATGTCTAATAAAGTGGAAAAATCCATACATTTGTTGCTTCGCCATGTGCATTGCATATATTATGTGTTGCGTTTGTTACGTGTCACGTTTGTTACGCATCGCGTTTGTTATGCATCGCAATAGTTACGTGTTGCAATTGTTACGTGTCACCACTGACAACCCGGAAATGTGGGCTGGACCCAGAAATGTGGGCCGGTGTTATGCCAAAAATCGATGGGCTGCCAAATGACGACCGCGGGAGCATGCAAAAGAGGACTTTAACAAGAATTTAACAAGACAAACACTTAAAAACAATTATTTGTTTGCTCAAAATTATAGCAAAGGTGTGTCTCAATTGAACTTTTCCTTAATAAATGCACTTTGACGGTCAAATCAGCTGCATTTCAAAACCAGATGCGCAGAAGTGGGCACGTGCAGCGCGACGAGCCTCTGCACATTTATTTGAAATTTAACAAGATAAACACCTAAAAGTATTTATTTGTTTGCTCGAAATCATAGTAAAGGTGTGTCTCAGTCTAACTTTTTCTTAATAAATGCACTTTGATGATCAAATCAGCTGCATTTTCAAAAGCCGATACGCAGAAACATGAACACGCAGAGGGCAACTCTCTGTCCATTTATTCAAAATTTAACAAGATAACCACCTAAAAACAATTATTTGTTTGCTTGTCATTATAGTAAAGGTGTGCCTCAATCTACCTTTTGCTTAAGAAATGCACTTTAACAGTCAAATCAGCATCATTTGGCCGGGGCGGCACAGCAAAAAGAAACTGATTCTGTTACTCCAGGCAGACGACGGCAGCAGACTAAGGCAAGCCAACTGTGTCATTAATAGCCACTTTTAACCTATTACATGATACAATGGCATGCCTTACTTTGACTGCCATCTAGTGTCTGAAAATGGTAGTGTTAAAAAAACTTCAGTCAGAATGAATGAAAACGGTCATATCTCAGCCAAAATTTGGTTTATAAATATTGGAAAAAAATCCATAAATATGTCGCTTCAGCCTATAAGTCACAGGGCATGCAAATTATGCAAAAAAATACAAATTATAGGCCAAAAAAATATGGTAGTCCCTTGCTACTTTGTAGTTTGTTTTTCGAGGACTCGATCTTTTGCTGTTTTTCAAAATAAGATTGGACCTGACACACAATTGCCTGATTGCTTGAAAGAGCCACACGATCAGCATGTTATTTTTATTTAAAATAAAATATTTTAAATTATTTAGCACCGGTTGCACCTTGCGGCAATGTGGCGCAACTGGTAGAGCTGCTGCCTCTCATCGAGCATGTCCCTGGTTCAAATCCCAGTCCGGGGGCCTTTCTGGGAGGAATTTGCATGTTCTCTCCGTGAATGAATGCTAAAATGAATACTAAAATAAACTACTACTTGTACTACTACGGTTTTTCACTTATCTCAGGTAAGGTTCATATGTCTGTCCCTCCTTGACTGTGTTCTTAACAAGAGGTATGGGGATGTCCCTCGTCACTGAGGCATTTAAATAATTAAACTTTGTAGCTTTGGAGATTAGACTTTTGGACTGGAATTGAACAGGTAATGCAAATAAGGTAAATGTAGGTAGGAGTTATGCTGTGTAGAAGAATAGTTAATTTTCAAAAAATTTAAGTCTGGTCCTCTGGACATTCAAAAAACAAAACAGAAAAAAAATTGTAGAAATGTTTCGTCTTTCATTCGAAAGACTTCCTCAGTCTGAGGTGCTTTAGTCAGCTCAGTCTTATAAATAGCAACTTCTCATAGTGGATCAACCAGTTTGCTGCTGACAACCAAAACCAGCTGCTCACATGATTAAGGAGGACCATCAGCCTAACAATGGAACATTAGCCCCTTGATGGCTGTTTGCTATTCACAGGGGGCTGAGTGATATTAGCAATAACAACATTCTAGGAGGGGGACAGTTGAACACTGAGGCCTCCACCCTTGTTTAATGATGGACGGTTCCTTTGCACAAAGATGGCCTCCTTTACTTCTCTCTCAAACCATCGTTCCTCTCTATCCAGGATGTGAACATTTTCATCCCTGAACGAGTGACTTCTGGCCTGGAGATGACTGTAGACCGCAGAGTCCTGGCTTGATGTTGATCTTCTGTGCTAGGCCATCCTTTTGGCCAGTGGCTGTTTAGTTTCCCCGATGTAAGACTACTCACACTCCTGACAGTGAACAGCATATTACTCTGTTTATGCCACGGGACTGGATCTTTGGGATGAACCAGTCTTTGCCGTAATGTATTTTGGGGTTTAAAAGCCACTGGGACGTCCGTCCGTCCGTCCGTCCGTCCGTCCGTCCGTCCGTCCGTCCGTCCGTCCGTCCGTCCGTCCGTCCGTCCGTCCGTCCGTCCGTCCATCCATCCATCCATCCATCCATCCATCCATCCATCCATTTTCTTTACCCGTTTGTTCCATTTTTGGGTCACCGGGGTCGCTGGTGCCCATGTCCAGCAATCCCTGTGCGAGGGGCGGGGTACACCCTGGACGGGTCGCAAGTCCATCACAGGGCCACATAGAGACAAACAACCATTCACTCTCTCACTCATACCTAGGGACAATTTAGAGTTACCAATCAGCCTAATATGCATGTTTTTGGACTGTGGGAGGAAACCGGAGTACCCGGAGAAAACCCACGCATGCACGGAGAGAACATGCAAACTCCACCCAGAAAGGCCCCTGGACCGGGGTTTGAACCAGGGACCTGCTCGCTGAGAGGCAGCAGCTCTACCAGTTGCGCCACCGTGCTGCCTCACTGGGACGTTATGTTTAGAAAATAAACATCTCAGTTTCTCTGAAACTCCCGCAACATATGGAATGACCACTGGTCTGGGTTCCTCCTTTTCACCTGATGGTTGACTGGAGTCCTGTTTAGGTTTCTTCTCTGCTTTCAGGAAGGCCCAGTTAGGATATCCACATTACTCTAGAGCCTGTCTTGTGTGGGATTTCTCATTCTGCCTTGCTCCTGAGTTAGTGGGGATGCTGTCTGCTCTGTGATACAGAGTCCTGATGACTCCTAACTTGTGCTCCAAAGGGTGATGGGAGTCAAACTGTTTGTGTGGGTGGGTTTGTGGTACACCTCAGTTTGCAAATGTCCTCCATCAGAAACTGAGACCTCACAGTCCAAGAAAGCCAACCTGCCATTTTTTACATCTTCTCATGTGAACTTGATGTATTTATCCACAGAGTTGATGTGGTCAATAAAATAATGGACTTCCTGAGATTTAATTTTAACCCAGGTGTCGTCAACATACCTGAAACAATGACTTGGTGGTGTCCATGAAAAGGATGTCAAGGCTCTCTTTTCTACCTCCTCCATGTACAGGTTGGCCACAATAGGAGAAACTGGAGACCCCATAGCACACCCATGTTTCTGCCTATAATATTTCTCCTCGTATGTGAAGTTGGTTGACATCAGGCAGGTTAGCCCACCAGGCAGAGAAGACCGCTCTGCGTGAAGAGGAAGAGAGGAAAAAGACTTTGTACCAAAGTACGCACCTGGCGTTTAAACCTGGGTCCTTTGCCTCACCTTCTCACCTCTTTTCACCCCCTCACAGAGCAGCAGCTCCTCACTTCCCACCTCCTCCCCAAACACCTCCTGTTTTCCAGGAGTGCTCTTCAAAGGGAGGGGGCAACTTGCTCAGACTCGCTGCAGGAGGAACGGGTGGCAGAACCGAGCCGGCTCTATTGAACTCCAGCACGTCTCTCCTCAGATGCAGCCAAGTCCTCGCCCGTGCATTTCCCTTTGTGGGGAGGAGGGTGGGGCAGCACGGTGGCGCAACTGGTAGAGCTGCTGCCTCTCAGCGAGCAGGTCCCTGGTTCAAACCCCGGTCCAGGGGCCTTTCTGGGTGGAGTTTGCATGTTCTCTCCGTGCATGCGTGGGTTTTCTCCGGGTACTCCGGTTTCCTCCCACAGTCCAAAAACATGCATGTTAGGCTGATTGGTAACTCTAAATTGTCCCTAGGTGTGAGTGAGAGAGTGAATGGTTGTTTGTCTCATTTGTCTCTATGTGGCCCTGTGATGGACTTGCGACCCGTCCAGGGTGTACCCCGCCCCTCGCACAGTGATTGCTGGACATGGGCACCAGCGACCCCCGTGACCCAAAATGGAATAAACGGGTAAAGAAAATGGATGGATGGATGGATGGATGGGAGGAGGGTGCCGCATGCCCCTGTGTACCCGTCACTGGGGGGGGGGGGGGGGGGCCATACGCCCCCGTCCCTGATCACTGCAGGCGCATTTAATTTCACCTTGTTAGTGTCTGTATATAGTCAGCCCCTTGGTGTCTTGTCAGTGTCTCTGGATTGTCTTTGTCCTGCAAGGCTTCATGTTTCGTCATCCCACCATGTCTCCTCCTTTAAAGTAAGTCTGCTGCCCCGACAGCCTTTTGTTTTGTTTATCATAATAAATGTTTTACCTATTTTACTGGAGTCTCATCGTCTTCCTGCATGTTCTACACACGGAAGCCAATCATGATAGTAGGAGTTTTTAAAGCTATCTATGTCTGTATTCTGTTGTTGATGTGCAGCTGAGTCTTCTTCCTCTTCAGGGAAATCCACCAGACATCACCTCCAGCTAAGTCTGTGATGACTGAACTCTCAACTTTTGCAGGGACAGGTGAGATTAGGTCCAAGAAGAGGTTGTGAGTACAGAGCTTCAGGGTGCCCTTCACTTGAAGCTCTTCTGCTTCTTCTTCTCTCTCTGAACTCTTCTTTGGTGGAAAGACAATGAGAACAAATACAGCCACACTGCAAAATTAGCAAAGTGCTACCTCTTTATTCCTGCTACCTGTTCTTAGTGAGCGGTTTTCTCCACCGCTGGAGATATTCACTGCAACTAGATATATGCTTTTGACAGAAAATGTAGATAAGTTGGTCTTTTTGGCCAAAAACTTAAAACTTGATTAGGTAGTTCTGGCCTGGGACAATGTACAAGGCATGCACAAGGTGTCTGCGGGTGGTATTTGTCTCGGCCCAAAAATGGGGCTTCTCATTGAGTGTAGGTCAAGCTTTAGTAAGGTCTCACTCAGTGTTCTCCCAACGTAGCAGATACTTAAGGGAATGTCTTCAGGTGGTCCACTTCAGTCAAGTGATGAGGAAGGCTGTGGATGACAAGTAGCCACATCTACTGCCTTATCCCTCAAATCCATAAAAGTCTTCAGACTGCTGAATCTATCTTCTTTCTTTAACTGTATGTCAATCTACTGGGCTTTATGACAAAACAATTCAAAGTACAACTGTACTCTCTACTTAGGTTAATGACAACAGTTTCTATCAGGGAAATGACAAACACGACCTGAACACATACTGAAAACCCAGAGACTAATCAAGGTTTCATATCAGCTTATCGGAACACCAAGAGGTTTTGAGCACAACTAGACCATGAGTGATAATGAAAAGGCTTTCTCTTCTGTCTAAATATGATACCAATCTCTGACAGATAAAAGGTAAAACAATGAGAGGATTGTCCAAATATTGATCAACCTTCATCTATCACATCTCAGAAGTTACCTAATATTTCATTTTCACGAATCATGAGTTTTCTCTTCTAAGTTTTAAAAGAATGTGTAAGCATGAACTATTTCCAACTGAATACATGCTCATAAATGGTACACATGTCCAAACGTGTTCTGTGATTATTCATGTTACACATACAAGCAGACCAAAAAGTAAGCCTCAGACAGTGACTGTGCAAAAACTAAATGGAAGTCAATGATTATTTGGGTGTGAATACGTGGCCCTTTGGAAGGATTTATGAGAAAACAGTAAGTCTTATAGCAGACAGAAATACTCCGAGTAAAAAAAAAGTTTTCTATTTTAAGGCTCCCACACACTCGGATGTACCTTATATACTCCTTGAGCTGCGCAGACAATGCACAGACGGTTGGGACGTCATACTCGAGTGTACACCCTGATGGGCTGCAGCCTCAGTGTTGCCAGGTGAGAAATGTAGGATTATCGTACTAGAGACATAAAATTATTGTATTTTGAGAGGAAATTATTGTACACCCGTCATAACCAAAATAACAAATCTATTGATACACTATAGTAGTGATAGGTCCGCTTCCAGACCGACTCTGCTTCTTCTTCTTTTCTTTTTTTATTTTTCACACTCATGGTGCGGGTGCAGCGGACTATTCAGCCAATCACAGCCGTTGTTCTGAGGCAAACGCATACACGTCACTCGTAGGTAAAATTTAGAAAAGCACGATTGGCTGGAAATTCCAGACAATTGTGCATCTGTTTGTGGACACAGATGCCTTCAGGGTTCACAAAAAAACTCAGACCAACAGTTGCAAGAGGCTGATAACCGATTACGACCACACATGCACAGAATGGTCAAATTATCATATATTTGGCCTTTTTGGGGATTATTCATCGTACAGAGGGCAAAATTGTCGTACAAATACGATAATTATCGTACACCTGGCAACACTATGCAGCCTGCTCTGTATGTAAGGGGCGTTTACCTTCGGGACAAACTGAGGTTGCTGATTGGTCATTTACTGGACTGATTGACAGGTCGCAAAAAACACAAAAACAAAAAAAACACACACACACACACACAATGAGAGATACCAGAAGCACCTACAGCTGGGAGCACAGGAGCAATGGTGTTCTGTGTTTATATGTTATTAATAAAATATTCTAAAAAAATAAAAACTGGGAGCGCTGGCCCTGCAGCTCACATATTAGACCGGCCCACTGGAAAATCAGACCCACCCGCAGCCTCACTGGACCTGATTTTAATTCACTCATGACAAATTCCTTCATTTTTCCCAATTTCAGTCATGGCATCAATGGAGGAGGAGGAGATCACTTGCTTCTTGGAATGAAAAAAAAAGAAAAAAGAAAAGGTCATTAAACCAGATCAGGGATGACGAAAGGAAATTTAATACGTAGGTGTCGCAGACAAAACATTTCATCGCCGGGCAGTTTTTTGTGCAACACAGAGTATTTGTATGGGGTCAGAAAAATTGATCTTTTGTGTGGACATGGCTTGAGGGCATCTGCGGTGAGTCTATTCCGGTACGTGCGGACCTTCGCGGACTGAAGTACGCCCAAGAATGTGGGAGCCTATAATGTATGTATAAACTGTAAAAAACTGAGGCATAAGAAGAGCTTGTTTGTAAATATGTGTAATGTTTCAACAGTATTTCTAAACATTGATTTGAAGATTTGGTGATAAATCATAGAATCTTAATTTTTTATTGTGTGAACAGTTTAAAAAAAAAACTTCAAAAAATGCCAGTTTAGTAATTTCTTTCTGTGACAAATTTAAACTTTAATGTTTTTTTGTTTGTTTGTTTGTTTTACTGTGAAATATGCCTGAACTCCAGACAGGACTGTGTTTCCCCCATGTTTCTACCATTTTTGTATTTGACAATTTATTTATTTGTTTATTTTCTTTGGTCCACAGTTTTCTCCAATGGGCTGCAAATAAAAGTCATTGCACACTGTGCCCAGCTGAGCTCCGTTTTTTAAATACATTTTTGTCTAGGTTTTCCTAAAGCTGCAGAAGATGCAAAAGAAAACTTCAGCCATAAATGGAAAGAAAATTAGTAAATTTTAATAAGGCGCTTTAGTGTTTATGTATTGGTACCCCTGTTTAAAAAGAGCTCAAATGAAAGTGTTTATTTTGACAGCATCGGTGTATGAAGGGAACATGCAGTGTTTATCTTATTAGCCTGGTTATATAAAATATTTGTCCCATGTTTGGGCTGTTGATAACATTTCAAATGAGCAACATATTCCTGCTCCAATCACAAAACAGTATTTTATAGAAAACTTTGCAACACTCTTAATTACTTCTTGGCCTATTAATACTATGTTTGTTGGCTTCAGGCCCTGTCGTTTAGCACCTACTGATGCGTTTCATTTCATTCTTACAGCGACTCGCAAATTTGGATATTAAACTCTTGCTACACGGAGTGTAAAATACAGGAACAATGGAGCATTTCCACATTCAACAATTTCTTTTCTTACTGGGAGACAGAGTTAAACACAACTTTGATTTGATTCACCACTGCTTTGCTTTAGCCTTAATTTCTTCTTTGATTAAATCTCTTTTTGCAATGTATTACCGTTATTTATCGGAGACTTGACAAAACGTGATCATTTTTTTTGTCAATGAATAAAATTGATTTATTTAAGCCTGCAATGGTAGGAAGCAAACACAAATCGGTTGCATAAAAAATGTTACATCATTCTCAGACTCTGTTTGCAGTTTGTGTATAACTGTGTCCTGTAGGAAAACAAACTGTATAGACTTGTTTTGATATAAATATAATTTCCTGACCATCAGATGATGCATGTTTGTTCTATTCTCACATCAAAATGCCTCTTTTTTTCCAGACTATAGACCATGCGTGTTCATTCGACCTTTATTTAGACAGATAAGTCACAATGAGCCTAGAAGACTCATTTGCAAGCGAGATCTGTTTAGACAGACAAAAAATAGTGAAACTGGACACATGTAGGAATTGGAGGCAAAAAAATTCCTATCAGACTTTTTCTTCCTGCCTGAGAAGAAAAACTCTAATAATAAAAAACACCTTGCACAAACAAGCACATAGTGACGTAAACATTCTGCAGAGGGGGGAGACGACGAGAGCGGTCAGTGTGTCCATAGACACTCTCGAGGACACTGTAAGAGTTCTGATAAGGATGTAATAATCAGCCAGTGTCTTCCAATGAGATCCGTAAACATTTTCGAGGTATGTTAGGGAATGGCCAAAGACAACGTCTATGAGAATCCAAGAATTCTGAAATGGCACAATGTTTATTCAGCTGGTTTCATCTGGTTATCAGTTGGAAATTTCTTAGGGAGGTGGTGGTGAGCGTCAGATCACATGTTCTCCAGGTGAATTCTGATAAAATGATCTTCAAGGCCAGCCAAGGGAGCCAAATTCAGATAAACACACAGATGTTTTGGGGACAGGCAGAACTTAATGACATCTACTTTGAATCTTTGTTAGTCCACTCGGTTCCGAAATGTCCAAATTACATGGCCACACCGATGGAACATGACTGAGTAAAATCCCCAAGATCTGATCCATTCTGCCCAAAGCATTTGAGTCTGGGTACTCGAGGCATGAACCAAACCATCATAAAGGCAAGCAGCATGATCGGGTCCAAATTTGCTGCCGACGAATTTCTTGATTGTTGATAAAACCAGCAACCAGTCAAATCCAAAAAACAGGAACCAGTTATCGTAAATCCAATTAAATATGCGTCCTTAAAATCCACAAATGGCAGCAGAGATAGACACATCATCAAGTCTTCAAGTCGATGAGATATCCAGCTGCGTGCGTGCCAACAGGGCAAATCAACTCGCCTAAAGCCTGTCTTCTCTTCGAAGAAATGTTATAAATTGTGTTGAGGGACCAACTGATCAAAACAAGGCCATAATTATGGTTAGGAAGCATAGGCGTAGCCAGGATTTTATGAGGGGCGGTTCGTTTGAAGAAAAAGTGGACCTGTAGGACTACTCTGATTGGTTCATTGGCGGTGGTACACATAACTTCAAATGTGTAAACAAGCTAATTAGCTAGCTAGTTAAAACACTGCTGTGTGAGGTAAATCTGTGTTACCAAATAGGCGGTTGTGAGTGGAGAAAGAGCAACACACTGAGAGGGGAATAGCGTGTGTGTCCAGTCTTCTATTCAGAACTCATCCCAGACACGAACGAACACTTCGGTACTCCCGAGTCCCGCCCGAACATACACAAAAAAAAAAAAAAAAACACCGAAGAAGAATGAAAGACGTCATCCTCTTAAAGGCACAGTACCACTCCTTAACTCTAACAACATAAATGCAAACTAAGCCCGCAAATAATAACATTACTTCAATTGCAAAAATAACTCATCTTTTTACTTTGCTTTGTTAGACATTGTTTTTTATGAATGAAATTACTTCACCTCGCAGTTCTATATCTCGCGGGAGTTGTAGGTGGGACTTCATTGGCAAAGTGGGCGGTTCGTTCGAACCCCCCGAACCCCCCCTGGCTACGCGCATGGGAAGATACGCAAGAGAGGCTCAGAAGCAGTTTCACAGACAGACAGACAGAGCAGCAAAGCAAAGCGGAGAGGGAGGGGATGGGAAAAGAGTCCAATCTCAGCAAGAGCAAGTGGTGAAGTGTAAACATTCAGACTGCTACTGTATTTTTTGCTCTATAAGTCACGTTTTTTTGCATAATTTGCATGTCCTGCGACTTATAGGCCGAAACGACATATTGATGGATTTTTTTTTTCCAATATTTATACATCAATTTTTGGCTGAGATATGACCATTTTTCTTCATTCTGACTGAAAATATTAAACACTACCATTTTCAGCCACTAGATGGCACTCAAGTAGTAAGGCATGCTGTTCTATCATGTAATAAGTAAACGTGGCTATAATGACAAATTCAAACAAGTTCAAAACAAAAACAACTGGATTTTATTTATTATTATTTATACTTTGTGTTTATCTTGAACTTTATTGAATTTACCATGTCTTGGATGACAGAGAATCTTCACCAGCTTTTAATGACACAGGTGGCTTGTCACAGCCTGCCACCTTTGTTCTGCTCGCTGTTTGAAGCAACCGTCAAATCAGCTTCATTTTGCTGAACCGCCCGGGCAAAATGCAGCTAATTTGACCATTAAAGTGCATTTATTAAGTAAAAGCTCAACTGAGACACACATTTGCTATAATTTTGAGCAAACAAATAATTGTTTTAGGTGCTTTTCTTGTTACATTTCCAAGCAGCAATCCTTCTTTATTTTCCTTCCTGTCTGCGCGCTCCCGGGAGCACCAAGGCAGCAAATACTTTTGAAATGCAGCTGATCTGACAAAGTGCATTTATTAAGCAAAAGTTAGACTGAAACACACCTTTACTATAATTTCAAGCAAACAAAAAATTTTAAAGTGTTAATCTTAGCAGGTTCCTGCGGCCGCCATTTTGCAGCCTATCAATTTTTTCTCGCATTTATATATATATATATATATATATATTTATATTCAAGATTTTGAGTAAAAATTTTTAACCCTGATTTTCTTTGAGTTAGTCATCTTCAGGGTTTCACTCCTCTTCATTCACAGTAATCTAAAAGAAAACCTAGATTTTACACCGGACAATATTTCATGAATCACACTTCTTACCACAATTCACTGGAACCATCATATTCAAAATTCATTCCTAGAATTGTAAACAGTTCATAAATATCCCTGTTTGTAATAAAACCAAATAAAATATAAGTACTTTACCCTAATTTGTTTTTATTTGTTTGTTGTATGTGTTGTGCGGTGTTGTGCGATGAATATTAGATCCAATGCATATCTCTGAGCTAAGGTTAAATAAACAAGTGCTAAGTGTAATCTAAACACAGCACAGAGTAAAACATATTTTTATTTATGCATGGTGTTGACTACAAGGGCCAGCTGTTAAGCTGAGTTGCAGATAAATGAGCAAAGTCCCTGCAGAAAGTGGGTCGAACTCAGCGGGTTTATCTAAAAAGCTTTAATTATAAGACATGTTCATCCTTCTTGCTTCATTACTTTCTATTTTATATCAGATATGAAGTGGTAAAATTTTTCTCATGCCATGCATTACAGCTTACTGTATGGATAAAGGTTAAAACCATCCAGTGTTGTTGTTGTTTCTTCCAGTGGAGACGGGAACCTTTTAAATGTGATGGGGATTTTGCTGAGCTGCCGTCTGGGTGTTGAAGGAATCATGGGGGATTTTCCGTTCAGAAAAACAGATGCTGAGCTCTGCGACTGCAGCATATTGGTAATGCATAAGAGGCACAAGCTGAGGATAAAATAAATGCAGCAGCCGATCCGAAGAGAGGAATGAATATGTTCTGCATGGAGGAGGGAATGGATTTATTCATGGACCAGGAACGGTTACGGCAATGAGGTAAAGGCAAGTCATACACAACAAATCATTTGTTTTTATTAGACACTCTCCCTAATTCATCTCATAAACTATTTATCTTCTTGCTAAATAGCCCCATAACACATGAAACAGTTGCATAACTTTGACCTTTAACCTATAGAGATGAGGCCTCCCAGCAAACAGAGGAGAAAACTGCAGCCAGGGTCATCCCAGCATCCACCCGAGGGTGATGCGTTCATAAAAGCTTATTGACAAAGGTAATTAGTCTCTATGCAGACAAAAACAAGTAGGGCTAAAACAAAAGATAAGATTTAAGGGCATTCAAAGATAGAAGACAAGGGAAATTGGGAGAAAGGACAAAGTGAAGATTAGATGAGAATGGATAATGAAAACTGGGTGAAAAGGTGAAAAGAAGGGTGAAGAACAGGTTCAGGAGTGGAAGGAAGGCAGATTAGAAGGAAGAAATGTGATATTTTAAAGTTGCAGGGAGAATAAAAGTGAGACCAGGTAGATGCCGATGTTCCCCATCGCTGAGTGAGTTGAACAGTGAATGTTTGTAGCTGTTGAGATACGTGTTTTCCTGGACTGGAATTAAATAGAGAATGTAAGTAAACTTGAATATTTTTAGTGCAAGATATTCAGGGGGTAAGAGTTACACTGGAGAAGAACATAAGGAGGTGTTTTGTTGCTTTTTTTTGTTCGAGGTAGTGCAGAGTGATGGATCCTGATGACAGGAGGGAGCAATTTTATCACCACCATGTGCAATGGTGGAGCCAGGGGCTGGCCAATGTTGGCCTTGGTCACCATAGATTCATCTTCTATTATCTCAATCATTTGAGGAAATTGTACGTTAAGCAATATAAAAACTAGAAAGCATACTTTCCTCAAATGATTATGGTGTCCATTTTGCATATATATATATATGGCAGTGTCCATCTTGAGTTCTGACACAGGAACCCAATTTATGAAAGGAAACTTTATTATGCATAGATATAGCCACACGCCAAAATGGAAGTCGGTACATCACTTAGTTTTCAAGGTATTGTGCTAACAACAGAAATGGACGGACAGATGGATGGACGGAGGGTATTTTCAGTTCCCCCTCTTGGCTCTGAGACAGAGAACAAAAAGAGACAATATTGTAAAGGAACTGAAAACAGTTAAAAGGCAGAAAGAATGTATCAGTTTAATCTGCAGATAGGAAACTTGTTGGAAAGTTTTAAGGATTATTTAAATATTTTGATGAATATGTTGTTTCAATTAACTATCCACCTGTTTTCTTCTGTTGGTCAGGTCAAAGTGATAACTAGTGGCACCAGAACGGGTGGGGGGCTACACCCAACACCGAGAAGCTGTGACTGACATCTCTGTGTGTGTCTAGACGAACAGGCAAAACCTACAAACATTCAGATCTGGGCCAAGTCCGTTTACAAGTCATCTGCATAACCGTCACCGGAGGGTTCATGCACATGCGCCAGCTCCGGGTCGGGCTGGGATGAGTCTGGCTGACACCTGCAAAAAATGTTTTGGCTCTGATCTGGTCTGGGTCTGGACCAAATCAGCCTAAAAATGAAACAAGAATGATATATTTGTACCACATCATTTATCAGCAGATAACTTTTGCTGTCAGGGAACAAATAATTGTGCAGATATGTAAAAAAGTTCAATCTGGTCCTCTGGACATTCAAAAAACAAAACAAAGCAAAAAAGAAAAAGGTAGAAACGTTTCGTCTTTCATCCGAAAGACTTCCTCAGTCTGAGGTGCTGTATTCAGCTCAGTCTCTTAAATAGCACCTTCTCAGAGTGGATCAACCAGTTTCATAGTGTTGAGCGTTTTCCATTCAAAACTGTCTCAACCTGTCACCTGTCAGAATCGAGACGAGGCGGTGCCAGGGAATCAGCTGTTTGGACCGCGAACCAGTCAAGCGATTCATTCCGACAACGAAACAGTTTGTGTTTCGGACATCACGTGTCACGTGACTTTTTCCGCACCAAAACAGGCTCCGAAGCGGTGCTCTGATGTAATTTTACTGCAGGGTTCAAAGCATGTTTTGAAGCTTTTGTTTCATACTACCATCACTAGATTCAGTTCCAGTTTCCTTCCTGAGAGGTTGTGATGGTGAGATGATGCTTCATGAAGCACTGAGGCTTTCCATCAAATAGCTCGACTTATGATCTGACCCCCTGTGGTGCTTCATTTGTTCAACTGCACATCAAGTGGACTATAAATGTGAAACTGGTAGATGGATTATAATAACATAACTGGTTTGTGAAGCTTTAAGTTGAATAAAAGAAAAAAAGAAATCATGTTTGTGAGGACCTCAAAGTCTAAATTCGATCTGCTAATGATCTTAATGTGTCTTTATGATGACGGTGATGATGGATTTTTCTGTCTGCCTCTTATGTTTCGAATCTCGCACATAAAACGAGCCAGTTCCTGAATCACATGGTACATGAATCACATGAGTCACATGGTACGGACTGCTAGCGAGGCTTCAAATGTCACTACATGCGTCATCAAGACACACATCGATACACGCTCCACATAAATGCTCCTGGATTACTCGACACATGCTTCGAAGCCTCGACACAGAAGGACACATCACTACTGAGAGGAACTCAGTCAGCAGCAAACTTCTGCCATTTCTGGATCATCTTTAAACCTTGGCTGTTTTCTGGACTTCTCACTCTTTGCTCCACCCAAGTTCTGATTGAACCTGTTCCGCCCTCCACAAAGTTCCTTGGCGTCAATCATCAACCATCTACCAACAATCTACTTCCTGGATCTCCGCTGGTAACCTCAATAACCAATCTCCAGCCTTCTCTGATCCCACTCACCTCTCCCTGGCTGATTTCCCCTCAACCTCAAGTAAGCAGTCTTCTTCCTTCAATCATTCAAGAACTCAATTCACTACTTACCTCTCCTTTGTTTGTCTCCAGAGACCCGGTTAGCAGTTCGGTCCTTGTTGGCTTCCAGATCCTTACTTTCCCCGAATGACATCACCTCATTACCATTTCAGGAGATTGAAATAAAACTCTTAAATCTTTATTGGTTTCTCTGAGAGCTTCACTGCATGTGTACCTAAAACCATGACACCCACGCCCCCCCCACACACACACACACACACACACCTCAAAATTAATCTGTCGCGTCTGGCAATAACAGGTGCATGATAGAAATCCGTGTCCCTACCAACACTCTCCTGCTCCTCTTTGGGGATCTCAGGTCAAGAAGGGACATAAAGTTCTTCCAATAAGTTGTAGGTCTGCTGCCGGTTCTCCTCCAAATGGAATGTACCAAGAAAACCTGAAGAAGGAGACATCCAGGAAACACCTCATTATAAGATGCCTGAATATCTGTAGCTGACTACTTTGGATAAGAATGTGCAGCTGTTCTACTCTGATCTCTACCCGGATGACGGAGCTCACCTCATCTTTAAATCTGAGCCCATCCACCCAGAAGTCCATCCAGAATCTTGTTTCCAGGAACGTTTTTATTGTTCATTTTCATGAACAAAGCTGAAAATTAGAACATAGATGGACCAGTAAATCACAAGCTTCATATTTTTTCCCTGAAGATAATAAACTTGCGAAGGCATTACAAACTAGAAACTGCAAGAAAACAAACTTGACATAATCCAAACATAAAAATGCTACAAACTAACAAAAACACCAAACTATGCTATTACATTGTATTATTGTAAATGTGCATAAAATACCAACAAGTCTGTATTTTAACCAAGAAGAGGCACAGCAGTAAAGGTCAAGGTGTTTGGGAAAGAAAAGGGAAACTATCAAATTATCTACCTGTTGGGAGTCTAAATATGTTTGTGTTGCTTTTGTTGAAGAATTTGATTAAAAAGGTGGTTGTGTGTGTCACATCAGATAATCACAATCAGTGCATAGCAACTGCAATCAAACCGTATTCCTGCTTTAATTAGATAACGAACAATCAGAGATCTCTCCAGGAGATTGAAAAAGTTGAACAGTTCAGCAACATCACGTCATGTGATTCAAGTTTGCTTTGCGTTTTTTCAGAACATCTACACTCCAGCTTCTATCGTTTTATAGTGTCGTAAAAACATGATTCAGCCATTTTCCATTTATATTTTTTACACCATGGCATTAAAAAAATGCACATATGAGTGTGCAAAACTGCACACCTGAAATTCTCAGCTAAGAACTTGTGAAGAAGTACTTTGGAAAATGCAAAAAAGAAAAGAAAAAAGAGTTGTTTTCAAAATAAAGCTATGTTGTATTATTTCAAAACGCCTATTAGTTGTCATACATCACAGTTTCATTAATTTGATTCTGTTTACAAACTACAGCTTATCATTTTTATCACTGTAATCAGTTATCATCAGTTTATTGTCCGGGATCGCAGAGCAAGGAGGGGGAATTGGAAATACAATGTCTCACCTGTGGATGTTGTGAGCTGGATAACTTCAAGGATTCAAGGATATTTTTTTATTGTCATACCAGCTCACATCTGCATGTTTATGGTATGAAATTTGGACTCAGGTCTGTTCGTAATAAAATAACCTTTAATGATAAATTGTGTAAAATGAAATAATATGGGTTGGTGAATATGATGTTTAATTATGAATTAAAGAAAATAGATCATATAAAGATGACTAGAATATCTGTCAGATGTGCAAACTAGGGCATAAGCTGATAAATAATATATTTTTAGTGACTGCTAACTTTTAAAATCAACCATGACACTTTCTGCTGTCAGTAATAAAATAGTTCCTTCTAAGGCGTTTATTGAGAAAACAAAACCCAAAGGTTCTTGTTCAGTTAAATAAGATTAACTATAAAGTTAAATTAAAGTTCACATCATTTGAGTATGAGTGGGAATTACAAAATAATTAATGATGAGTTAAAGAGCAACTTAATAGGTCAGAATGACCGTAGATGCAATCTAAGACGATAAGGTAATACGTTATCAAAATTTGTCTAATGGAAAGAGAAATGTGTCACATACTCAGTTGAAAGAGATAACAGCTAATGTGTGCTCAATTGATTGGATAGAAATTTAAAACAGGACGTGTCATGGGGTGGAGAAAACAGTCTATAACTGTGGGAACACTTGACATACATCAGAATTGTATTGCACAGGGGGCCGTTGATGTCAGGTAATATATACTGTATATACAATTCTCTCTGGTTCACTCATTTTGAAGTCTGTAAAAATAAAGCTGTTTAATTCTGACATAAGCGTGTGTTCCTACCGAGCAAACAACGCAGGCAGGGGAAGAAGAGAAAGGACATTTGTTTTTCCTTACAGGTCCCAGATCAAGAAGCCTAACAATTAACAAATAAAAAAATACAAAAGAGTATGTATATACAAACTAGATTCCAAAAAAGTTGGGACACTAAACAATTTGTGAATAAAAACTGAACGCAATGATGTGGAGGTGCCAACATCTAATATTTTATTCAGAATAGAACACAGATCACAGATCAAAAGTTTAAACTGAGAGAATGTATCATTTTAAGGGAAAAATCTGTTGTTTCCAAATTTCATGGCGTCAACAAATCCCAAAAAAGTTGGGACAAGTCCATTTTTACCACTGTGTGGCATCCCCCCTTCTTCTTACAACACTCAACAGACGTCTGGGGACAGAGGAGACCAGTTTCTCAAGTTTAGAAATAGGAATGCTCTCCCATTCATGTCTAATACTAGTTACTAATACTAATACTAATACTAATACTAATACTAGTTACTAATTCATGTCTAATACATGTCTAATAAGTTCTTGAATTGCGCCGCTCAAGGTGGCTCCATGTTGGAGCAGCTCTGTTACTTTCATTCTGAGATTTTGCTTTTGGAAACTTTAATTCCTCTTTTTCTGGATGTAAATCATTTTTTTGGATGATTGTTTCCTCTGGTATCAGATGCTGTGCAGCTGGAAGGATTTTTACTGAAACTTTTTTAGCTTTGGACATTTGTTATGATGCGTAACCATGGCAACAAGGCAGTTTTCTACAACCAACAGCAGCTGATTAACATCTCAAAAGCTCATATAATATCTCAACTACAGCCCCAAACCTCAAATGAGTTGAAAAGGATGTTCTGTGGATGCCTTCTCATCTACCTGTCAGCTGTGCTTGAGTGCCTGACCACTGAGATCCTGGAACTAGCAGGAAACACAGCTCATGACAGCAGAAAGACAGGATCGTCCCTCGGCACCTACAGTTGGCTGTTCGCAGTGACGAGGAGCTCAGTGGGCTGCTGGGAGTAGTGGCCATCGCTCTGGGAGGAGTTCTGCCCCGCATTCAGGCGGTCCTACAGCCCGGGGGAACCAAGAGGCCAGTCGAGTCTGGGTGGACGGATCGGATGGCATCTGCAGCCAGTTTCTTAGGATCCACTGAGGGATGGACCTTTACAAGAGATCCCTCCTGCCTACAGCATCTATAACATCTCTTCATGAATGAGGATAATGAGTTACAACAACAAATAATTTCCCTTTGGGATTAATAAAGTATTTTTGAATTGAATTGAATTGAATACAGGCCACTAACTGTTCAATCGTCTTGGGCCTTCTTTGTCGCACCTTCCTCTTTATGATGCACCAAATGTTCTCTATAGGTGAAAGATCTGGACTGCAGGCTGGCCATTTCAGTACCCGGATCTTTCTCCTACGTAGCCATGATGTTGTGATTGCTGCAGAATGTGGTCTGGCATTATCATGTTGAAAAATACAGGGTCTTCCCTGAAAGAGATGACGTCTAGATGGGAACATATGTTGTTCTAGAACCTGAACATAGTTCTCTGCATTAATGGTGCCTTTCCAGACATGCAAGCTGCCCATGCCACAAGCGCTCATGCAACCCCATACCATCAGTGATGCAGGCTTCTGAACGGAGCGTTGATAACAACTTGGGCTATCCTTGTCCTCTCTGGTCCGGATGACATGGCGTCCCAGTGTTCCATAAAGAACTTCAAATCATGACTCATCTGACCACAGAACAGTCTTCCATTTTGCCACACACCATTTTAAATGATTCAGCTGGCAACAGCAGATGGCACGGTGGATTGTGTTCACTGACAATGCTTTCTGGAAGTATTCCTGAGCCCATTCTATTTCCTTGACAGTGGCATTCCTGTTTGAGGTGCAGTGACGTTTAAGGGCCCGGAGATCACGAGTATCCAGTAGAGTTTTACGGCCTTGACCCTTACGCACAGCGATTATTCCAGATTCTCTGAATCTTTTGATGATGTTATGCACAGTTGATAATGATAACTTAAAAGTTTTTGCTATTTGACGCTGGGTAACACCATTCTGGTATTGCTGCATTATCTTTTGGTGCAGCAATGGTGCAATTGGTGATCCTCTTACCATCTTGGCTTCTGAGAGACACTGACACTCTGAGAAGATCTTTTTATACCCAATCATGTTCTCAATTGACCTAATTAGTGTTAATTGGTCTTCCAGCTGTTCGTTATATGCTCAATTTCTTTTTTCCAGCCACTTATTGCTACTTGTCCCAACTTTTTTTGGGATTTGTTGACACTGTGAAATTTTGAATCAACATATTTTTCCTTTAAAATGTTACATTTACTCAGATTAAATTTTTGATCTGTCATCTATGTTATATTACAAATATTGACATTTGCCATCTCCAAATCATTGCATTCAGTTTTTATTCACAATTTGTTTAGTGTCCCAACTTTTTTGGAATCCGGTTTGTATATATATATATATATATATATATATATATATATATATATATAT
>NC_056498.1:76539170-76539645 GCF_014905685.2 Nematolebias whitei | reverse complement strand
AGAGTCAGAGTTTCTTTATTGTCATTCGCACCTCATGTGGTACATGTGGTGGAGCGAAATTATGTACACAAGGTCCCAGTTACATCCAACAATAAAATGTATAAGAAAAACAGTAATAACATCTAAGATATGAACTAAGAAAAACATCAACTAAATATACACTAAGCACTCATAACATAAAACATTGAACATCAGCACAAACATGAACATGAGTCTGTGAGCAGATGTGCACGCATGAACACATCAACATTGAAACAGATCAGCAGCAACATGAAACAGATCAGCAGCAACATGATATGGTTTTTCACAGTGATTATTCTAGTTAGAGATTCATGAGTCTAACAGCCTCAGGGTAGAAGCTGTTCCTCAGTCTAGTGGTTCTACACTTAATGCTCCTTAACCTCCTTCCTGAGGGGAGTGGGGCAAAAAGTGTGTGTGCTGGGTGGGTGGGGTCCTTCATGATGCAGGTGGCCCT
>NC_056498.1:76525174-76538770 GCF_014905685.2 Nematolebias whitei | reverse complement strand
TTTCAGAGTCAGAGTCAGAGTCAGAGTTTCTTTATTGTCATTCGCACCTCATGTGGTACATGTGGTGGAGCGAAATTATGTACACAGGGTCCCAGTTACATCCAACAATAAAATGTATAAGAAAAACAGTAATAACATCTAAGATATGAACTAAGAAAAACATCAACTAAATATACACTAAGCACTCATAACATAAAACATTGAACATCAGCACAAACATGAACATGAGTCTGTGAGCAGATGTGCACGCATGAACACATCAACATTGAAACAGATCAGCAGCAACATGAAACAGATCAGCAGCAACATGATATGGTTTTTCACAGTGATTATTCTAGTTAGAGATTCATGAGTCTAACAGCCTCAGGGTAGAAGCTGTTCCTCAGTCTAGTGGTTCTACACTTAATGCTCCTTAACCTCCTTCCTGAGGGGAGTGGGGCAAAAAGTGTGTGTGCTGGGTGGGTGGGGTCCTTCATGATGCAGGTGGCCCTTTTCCTGCATCTGGAGGTGTAGATGTCTGTGATGGTGGGGAGGCTGATTCCAACAGATTTCTGTGCAGCCTTCACCACTCTCTGCAAAGCTTTTCTTTCTGCAGCTGTGCAGCCTCCATGCCACACATTGATGCTCGAGCACAGGATGCTCTCTACTGCACACCTGTAGAAGGAGGTGAGGACTGAGCTTCCCAGACCAGCTCGCCTCAGCCGTCTGAGGAAGTAGAGTCTCTGATGAGCTTTCTTGATCAGGCTGGTGGTGTTGTTGCTCCAGCTGAGGTTGTCATTCATGTGTACACCCAAGTACTTGTAGCTGGAGACCACTTCCACCGCAGATCCTCTTATGTTCTGGGGGGTGTAGGTGTTTTTGTTCCTTCTGAAGTCCACAATCATCTCCTTTGGCTTCTTCACATTGATGTGAAGGTTATTCTCTCTGCACCAGCTCTCCAGGTGTTCCACCTCTTGCCTGTAGCTGGACTCATCATTGTTTGTGATGCATCCCACCACCGCTGTATCATCTGCAAACTTTACAATGTGACAGCCTGGATGGGTAGCTGCACAATCATATGTGAGCAGAGTAAACAGAAGGGGGCTCAACACACATCCCTGAGGAGAGCCAGTGCTGAGGGTTATGGTGGAGGAGGAGAGGTTGTGGATCCTCACTAACTGTGGTCTGTTTGTTAATAAGTCTAGTACCCAGTTGCAGATGGAGGGGCTTAGTCCTAGTGTGGATAGTTTGTCCATCAGGGTTTGGGGGATCATGGTGTTGAAGGCGGATGTGAAGTCCACAAAGAGCATACGGACGTAAGAGTTTTTCTGCTCCAGGTGGTTGAGTGCAGTGTGGACCACAGAGGAGATTGCATCCTCTGTTGATCGGTTCTCACGGTATGCATACTGATGAGGGTCCTCGTTGATGTTGATGGTTGTTTTGATGTGATTTGATATATATTTTTATATATATATATATAAATATATATATATATATATATATATATGGGTTGGGTAAACAGACCACCCCAATCATTTGAGGAATCTATGCTTTCTAGTTTTTATATTGCTTAAAAGTATAGTTCTCTTGGGGCAGCTGAAGATTAATGTAAGGTGACCAAGTTCACCACTGGCCACCCCCTGACTCCACCAGTGAGACTGATTGTGGATAAAATGTCTCTCTCCACTTGCCACTCTAGAAAAACCCTCAACTCCAAAACTACCAACATGCACTTTTCAAATCCCTCAGCGACGGGGACATCACTGTTTGTTTATTTTCTCATACTATTCGCCTTCTCTATTGAAGTCTGTATTTTTAGTATTGTTTCAATAAAATATGAAGGTTTTAATTCAGGATTTTACCATTTTACTTTTTGCTGTTTTACGTGTAGTCTTTTAATGAGTCATTAAAAAATATAGAGGTTGGGACTTTAGGTTGACAAGCTGCAAAGATTCTGGCTCAAAAATCTGCAGAATGGAAACCCAAAAGAAGAATATTTTGGATACACTTTTGTCCAGAACAAGTAGAACCACATTGTCCATCTATCAGATTTAGTACATGCATTTTACTGTTTAACTTAGCACAATCTTATCAGATCCCATCATGTATACAAGTCATTTTAGAGTTTAACATAAACAAGAGAGGACCCTCACACGTTTGTCTTTACTGATTGTATATGGACAAAACAAATGATTGGTAAAGATTTTACATGAACAAGTTTTATTAGTAAAATTCCAAATACAAATGTGTTTTTCTTTGTTTACTTGACTAAAAGCTAGCATTTTAATACAATACAATACAATACAATACAATACAACTTTATTTATAAAGCACTTTAAAACAACACCCTTGGCCAAAGTGCTGTACACTAAGACATACAAGCATAAAAACTATGAACTCAACAAATATCATAAAGGTAATGAACTACCAAATCATAAAACAGCAAACAGTAACAACAATAAAACAAATAACATAAAACAGTAAAGCCAACATTTCAAGCTGAGTTAAAAGCCAAAGAGAAAAAATGAGTCTTCAGAGCAGATTTAAAAACAGGAAGTGAGTCAGCTTATCTGACGTGCGAAGGCAGCTCATTCCACAGTTTAGGGGCAGCGACTGAGAACGCTCGGTCACCTCTCAGCCTCCTATTAGACTTTGGGACGGCCAACAGCAGCTGATCAGCGCACTTAAGAGAGTGTGAGGGAATGCACGTCTGGAGAAGGTCGGACAGATACTGTGGGGTGAGACCATGAAGACATTTGAATACAAACAAAAGAACCTTAAAATTAATCCGGAAATGAACTGGGAGCCAGTGTAGCGATTTTAAGACATGGGTGATGTGCTCTTGTTTTCTGGTACCAGTTAAAAGATGAGCAGCAGCATTCTGAACCAGCTGAAGTCGAGTCATTAATGACAGGCTCAGACCGACATGAAGTGAACTGCAATAGCCCAGACAAGTTGTGATGAAAGCATGGATTAAAATCTCAAAATGATGTTGTGACAGGAATGGTTTCATTTTGGCCAGTTGTCTCAGGTGATAAAAGCTGGACTTGACCACATTTAAGCTGAGCATCCAGTTTAAAATCATTGTCCAGCCTCACACCCAGGTTGGTTGCTGTCTCAATCAGATGTTTGGTTAAAGGACCCAGATCAACATGGACTTTGGAACCATCACTAGGCTTAAACAGCAAGACCTCAGTCTTTTTCTCATTAAAGTGTAAAAAGTTATGTGACATCCATGCTCTGACTTCCACCATACATTCTAGGAGTTGGTTCAAGGAGTACCGTTTATCTTATTTCAAAGGAACATAGATTTTGCTGTCATCGGTGTAAAAATGAAAAGAAATACCATGTTTCCGGATAATATATTCCAGAGGTAGTAAATAAAGGGAAAACAGAAGGGTACAAGTACAGATCCCTGAGGTACTCCACATGTGAGAGGTGCTACAGAGGACTCCACAGAACCAAAGCGCACACAAACGCTTCTCTCAGTTAAAATATAATCTAAATCACTGTAGAGCAGGACCCTGAATGCCCACCCAGTTCTCCAGACGAGACAGGAGGATCTGATGGTCCACTGTGCCGAAGGTCCAGCAGCTTCAAAACTACACAGTGACCAGAGTCTGCGGCTAAGAGAATGTCGTTAAAAACTTTCAACAGTGCCGACTCAGTACCGTGGTGAGTTTTAAAACCAGATTGAAACAGTTCAAGAAGGTTGTGGTTGTTTAAGTAACATGTTAACTGACTGTAAACTATTTTCTCCAAGATCTTCGACACAAAGGGCAGTTTAGAAATAGGCCTAAAATTGGACATGTCTGTAGAGTCAAGACCGGGTTTTTTTATCAGTGGTGTCACAACTGCATGCTTAAAACTCGCAGGTACCTGTCCACTTGCCAAGCTACCATTTATGATTTGGGACACAAAAGAAGCCACCGTGTGCAAAACCTCTTTAAAAAGATGAGGTGGGATGGGATCATTTGGAGATCCAGCAGACTTCATACGACCAGTGATGTCTTTTTAAAAAAGGCAGGGTGACAATCTCAAACTGACTGAAAACAGCAGAGCGTGTGACAAAGATGGATTTTAAACCACAAGTGTTTTGTTTTTTTAATTAACTTCAACTTTCATAAACACTCCAGGGACCAGATTATAAATCTCCAGTTTAGCAAGAGCTGGAGCTCACATAGAAGCTTCTGGACAGTAAATTTTCTTACCTTGATCTCAGCTTTCAACCACTCACTGCGCACCAACTGTCAGAGGGTCTCCATGTGTTTAAGAGCAGACACTTCTTAATTCTTTAGCATGCCTGCTGAATGAGAGTGGTTTGAGTTTTTGGAGCATGAATTAAAACACCCCTCATTTCTGTTATGATGACCATGTCATGAAGTTTAAGTTATTTTCTTTAACAAGTTTACATAATTAGTTTGTTTTTGGTCCTTAAAAACTTTATGAAGCAGCTTCTTCCTTCCTTCAAGGTAATTTTACCTTAGTTAACTTTATGTAACATTTTGTACAGACATTTTGAGGTAAAAGTGAAAGAAACTGTGACCTTTTATTGCAGGGGGTAAAGGGCCTCCCCCAGAAAATTTTGAGTAAAGTAGATGCCATTTCCTGCATTCTAGTGTATTTTAATGGGTTGTTAAACATATATGTTAATCTACATTTGTAAACAATAACAATTTTAGAGAGCAACAAGTAGTAGCCTGACCAACAGCTCTCCTTGTGTGAATAGTGTGGAGACGGTACGGTACCCTGTGTTATGTTTTTGTCCTGCTCTCCCTGTCAATCATTCCCTGTATCCCTACACCTGTGATGCCCCGCAGGTGTTGCCACTTGTCTTGTTAAATATGTCTGTATTTAAGTCTGAGTCTGTGTGTCATTGATTGTTGGTGCATTGTTGGGTATGATCTTGTCCTGTTCCTTGTGTTTCCTGAGTCTGAGCTGTCCTGTAAGTTTTGGCTGCCACGTCAGCATATTTATTTATATTATTAAAAAGTATTTTGATTTTACGACCTGGCCTCTGAGCCATGCCTGCACCCTTAGATTCTACCTGTCCTGTCCTGCCAGAACCCTAACAGTATGCACCTACAGTACCAAACAAGAACCCAGCAGGCAGGTTCTTCCAGACATCACTCATTTGTCTGGATGAGCGAGCGCAGATGGAGGCATCTGTGATCCAGTGGGGAGGGTTCCAGACCGAACCCGTCTGGAAATGAGGACACCACAGCCATGCAGTGGAAATACTGCCTTCACTTCTTCTCGTCAAAGAAGAAAGAAAGAAGAAGGTCTCAGCAAGTCGCCTGGCGTCCAAGCCCAGTTTCCCCTCTTCTCCAGCACCTCGTTTCCATGAATTTCTTGGGTGGACGGTGGAGGTGAACACAGAGCCAGAGGACAAGCTCTGGTTCACCCCTGATCCCCACCGCCACAGTAGGAGGGGCCAAAGTCAGACCCGGAACCGGTCCACTGAACTTATGCCGGCACCTCCTGCACACAGTCTTTCCCACTCAGTCTGTCAAGGCTGAGTTTCACAAACTCTGTTCCAGTGCTTCAGTGAGGTCTGGTCCCAACGCCTCATCTCCCAGGGTCCCGGTGAGGGTTGGACCCAACACCTCAACCCAGCACAATGTCTCAGTAAGGACTAGTCCCAACACCTCTCAGCCCCAGCTTTCACCCTGCCCTCCCCATGCAAAGCCTGAAGTGCCGTGGAAAATTTTGCAGGGGGAGGGGCAGACAAGCACCCGCTCATTGATGGAGCAGCCGAAGGAGAGCCAACCCAGAGGACATTCAAATCAGTGGTTTCCAGCTCCTTTAATGTCAAACATGACTCCTGATCTGCCACCATTGGAGGACCAGGTGACTCATGTTCATATTTGTGGACTGGTAATTATTCTTTGTGCATCTCCTGTGGAGAGAATTAAGAACAGGATATTCATTATTAACAAAATCCTGGGAACCTTAACATCCCAGCCTGAGAGGTTCCTTACACCTGCTTAGGTGATCTTTGACTACGCACAGAGGTTCCAAGGTTATTGTGCACTTTGGCGAGGCTGAAGCCACTGTGCCTCCTGCTCCATCTCCAGAGGGCCTCATGCTCGCTGCAGTCCCTGTGGTGACTCCCACACCTACTACAGTCCCTCTAGTTTCTACAACTGTTGCAGCCCCTGCGTTCCCTGCGCTGTATGAGGGTCCTACTCGTCCTGTGTGTTCCACAATAGCTAGGGACCCAGCCTCTGACCTGAAAGCTACGGACCCAGCTTATGACACGTCAACTGCAAACCCAGATTCTGACCTGACAGCTGCAAACTGGGCTCTTGACTCGTCTGCTGCAGACCAGGCTCCTGACTCAATAGCTGCAGCATGTGAAGTGGCTAATACAAATCCCGGTCCAGAAGCCTTTCTGGGTGGAGTTTGCATGTTCTCTCTGTGAATGTGTTGGTTTTCTCTGGGTACTCTTGTTTCTTCACACAGACCAAAAACACGCATGTTAGGCTAATTAGTAACTCTAAGGGTGCATTCACACCAGCCCTGTTTAGTCCGCTTTAATCAAACTCTAGCTCGTTTTCCTAGGAAGTCCGGTTTGTTTAGGAAGGTGTGAACGCGCCATCAAAATCTGTCACGGAACAAAAAGGCGAATTCTGGCCTGGGCTAAAACCTAGGTCTCGGTCCGGTAGAAGAGAACTCCAGCGCGGTTCGAGTACAGTGTGAATGCAAGCAGACCGGGCCCCGCTCCACAAGCAAGAAGTGGTGTACAGCGCAGGGCAAACAAACACGCATTTCTCTTACCTTATATGGAGAAGTCAGCTGCCTTGTGTGAAAAACAACATTCTCCATGGTCTTTTGCCTCAACTTCCGCTCATGCTGAGTCCATTTTTGAAAAATGACAAAATATAACTCCTGCTAAACTGCTAAAACTTGATGCCACTCCATTTTTGTTTTTATTTACAGAAGAAGAAGAAGTGTCTTCAGAGGTTTTTGTGTCATTTCTTTCAGTAGTTCTTGGTGCAGCGCCCCCACAGGCGAGCGGGGGAACAGGTTGGTTCAACAGGTTGACTCGACTGCACAGTGCAGTGTGAATGCAAACGCACCAGCTCAAATGTAAACAAAATGTTATGAATATTGGTCCCCAACCGAACCGGGTCTACGAGACTATCATGTGTGAAAACAACCTAAATTGTCCCTAGGTGTGAGTGAGAGAGTGAATGGTTGTTTGTCTCATTTATCTCTATGTGTCCCTGTGATGGACTTGCAACCTGTCCAGGGTGTCCCCCGCCGCTCGCACAGTGATTGCTGGACATGGGTACCAGTGACTCCTCCAACCCAAAAACGAAGAAGTGGGTAAAGATAATGGATGGATGGATGTTGTATTATGAAATTCTTTATCAAAGGGTTCGTGAGCGATCGGCACCAGATATTCAGACAAGAGGAAAATGAAACACAAGGGACTGTAACTTGCTAGAATAATATTGTCATTTATTAATCTGCCACAAGAAAACAGCCAAGCAAGGTCATGTACAGTTTGTACACTCAACACACAAATTGATATGAGTATCTCTCACCGTGACAAATGATCGGGAAGCCTTTCGATCCAAATGACAGAACTCACATCACCACTGCATGGCACCGCGCGCTGGTCCACACAAGACTTCCACCTTGTCACAGTATTTGTGCTCCTTAAATATTCTTTCCCGACCGAATCGCGTGAGAGTAGATGAAAACAAGTTTGATGGTTACCAGAACAACGGATGAGGAGCTAGTGATTTATTACCAGTAAGGAGCATTATGACCGCAAAGCGGGCCAAAACTTCGCTGCCAGAAACACTCCTTAAGCTTAACAAAGCATTCCTAAAGAGAAAACACTGCACCCCTCCGTCCCTCTGCAAACCATCAAAGAGTGTCCCAAATATTAATAAAGGCAACATAAATCATTCCACCCTTTGCCTTTATGACATGTAAAACAAAATACAATCCCTAATATGTGAATAACACGTTGTATAAGTGTGTTTTCAAACTACATGTAAATGAGTGTAAAATAAGTATAAATTGACATAAAAGCATCAAAATAATCATTCCTATATCAGATGGAAACTCTTAAGACTTTAAAATGCTTTATTCCTACTTTTATAAATGAACTGTTTGCATAAACAGATACAGTATAATTTGCTACATTTTCCTGCAGATTGAGCTAATTTTACTTTTAGATTACAATATATTAATGTAGATTATGCTAAAAAAGATGTATTTTAAATATTTTCTGTTCATGATAAAAAAATTTACGCATAATAAGTAAATAAATACTTTAAAAGCCTGAAGCAGAGACACAAATATGAAGTCAAAAACATTAAATATGGAATTTACAAGTTATTTTTCAGTTAAACTTAAACACCTGACATAAAAAAAGTTGTATTTGTTGACCAAAACAATATTAAAGTTGTTTTCTTGGATTTCACATTTTCTGTTTGATTACAGTACATTAATTATTTACTTGAACAATAATTGGCAGAAAAAATAACAGTTTGAGCTGTAATTAGTTCAGTTGTTGTCTTCTGTTAATATATTGTTCATATATTTATCATAAGCAGCTGATAAAGATGAGGCAGGCTTAAAAACAACAAGAAGACTGAAAACTGCAGCCTTGCTTTCAGTCATGCCTCCTGTTTATTATGGAAATGAGAGGAGGTGGCTGACGGGCGAGAGGCTTCACTGCTCTGACATCCTGCACCATTCATCTGCATTAGGACCACTTGTTATAAAGGCAGCTATTTATTTTCCCGAGCACATTTAGCTATGAGGCTGAATACAGTAAGTGGGGGAAGAAGTGAGAGACACCGAAGGAGAGGAAGACAGAGAAAGAATTGACTTTGAAAGAATAAATGAAGCAAATGCTGGAAAATATTTATCTCCACTAGATTACCACATTGCTGGGTGCCCAGAAAAGATGCTTAACTCAATGTTCCCATCATCCCTCTTTCCTGGTTCTTGTCAGCTTAACATGCTATTTGTTTCATATATCACTTTCTGAAGGAACAGAAGGCACTCATTCATAGATGAATAAGACAAATTAACAGTCGATAAATACTGTAATTGTTGTGAACTGTTGCAGCAGGCAAACTATCAAGGCTTCAGACCGACAATCCAAATTGAATAGAACCTCTGCAGCACCTCCTGTTGGTAGGAGGTCCACATTAGTTACACTGTCACATCTTCAGGCAGGGCCAGATTACCGGTAACACTTCACTGTACCCTGGGCAACAATGTTCAAGGCCCCCCATATAACACCATGTGTACTTGTTAGCAACATATTGGCCATTGGTGTTAGAATGTGTAATGTGTGTGTGTGTGTGTGTGTGCTGGGGGTGGGGGGGTATGGAACACACTGATAGAGGGAGGGTCTGGGGGTCCTCCCCCAGAAAATTTTGAATAAAATAGATGCCATTTCCTGCATTCTGGTGTATTTAAAAAACATGTTTAACATCTAGTTTTACCTGCATAAGTAAACACTTGATTCAATAACTATTTTAGAGTTAATGGCACAACAAGAAGTAGCCTGGTGCATGGTCTGGGGGTCCTCCCCAACAGAATTTTGAATAACGTAGATGTCATTTCCGTAATTCTGTTTTTTCAAATGTTGTTGTGATTTTGTTGTTTTTGTTTTGTTTTTTCAAATGTAATTCCATTTTTTCAAATGTTGTTCATTTACACCTTAGGGCTACCATAATTTCCTGCATTCTGGTGTATTTTACAAACATTTAAAACATTTTTCGCTTCAAATACTCTGCATGACAAACAGCTTCATGAGCTGAGATTATCTGTTTAATCAGTTCTGTGAAAGTTCAGATAACTCCTGCAGTGATTCACACATCAGATTATTCACAAAAGCAACTTATGCCTAGTGCAAAATGTTTAATTATATTTTTGTGTTTTATAATAAAATTTCCCATGACTTTGAACTTTTAGGGGCAGAGATTTTTTTGAGCAGAAGCAAAAATGTAAAGCGAAAGCTCTGATGTAACATTAGGAAGCTTGTTAAGATAATATTTTTTTATTTAGTTATAGTTTTATAGTCAATCTTTGTCAGGTAGGTGGAAAAATATATAGTAATAATATAGTGTAATATCGTGATGAATGATCAATAATTAGGTAAAAAAATCTAAAAAAGTTATATCTGGTCCTCTGGACATTCAAAAAAAAAAAATGTAGAAAAGTTTCGTCTCTCATCCGAAAGACTTCCTCAGTCTGAGGTGCTGTATTCAGCGCAGTCTTATAAACAGCACCTTCTCAGAGTGGATCAACCAGTTTGCTGCTGACAGCCAAACCGGCTGCTCACATGATCAAGAAGGACCATCAGCCTAACAATGGATCATTAACACACTGATGGCTGTTTACTATTCACAGAGGGCTGAGTGATACTAGCAATAACAGCATTATAAGTGGGGGACAGTTGAACACGGAGGCCTCCACCCCTGTTTAATGATGGACGGTTTCTTTTCACAAAGACGGCCTCCTTTACTCCTCTCTCAAACCATCGTTCTTCTCTATCAAGGATGTGAACATCTTCATCCCTGAAAGAGTGACCGCTGGCCTGGAGATGAGTGTAGACCGCAGAGTCCTGGCCTGATGATGTTGATCTTCTGTGCTGGGCCATCCTTTTTGAACAGCGCAAGCAAGATCCTTCAGAAGGCACAGACCCAGCTGCTGAATGAACAGGTGAGACAGACCAATTTTACTATTGAGGCCTTAAAGGCCGAAGAAGAGCACATTAAACAGAAACTAACAACGTGTCTAGATCAGACCACACTTCAGCAAGTGATGGACTGTACAGATCAGGCACGCTTAGCACAGCATGTCAAGTCCAAGACTCGACAACAAAACAAGTTTAACTTACTGATAACTCGTCAACACCATCACAGTTCCAATAACCACATATTCAGTGGAAGACAACACTTCGGTAGACAGTTACTTGCCAGGGAGACAGAAAAGTGGGTGAAGAATTTATCTGACAGACAACTCACTCAGCCGGAGACAGAGATTCTTGCCAGGGGACTGAACTTTGTGGTTGCACCAAGAAGAATTCCTCTGGTGGAGATGATCACAGCTACTGAGTCAGCCATCCACAACAACAAAATTAAAAAGTGTGAGGCAGAACAGCTCAGAATCAAAGTTTCAGCCTGACTCAGCAATGCCAAACCACCACCTTCCAACATCAGTATAGAGGAGAGGGATGCACTCGCCACTCTTAGCAAGGACAAAAACATCATCATTCTCCCATCAGACAAAGGAAGGTGCACAGTGATTTTGAACCAGAAAGACTATCATGAGAAAGTTATGGAACTCCTTAGTGACTTAAACACTTATGAACCTCTGAAAAGAGATCCAGGAAGTGGCTAAAAGAAGAAGTTGATAGATTGCCTGAAAATTTTGGAGTAGGACAAGGCTATTGACCATTTTCTGTACCACAGACTGTACCCAGGGGAGGCCACACCTAGTCTGTATGGTTTACCTAAAATCCACAAACAAGGTGTACCTTTAATACCAATTGTTAGCATGATTAACTCTGTCACTTACAATGTTTCATTCAAGCTCAAAACCTGCCCACTGAATCTATGTACTGTATGACAATCAATGGCTCAGTGTTGAATCTTGGTCCAACTCAGCCTTAAGTACTGATGGTGATAATCAGCGGGCATAAGTGACAGTGTGAGCAACCCCCCCCCCCCCCCCACACACACACACACCCACCTACTCAGAGGATCTGCAGGGGGTGAATTGTGACAAAAACACACTGTATTCCTAATACATGGATTTGTACTGAAATGACAAAACAACTTTTCTGTGAACCAGTTCATTTGGCTCAGTTAACCAGAAGGAGCTGTCTCTTTTGGCTCCCAAAAGGCTTTTAATAAAGCTGGTTCCTAAAGAGTCAAGTCTTTGAGATTTGAACCGCTTCAAAAGGGTGGGCTCACTCTTAGGGATTTGGAGACAAATTATTTAAATGAAAAGGTCCTTAGCAAATAATTATGATTAGAAAACCACATGTTTATCAGTATTTTTTGTGATTTCTGTGCTTAAATTATGTAACAGCAAACTTCAGTGAAGATGCACGTGGCAACACAAACTCTCACACAGCTGCTGTACAACTTCCTCTAACAAGACAAGCAGCAGCTTTTCAGCAGTGTGTGAAGAGCTTCGATGCTGTTAATAAACTTCACACACTTATTGTACACACAGTTAGTTTCCAATACACATTTGACAACTTTTTTTGCAAATACTTTGCAGAACAGCTATTTTGAGAAAGACTGTGATTACACATCAATGATCAGAAATACATTTTGAATATTAAACATTCTGGTAAAACACCTTCTAGAATGTTTCATTATGCTTATTTGCTTATTGAGAAAATTTTTTCAAAGCCAAACAAAAATATGTCCTTGAATAAGCAGTTTGGAATTAATGCTCAAGATTAATTTAAGGAATAATAAATAGGGCAGCACAGTAGCACAGTTGGTAAAGCTGTTGCCTCAGCGAGAAGGTTGCCGGTTCAAATCCGGTTCAAATCCGGTTAGGTGCTTCACCAAGAGACAATTCAGAGATAGTTATGAACCTATACCATGTTTACAGAGTACCATAATTGAAAGACAACACATGATGTTCCTAATATTAACTTTAGTAAGATATATATATATATATATATATATATATATATATATAAGTCTGAGTGTGATAATATATATATATATATATATATATGTGTATAGTGTATTTCCTTGTGTATGTTCCTTTATGTATGTTCTAATTCACAGACGAGGCCCCTCTGTTCCCATCAGGTGTGAAAACCGGCTGGGAATCTGTTTTAAAGTTGCATTATAGGTTTTTGAAAGTGGAAATCTGAGGCCTCCTCCTCTGTTAAGAGACGGCTTTTCTCTTTTTACATAAATTGCTTCCTTCACCCCCCTCTATAGAAAACCAATCCACACAGACCAGTATCTTCTGTTTGACTCCCACCATCCACTGGAACACAAACTCTCTGTCATCAGAACTTTACAACATCGGGCCGAATGCGTCCCCACGAAGACAGAAGGTAAGGAAAAGGAACAGAAACACATTCAAGAAGCTCTTCAAACATGTGGATATATTAACTGGGCTTTTGTCAAGTCAGTGAGGAAATCTACAAAACACACCAATAAACTGAAAAAGGAGAACAACAGACGTAAAAACATTGTCATCCCTTATGTTGCTGGAGTATCAGAGAAATTCAGAAGGATCTTCAACAAACACAAGATCCCAGTACATTTCAAACCCAGCAGGACTCTCAGACAGAGGCTGGTCCACCCTAAAAACAAAACACCCATACACAAACAGAGTGGTGTAGTGTATGTGGTCCAGTGCAGCGAGGACTGTCCAGACCTCTACATTGGAGAAACTAAACAGCCTCTTCACAGACGCATGGCTCAACACAGGGAAGCCACCTCCTCTGGACAAAATTCAGCTGTTCACCTCCACCTCACAGATAAGGGACACTCTTTTGAGGACCAAAATGTGCACATTTTGGACCGAGAACACATATGGTTTGAGAGGTGGGTGAAGGAAGCAATTTATGTAAAAAGAGAAAAGCCGTCTCTTAAC
>NC_056498.1:76521638-76525164 GCF_014905685.2 Nematolebias whitei | reverse complement strand
AAAACAGATTCCCAGCTGGTTTTCACACCTGATGGGAACAGAGGGGCCTCGTCTGTGAATTAGAGGAACAAAATACTCTTACTGTTAAGGTGTTTAGGTGTGAATTGCCAATCTACATATGTGTGTGTGTCTTATCTCACTCAGCCTTATAACCTGAATCTCTCACTCTCTGCTCTTTGAATTGAGAAAGCTCCTCGGATGAGGAGCGAAACGTCTTCTGTTACAAATAAAGTCCAGTTGTTTTTGTATTGAACACTTTTTGAACCTACCCTCATGTTCTGACTCCTGTCAATGTTTGTAAAAAGGTTATGTTGCCCCATGTGGTGGGCTTGAGTTAGTGTAGTTTTTATTACCATGACCTTTCAGTATTCTTGCATAGACCAGGCAGAACATGAGGGCAGGTTTGTGTCTACAGGCTTCCATGTAAAAGAATGTAGGGGAACCTTTAATGTACATGGGAGGAGCTTAGGAGTGGCTAATAGGAGACACAAGATGTATCTTGGATGGACAGTTAGTGAAGGATGATGCTACCAGACTGTCTCATGAAGTCTTATCAACCTTGATGGTTGACGTTATGGCCATCATGAATGTTACACAACTAATTCCAATTTCATACGATGCATAGGTACCAAAAATGCTCACTCCTGCCACCCTGCTCACCCAGAAGGTGAGTGGCATTTATGTAACCCTGGGAGACTTCAAATTAGACCATTTATGCAATGTACGATGGCATCAATTCCAGAACTTAAAACTCCTTCTGGAAAAGGTGGAGATTGGAGTACTTGGCAACACTTCAACCACAGAGAAAGTGGACCTTGGAGAAGCCTGACTTATAGTAAGATGACATTGTTTGATAAACGTGTCCTGGCAAATCACAAGTGGTGTCCTATGGATAGGTAAGGCCATTGCCAGCTCAGACTAAAGTTTGTAAGGTCATTGTGAAGACTCTTAACTCCTGAGTGATAAAGAAGCATCTTAGACCTATTAGTAAAGTTGTTTTCCTTATGTCACAGAAGAAAGAGAATAGAATAGAATAGAATAGAATAGAATAGAATAGAATTCAACTTTATTGTCATTGCACATGTCACAGGTACAAAGCAACGAAATGCAGTTTGCATCTATCCAGAAGTGCTTAGCAAGAAAAATAAATTGGTAGATATATATAGTACAATATACAGTAAGTTGCTTTGAATATGCTATAGGTATAAATATATACATTTTGTAAGTGTACAGACTATGAACAGGTTACAATATGAAGGGGTATAAACAGCTATATAAAAGAAAAAATATATATATAAGTATGTGAGTACTTATGAACAGTAGATAGTAGATTATGTGTACAGTTTGTACAGTAGTGGGCTAACAGATGAAAGTGCAGGTGGTGGTGTTACAGTCCATGTGCTGTTGTTGTGTGTATGAGAATACAGACCGTTGTTGTTATTCAGATGTCAGGAGGCAGAGTTCAGGAGTGTGACAGCTGTGGGGAAGAAGCTGTTCCGGTACCTGGTGGTTTTAGTCCGGAGGCTCCTGTAGCGGCTCCCAGAGGGCAGGAGGGTGAAGAGTCTGTGTGCTGGGTGGCTGAAATCTTTTATGATTTTTTCAACCCTTTTCAGACACCGCTTCCTGTAGATGTCCTTTATGACAGGAAGTAGTGATCCGGTGATGTGTTGGGTGGCTTTCACCACCCTCTGCAGCGCCTTCCGGTCTGAGGCAGAGCAGCTCCCGTACCAGACTGTGATGCAGGTCAGGATGCTTTCAATGGTGCAGCGGTAAAAGTTCACCAGGATGTCTGAGGACAGGTGGTTCTTCCTCAGAGTCCTCAGAAAGAAAAGGCGCTGGTGAGCTTTCTTGATCAGTTTGGAACAGCCGGTCGTCCAGGTGAGATCCTCGGAGATGTGGACACCCAGGAACTTGAAGCTGTTCACACGCTCTACCACCGCCCCCTTGATGTAGATGGGTGGATGTGGGCCAGCGTTCCTCCTGAAGTCCACAATGAGCTCCTTAGTCTTCTCGGTGTTGAGCAGCAGGTTGTTGTTGTCACACCATTTAGCCAGACGAACCACCTCCTCCCTATAAGCGGTCTCATCATTGTCTTTGATGAGGCCGATCACCGTGGTCTCATCTGCAAACATAATGATGGTATTGGAACCATCAACAGGTTTGCAGTCATGGGTGAAGAGGGAGTAGAGGAAGGGACTCATCATACAGCCTTGTGGTACACCAGTGTTAATAGTGATGATAGATGAGCAGTGGTTATCCAGCCGGACATGTTGGGGTCGGTTGGTCAGAAAGTCCAGTAACCAGTTGCCCATGAGGGAACTGATGCCCAAGTCTGTGAGTTTTGTGATGAGTTTAGAGGGGATGACTGTGTTGAATGTTGAACTAAAATCTATGAACAGAATCCGGGCATAGGTGTTTTTGTTATCCAAGTGTGAGAGAACAGAGTGCAGCGCTATGGAGACTGCATCCTCTATGCTCCTGTTCTGGCGGTATGCAAATTGGTGGCGGTCCAGGGTGGGGGGGAGACAGAATTTGAGGTGTACTAGGACCAGCTGCTCAAAACACTTTGCGATGATGGAGGTGAGGGCTACCGGACGGTAGTCGTTGAGTCTTGATGGTTTTGAGTTTTTGGGTATTGGGACGATGGAGGTGGTTTTGAAGCAGGTTGGTACCACAGCACGGGCCAAGGACAGGTTGAATATGTCCGTCAGTACTCCTGCCAGCTCCCCAGAACACGCTCTAAGAACACGTCCAGGGATGCCATCAGGACCCACAGCCTTGTGAACTTTAATCCTGCTCAGCGCCGCTCCTACATCGGTGGGGAAAAGAGTCAGTGGTTGGTGGTCTTGAGACACATCTGCCTTAGTTGTAGTTGTTGGGTTCCCTCTCTCAAAACGAGCATAGAAATTGTTGAGCTCATTGAGGAAGGAAACATCAGAGGAGACGGGGGAGGGGTTGATGGCCCTGTAATCTGTAATGATCTGGAGTCCTTGCCATATACGTCGGGGGTTGGAGTTTGAGAAGTGTTCTTCTATCCTCCCCTTGTAGTGGTGCTTGGCCTTTTTGATGCCCCTCTTCAGCTCAGCCCTGGCTGTACTGTAGGCCTGTGTATCCCCTGACCTGAAGGCGATGTTGCGAGCCTTCAGCAGTAGATGTACATCCCGATTCATCCAAGGCTTCTGGTTGGGGTACATGGTGATCTGTTTCTGGGTGGTGACACTGTCTATAGTGGTGGAGATGTGGTCCAGCACAGATGAGGCGTACTGTTCCAAGTCGGTGTGAGTGAACATATTCCAATCAGTAGCTATGTTTACATGCGCAGAATTCTCTGACCGGATTGAAATGTGTTCTGTTTGAATAATTCAAATGTGTTGTTTACATGGGCACAATCTGTTCATGATGAGCGTTTACATGCAGCGGGCTTTGTTCTGAACAGCAGTACTGACATGCGCAGTGTGGTAAACTCTCCTTAAAAAAAACACCGAAGAAGAAGTTCTACTTCCGGGTGAACGTAAACAAACCTGAG
>NC_056498.1:76512147-76521628 GCF_014905685.2 Nematolebias whitei | reverse complement strand
AGAAATCATTTTGAGCTCTTTAAAAGTTTCTAGTAGAAATGTTGTGTCGCTCACCGACCAGTTTTACTTCCCTGACATGCTAATATTATTAGCGTTAGCCAGGCGGAAATGGCAAAGTCGCACATGCGCAGTCAGGTCAGTTTTTCACCATCAGATAAAAATGAACAGATCAAGCGTTTACATGCGCACCGATCGGGTTTCGGATCGGCGTAAACCACCCGTTTCGTTCTGATCAGAAATTATAACGGATCGCGCCGAATACACAAAAAATAACCTGAACGGAGCGTTTACATGACACACTTTTATTCCGACCGGCCATTTGATCCGGTTACTTATGTCCATGTAAACATAAGCTATGTTTACATGCGCAGAATTCATTGACCGGATTGAAATGTGTTCTGTTTGAATAATTCAAATTTGTTGCTTACATGGGCACAATCTGTTCATGATGAGTGTTTACATGCAGCGGGCTTTGTTCTGAACAGCAGTACTGACATGCGCAGAGTGGTACACTCTCCTTAAAAAAACCACCGAAGAAGAAGTTCTACTTCCGGGTGAACGTAAACAAACCTGAGCACCCAAAATGGACCTGCGACAGGTTTTAATGATGGTGGAGACGTTATTGCACTCCCTGACTGAGCTACAGGTAATAGAAATCATTTTGAGCTCTTTAAAAGTTTCTAGTAGAAATGTTGTGTTGCTCACCGACCAGTTTTACTTCCCTGACATGCTAATATTATTAGCGTTAGCCAGGCGGAAATGGCAAAGTCGCACATGCGCAGTCAGGTCAGTTTTTCATCATCAGATAAAAACGAACAGATCAAGCGTTTACATGCGCACCGATCGGGTTTCGGATCGGCGTAAACCACCCATTTTGTTCTGATCATAAATTATATCGGATCGCGCCGAATACACAAAAAATAACCCGAACAGAGTGTTTACATGACACACTTTTATTCCGACCGGCCATTTGATCCGGTTACTTATGTCCATGTAAACATACCCATACCCAGTGTTTTTGAACCCGTTCTGGAGCACAGTGTCTGTCCCCTCTGGCCACACTTTTATTGTCCTCACAGTGGGTTTCACACGTTGGATGAGTGGTGAGTACCAAGGTGTGAGGAAAATGGAGAGATGGTCCGATTGTCCAATGTAGGGGAGGGGTGTTGCTTTGTATGCTCCAGCCAGGTTGGAGTAAACATGGTCCAAAGTCTTGTCCCCTCTGGTGTGGCAGGAGACATGTTGGTGGAATCTGGGGAGGACTGTCTTCAAGTTGGAGTGGTTAAAGTCACCAGCAACAATAAAAGCAGCCTCAGGGTGTTTGGTCTGGTGTTTGCTAATGGCTGCATAAAGTTCTTTCATAGCCAGCTTAGCATTAGCATCCGGGGGGATATACACTGCAGTGAGTATGATGGAAGTGAGTTCTCTGGGGAGGTAATAAGGTCTGCATTTGACCATTATGTAAAACATTTACAAAACCTATTTTTATTTTACAGAAAAGAGCTGTAAGAATTATCACCAGAAAGCATTACTGTCACCCATCAAGCACATTATTTCATCAACTGAAGTTATTGAAATTCCATGATTTAGTAGATTACAGTATTTTATCAGTTATGTATAGGGCTCAAAATAACACATTACCATTAAATATCCAAAGAAATTTTATTAAAAGACAAAGTTGTTATAATCTCAAGGGGATAGAGATATTTGTCAAACCAAAATTCAGAACTAGTCTGAAGGGAAGGTCTACCTCAATCCAAGGAGTTGGATTGTGGAATGGTCTAGAGAGTGATGTGAAAAATTCCAAGTCAATGTGCACATTTAAGAAAAAGATCAAAGCTGAATTGTTAAAAAAGTATATATGAAGTAGCTTAGTGTGTGTTTTGTATTAGAATTAGAAAAATTAGAAAGAGTTATTCATTTTGTACTGTTACTTGAAGATTATTATGTCTGAAATAATTGTTTGTAAAAAGGGGCAGATATAATAAGATTTTTTCTTCTTTCTGCTGCCTTTCATTTTAAATCTTTTGTATCTTTTTTTATATTGTTATGGAATTGTTTTGTACTTTTTTAAAATGAATAAACTATATACCATTATAAACTCCACATTAGGTGAGCATTGTCTCTCGGTAGTAGCAGAGTCTGTGCACCAAGCTTTGTTAATATAAATGCACAAACCTCCACCTCTGGTCTTGCCGGAGCCCTCAGTTATCCTGTCGGCTCGGTGTGTGTGGCTTCCTGCTAACTCAATAGCATTGTCCGGGCAGCTGTTGTTTAAAAATGTTTCTGTGAAAATCATGACGTTTGAGTTCATAATCCGCCTGTTGTTGGTGATGGAGAGCCGGATTTCATCCATTTTGTTTGCCAAAGAACGGACATTGGTGAGGAAAATGCTGGGTAAGGGAAGCCGATGTGGTGTAAGTTTTAGCTTAGCCCGTAGTCTTCCGCGCTTACCCCGCCTTTGTTTACGTTCTCGGCACTGTCTGCGTGTACTTCCTCCTGGCCTGGAGGAATAAGCAGCCTCCAGTGTTCTGGAGATCTCTGGAATGAGTCAGAGATCGGCAACAAAACTATCGGAGGTTTGAGTACAGATGTCCAGAAGCTCCTGTCTGCTGTAGAACAGCAACGCTGAGCAATTCTGGATGAATAGCCCGGTCAAAAGTAGGTAGAAAAATGCTAAATAGCATGTTCTGGAAAGACGCTGAGCCTCGCGTTGTTCACGCGCCGCCATCTTGGTCAATCATATCGTAGAAGAGTAATAGTGATATAAGATCTTTACACCAAGTGGGGAGTGTTCTGACTCCTAAACTAGCCACTAGGGAGCAAAACTAGCTATGAGGGACCACAAGCCAGTATATCTCTTGTGCCAGTCCCAATCCTGGGTAAATGGGGATGTTGTGTCAGGAAAGGCATCTGACATAAAACACTTTTGCCAAAACCAATACGAATGAAGAATTTAGGAATGAGTGTGGCAACACTAAATGTGGGGACAATGACAAGAAATGGTAGAGAGTTGGCTGACATGATGCAGAGAAGGAAGGTATATGCTTTATGTGTCCAAAAGACCAAGTGGAAGGGCAGCAAAGCTTGTGGCATTCAAATGTGGTTTAAACTGCTTTACTATGGTGTGGATGGGAAGAGAAATTGAGTACGGGTGTTCCTAACAAAGGAGTTAACAATCAGATCGGGTGATGTGTCTGAAGGTAAAATTAGAAGGTCAGATACTAAATGTTGTCAATGGTTATGCTCCACATGTTGGAAGTGACATGGAGGAGAAAGATAAAATTTGGAAGGATCTGGATGAAGTAATAGGGCAGACAGTGGTGGATTTTGCAAAGAAAATGGCAATTGCTATAGTCAACACATATTTCCAAAAGAGGGAGGGAAATAAAGTGACCTATAAGAATAGAGGAAGGAGTACACAGGTAGACTACATTCAGAGTAGAAGAGGAAACCTGAGGGAGATTGAGTACTGTAAGGTACCCAATCTCCCTCAGGTTTGTCTGTCAGGGCGTGGCCAGACAGCACTGGATGGTTTTGTTTAGAATGCCCGTTTAATGAAGAAGAGAAAAATAATAAAATCAGAGAAGATCGAAAGGTGGAAGCTGGGAAAAGAAGAATGTTGTGAGAAATTCAGAGAGGAGCTGTTAAAGGCTCTGGGTGGTAAGACAGAGCTTTCTAATGACTGGGCAACTACGGCAACAGTAATTACAGAGACAGGTAGGAAGGTACTTAGTGTGTCATCTGGACAAAGAATGTATGATAAGGAAACCCGATGGTAGAATAGTGAAGTGCAGGAAGCTATTCAAAGAAAGAGGTGAGCCAAGAAGAAATATGACAGCGAGCGGACTGAAGAGAGGAGACAGAAATATAAGGAGATGCAATGTAGAGAAAAGAGGGAGGTAGTAAAGGCAAAGCAGAAGGTGTATGATGGGAAGCTGTACAATAAAGAAGGTGAGAAGGAATTGTATTGATTGGCGAGACAGAGGGATCAGGCTGGAAAGGATGTGCAATGGGTTAGGCTTGTTAAAGATGGGAATGGTAATGTTCTAACAAGTGAAGAGAGTGTGAATAGAAGATTGAATGAGTACTTTGAGGAGCTAATGAATGAAGAGAATGAAAGAGAAAGAAGAGTAAATGTCATAGAAAGTGTGGACAAGGAAGTAGGAAAGATTACTGAGAGTGAAATCCAGAAAGCTCTGAACAGAATGAAGAAGGGGAAGGTAGTAGGACCTGATGGCATACCAGTGGAGGTTTGGAAATGTCATGGAGAGATAACAGTGAGGTTTATGACTCAGATATTCAATGGCATATTTGAGGGTGAGAAAATCCCTGAGGAATGGAGAAGAAGTGTGCTGGTGCCCATTTTTTAAGAACAAGGGTGATGTACAGAGTTGTAACAACTATAGGGGAATTAAGTTAATGAGTCACATAATGAAGATCTGGGAGAGAGTTGTGGAAGCTAGACTTAGACGAGAGGTGACTTTCTGCGAGCAGCAGTATGGTTTCATGTCAAGAAGGAGCACCACAGATGCCATCTTTGCTTTGAGGATGATGATGGAGTAGTACAGAGAGGGTCAGAAAGAACTCCATTGTGTCTGTGGATTTAGAAAAAGCATATGACAGGGTGCTGAGGGAGGAGGTATGGCAACGCATGAGGAAATGTGGAGTGGCAGAGAAGTACAGGATATATATGAAGACAGCAGGATGTGGTGAGATGTGCTGTAGGAGTGACAGATAGCTTCAAGGTGGAGGTGGGATTGCATCAAGGATCAGCTTTGAGCCCCTTCTTGTTTGCTCTAGTGATGGACCAACAGATGAGATTAGGCAGGAATCCTAGTGGACTATGATGTTTGCAGATGACGTGATCTGTGGTGAAAACAAGGAACAGGTGGAAGAGAACTTGGAGAGGTGGAGGTATGCACTTGAAAGAAGATAAATAAAAGGCAGTCATAGTAAGACAGAGTACATGTGTGTGAATGAGAGGGAGGCCGGTGGAACAGTGAGGCTACAAGGAGCAGAGGTCACAAAGGTGCAGGACTTCAAGTACTTGGGGTCCACTGTCCAGGAAAATGTGGAGTGTAGTAAAGAAGTGAAAAAGAGAGTCCAGGCAGGATGGAGTGGATGGAGAAAAGTTTCAGGAGTGATTTGCAACAAAAGGGTGTCAGCAAAGGTCAAAGGAAAAGTTTACAAGAAAGTGGTGAGACCAGCTATGTTTTATGGTCTGGAGACAGAGAAATGGACAAAAAGACAGGAGAAAGATCTTAAAAGTGCCAGAAATAAAGATGTTGGGGTTCTCTTTAGAAGTGAAAAGGATGGATAAGATTAGGAATGAGATCATCAGAGGTACAGCACAGGTTGAACAACTGGGAGATAAAGTTAGAGATGCCAGACCGAGATGGTTTGGACAAGTCAAGAGGAGTGACAATGGGTGTATTTGTAGAAGGATGTTAGAAATGCAGCTACCAGAAAATAGACAAAGAGGAGATAGATGGATGCAGTTAGAGAGGACATGGAGGTAGTTGGAGTGGGACAGAGGATGCAGAGGACAGAGTGAGGTAGAGGAGGTTGATGACTCACTTTGAGGAAGAGGGAAAACCCAAAAGAAGAAGAGAGCATTTGAGAGTTCTGACAAAATAAGAAAAATAAAAAAAATTGTTTGGGTTGTCAAAATTTTAAAAAGTGTTTGTTGACTGCACCAAAAATATAAATAAATAAAAACAGATAAAAATAAATGTGTGACTGATTTTTCACCAAGGGACAATACAACAGTTAAAATGGCAGCTCTTCATCAGACAGAGCCAGAAAGACAAGCTAGCCAAACAACAGGGTGCACCCTGCTCCGGAGACCCCAGGAGAGTCACAAATGAGAAGCCATGTGGTCAAAAACCTTGTTATGACTATACTTCCTCTAGTCAAGTTATGTCTTATCTGAGCTGCACCAGGGCCATGGCTGAACTCACTAAACTGTTCATTCAGTCGTAGCGATGTACCTTGCTCACAGTTTTCTCTTCTAATTGCTGCTTTGGGCCGCCATTCTGGTCCTTTCTTGGAAAATGTGAAACGGTAGGGTTGATTTGTTCCCCTGAGGATTTGTATAACCTCTTGATGAACACTATATTTAACAGGCATCACATTACCTCACAATAAACCAACAAAGGAAGCATTTCAAACATGATGAGGAATAAAAGTGGTTCAGGTGACTGGCATAAAGTGGGCTGTGTAGATGTTTGATTGTCAGGGCTCATAAGTGCTTTCACATCTTCCAGAGGAAGGCTACATTCATTACTCATTTTTACTCTCCACTGTTTCACTTTTACTTCTTGTTTGTATTTAAATATTTTGCTATGTTCGCATTATTGTGATTTATTATTCTTTATTTTAAAGCCTTGGAAACACATTTCTCTATAAAGAAAAAAAACATTTACAAAGGATTTTTCTAGCAGGAACAGAGAGGAGAGATATACTTCACACTTAGTATGACAAAACTGTATCATCTTTATGCCTTTAATGCACTGCCTTTTGCTGACTTCTCTGTGTTCAAGAGCTTGAAAGGCTCCAAAATAAAGAGTTTACATTAACATTTATGTCCCAAGATCAGTGCTGAAAATTCACCTTTATGTATTAATCCTTTTGAGACCAAGCTATAGGACCTCACACATCAAAAGGTCCTGAGCAGCATGAAATGAAGTAATTACAAAAATATAATTGTGTTTATACAGGAGTCAGAACAAAGTCATCTTAAGGCAAATGTGGCCAAGTGTGCACATGGTGCTCATGAGTGAACCACTTATTATGCCTGATCAAAGTGTATCCAGTGGGGGAAGTGAGTCAGAGTAGAGACGAAAAGGATGATGCAAGTATTGCATTTACTCAAAGGACAACACCAAAGAAAAAGGCACCTTGTGGTCCTGCTGCCATGTTGAAATCCACACCGTAGCTCAGAAAACCAAATCAGTGCAAAGAAAAATGTGTATTCTGTTCAGCATCTGGGATGAAAAGAAACAGATAAAAATACATTTAAAAAAGCATTTGCTTGAGCTGTCTTCAAAGGCTCATTTACCAGAAAAACTACTATGAAACAGCAAACAACCTAATGCTGCCTGAACAACATGATCATTCACTTCTTGCTCTTCTGCTGGATACAGTGATGGCGTTGTTGTCATTGTTATGCTGCAGAATGAATTTGAGATTGATTAGATGCCTTCCATAAGGTGCAGAGTGATGAATAGCAATCTAAACAACCTGAACATGAACAAAATGAGCATTTCCAAACAAAGCCAGAGTTTTATTTGCAGTTCTTTGACTGACAGCTTTACCTTGTCATGATGGGCTTCAGATTCTATATCTTTTTCGTCATTCCTTCACATCAAATATCCACTTGTCTCTTTTAACTATCAAACATTCATCAAAGAGGTCCAAAATATGACACTGCCAGTTTAAAACCTCTCATTGGTCCCCAGCAGAGGGTACAGCCAAGTTTCTACATGCAGTGATGACAAAAACAGAAACACAAGTGCAGTCTAAACATCCTAACACTGTATGCAGGGTGCCTGTGTCCTCCCACCACTGCTTGAAGCTCTGTTAAAGTACTGCAAGAGCTAAGATGGATGGCAGGCCATGTAAAACTCTAATGTGAGACCGCCTGCACCCTGTGATTCAATCTTTCATTAAAACTCAAAATTCCCCCTGCACCTCTGTGCATTCAAAGGACATTCAGGGCAGGTGTTACCCAATAATTGAGATTGAATTTTTCTCTTGTTAGGCTGCCATTTTAAACCACAGTCCACCACACTGATGGGCATCCTGGGCTGCAGGAGAGCTGCTGTAATTGGCCAGTTTGAATGGTGGTGAAAGTTGTCCCTGGAAATACTCTGCTCCCTGTGGACTAAATGACAGACAGGGTTTTAATGAACAAGTGAATCATCCACTGCATGACTTGTTGCTCCTCCATGGAGGGAACAGATAGCTGTGATGATACGAATGTGAGATGAGTGGGGCTGTATTTACTGATGAGAGTTCAAATATTGTTTTACTGCACAGCAATGGGGCGCAATCACTATAGGTATCTAATTACTTATCACACTTTGTAAAATTTGCTACCAAACTCAAAAGGCATGACAGATATAGCCTCAAAATGTTAGGACATAGAACTCCAAAAATATTTTATATTTTTTACCAAAAATATGCAAACCTATGCCAAATTTACCCTCTGTTCTCAACTTCACATGTGGCGTTTCACAATGAAAGTAATGTCAGGGCACCAGTTGTTTGGGAAAGTCATTTTGGCTCGTCATGCACGCCACAACCGTTGGAATTTGTTGTTGGAAGCAGAACAGAATCTGAGGTATTCTGTCCTGGCTTGACAGATAGTGAACAAAATGAGAGACCCAGTAGGTTAGACTGAGGTTGCTTTACTGAATCTACCCAGTTGTTTTGTAAAACTGCAACACTAATGAAATACACAAGATATTACATCACAGATACATAAACTATGTTCAACAAACTTTACACTCCAGTAAACACATGAATGCACTCACAGGAAAGTAGTCCTAATAAAATAAAATGCACATTTACCAGTCCGATACAAAATTCAACAATAAACTAACAGCCATAGCAGCTTAACTAACCTCAAGCTAACAGTATCTCTGAGATTAGCATTAGCATAGTTAACACAACTTCATCCATCTATCCATTCATTATCTTTTACCCGCTTCTTCCTTTTTGGGTCGCGGGGGTTGCCAGTGCCCATGTCCAGCAATCACTGTGCGAGAGGAGGGGGACACCCTGGACAGGTCTCCAGTTCATCACAGGGACACATAGAGACAAACGAGACAAACAACCATTCACTCTCTCACTCACACCTAGGGACAATTTAGAGTTACCAATCAGTCTAACAAGCATGTTTCTGTTCTGTGTGAGGAAACCGGAGTACCAGGACAGGTGGTGCAAAGGTTAGAGGATGCAAGCCTGTGATCGAACGATGGCCACCTCAAAAACTTGTATGGGGAAGGTGAAGACCATTCCTCATTTGGCCTACTCTGGCTCTTTTTTTTTTTTTTTTTGAGCTCAGTTTAAGTGTAGAAACATTGTGAAGTGTTTCAATGAACTTACCATCATTGCTCTTTTTTTTTTTTTTTAAAGAAAGAAAATAAAGAAGAAGAAAAATAAAATAAATAAATAAATAAAAGAATAAAGAAGAAGAAAAATAAAATAAATAAATAAATAAAAGAGAAATAGATAAAACGAGAGACCACCACGACAAAACAACATGCACATCACAATGTCACCCACAATATCACCATGAAACATTCGACATGGCACAAGGAATCATCTAGCTTCCACCACTACCCAACCTAGCGTGCATCTGTCAAAGCACCTGAATCCAAACACCCGCGCAAGCACGCCCGCCACCACCAGATTTCTCCAAAAGAATGCCCAATAGTGGATGCGGGGGCCCACAGACACCCCCCCCCCCCCC
>NC_056498.1:76507529-76512047 GCF_014905685.2 Nematolebias whitei | reverse complement strand
AGGAGCAGAGGAAAGAACCGGGTGACCCCAGCAACCACAATGCAGAGCCTCCAGGAAGCTGCAGCGACGAGCCCACAGGTCCGGCCGGCAACCCATGCCCCCCCCAAGTAGATCCGGCCATGGACACCGAGCCCCAAGCCCCGAGGCCATACCACCCCCCAGCAGAGCCCCGACAGAGCCAGGGCACCCAGGCCCCGCCAGGCAGCAACCAGGGCGGACCGACGTACACCCCACCACCCAGCCCAGACGCCGAGAGCCACCAATGCACTGGCGGCAAGGGGGCCCCCCGCCAAAGAGGGGCACAACCGGGGGGAGTGGGCCCCACACCAAACATGGGGCCCAAATTGATCCAAGAGAGGGGGGACCACCAAAAACCCAATCTAAACAACAAACAGGCACACACAGATTGGTCGGCCCGACAGAGACTTTGTCGGGCCGACCGCATGCACCATCTACCTGACAGCGACCACAGGCCGGCCCCAGCCCAAGGGGCAGAGCAGCAGGGAGCTGCAGCCGAGGAGGGCCGGCTCCCACATCAAGAGCTCTACACCATAGGCCCGGAGACGCCCCAGCACGCCACCTATGCACCCCCACTGCAAATGCCACACAGGAAGACCAGCCAGTGCCCTGACGAGGCGAAGCCACGCCCCCAACCGCCGCCCTACACCACCAATGACCACACGTACACTACCATAGCCGACCCCCCACCAAAAGCCGGCAGCCACCCCGGTCAAAGTGCCGGCCATCGCAACCAGGAACCTAGATTAAAAGAATCGGAACAGCCCAGGGGGGAGCCGAAGCACCAGCCCCATCACCAACCACCCCCAAGGCCCAAAGCCCACCCACAGCCCAGACCCCAACAATGCGCCCCCCCCCCATCCCCGACCCCTAGTGTCCCACGGAGAAAGGAGGTGTTTGTGAAAGAAAAAAAAAAAGATGAAAAATGAACAGACCCACTTCCTCCTCCTCCCACTCGAATATGGTGTTGATACATGTTGTTATACAGTGCGTTTAAAATGGGGGGATGAGGTGGCGACCGGCACAGACCCACCTCTTGCCCAGAGAGCAGGTGGCACCCATTCACCCCGCATCTCTGCCCAGAACCCTAAATGTCTACATGCTACATATGAGAGTGGGCACAGGTCCGGGAGATGGAAATGATTGTACATCCTACCACCTAAGTGCGACCATGTGCCCTCTCCAGATCCTATAAATGCATGTGTCGTGAGAGTGTTATAAGTGAGTGTCTAGGTTGTATATTAAAATTAGGGCCCAGGACCCCACCAGCCACGGAGATGGATGATTCTCCCCGTAGCTCAGTAGTGCACCTGAACCCCAAAACCCTGTTTGAGTGATGGTGTGGTGGAGTGGGCGGAGGAGGACGTCGGGATGGGGAGGTGAACTGAGGTGGCAATGCCCCCCCAGGGGACCAGCTCCCCCACTGACCCCAATAGGCACCCCCACTCTCCGAGATCCACCAGGGGAGAGAGGCTCTAACAGAGATACCTAGGAGGAGGTGGCAGCCGCACCACCAGGGATCAAGTCCACGGACCGGCACATAGCCCCCGAGGACCAACCAGAACCAGGGCCAGCAACCCAGACCCATCCCAAAACTGTCCAGACGCCCCAACCCGATTCCCAGCCCAACACCCAGCACCCCAACCAGAGAGGCCACCAAACCCCAACCGGGACAATCAGCCAGGAGTGCCCAAACAGTCAGAGATAGAGCACCAGAGCGACCAAGAGCGCCCCCCCACCCCAAAAAAGCAAAAGACCAGTCCACCCATAACAACACCCACAGCGAGAGCGCCCCATGCAAGTGAGGGCACACACCCAGCGAGCCCAGACTACCCCGGTCCCACAGCACAGAGGCCCCCATGCGAGAGCCCACAATATACCCCACCCCAGTCACAGCCCCCCACAGCACAGCCCCCCAGCCAAGCACCACGCCGCGGCCACCGCCAGGCAAGTAGACGCCCAGGTTGAGCCCGCCCGTCCCCCCCCCCAGACCCCCCCCCCCCTCCATCAACAGTCCCACCCCCCCACGGCACAGGCCCCAAAGCCCACCAACGCACCGAAGGCCCCAAGGCCAGGGCCGGGCGCCGGTGCACCCGCCGGCCCAAGACCCCGGCAACATACCCGCCAAGGCCCGAGACCCCCGGACCAAGCCGGGAACCCCGCCCAGGAGCGATACTACCCCAGAACCCGTGCCCGCGTCCACCCCAAACCCACCCAGGGACAGCCAGGTCACCAGGCCAGTAACCCATGTCCGCCGGTACAGACTGCCCAGAAGCCCGCATGCAGCCAGCACAGGCCATCACCCAGAACCACCAGAGCCACCTCCCCAGTTGGGCGCCACCGCTCCAGGCCCATGTCCCCAGCCCCGACACCCCACCCACACTGACCACCATGCCCCACGGGACAGAATCAAAGGGGACCACCCACCTCCACTACGTGTTGGAGCCGATTAAAGAAGTCCAGAGAGAATAGTCCGATGTGGGGGTACAGGCTGTCTCAAGACTGATGTAATCCAACAGAAGGTCTTATACTGTTTAAAACTAAGTGTATTTTTATTTTTCCAATTCATGAGTATAGTTTTTTTTGCTATTCATAGGGCAGTGAGAATAATATGAATTGATTTTGTCTCCAAGGTGACATCATCTAAGTGGCCCAATAAGCAAACTGACGGAGAGAGTGGAATATTACATATCAGACACTTTGATAAGTCTTCACATATCCAGCACCAAAACCTCTGAACAGGTGGACAGAACCAAAATGCGTGGATGTAATTGTCAGGAATATTGTCTGTACACTGTGAGCAAATATTAGATGATGCAAAACCCATTTTGAACATCCGTTGACCTGTATAGTGTACTCTATGAGGATTTTGTATTGTATTAGTTGTAAATTCGAGTTTTTAATCATCTTAAAAGTTCTCAGACAGATCTGCGACCAAAAGTTTTGGTCAAAATTAACTGACAAGTCTGTCTCCCATTTTACAATGGGAAGAGATATAGATCCATCTATTTTACTGAGTTTCTGATAAACCTTAGATAATAATTTGGGAGGGTTAAGATTAAGGAATTCTAATAAACTTGTTGACATTTCAATCCTAGTGTTATTAAGGTTAAATTTATTTTTGGTTATAGATTTAATTTGTTGATATTCTAAAAATTTATTCTTATCAATCCCATATTGTGTTATTAATCTGTTAAATGGGATGTAGTCCACTTCTTCATATATATGTTCCAAATATTCAATTCCTTTACGCCTCCAACCTGGGAAGTTTATCATCTTATTCTGTTGTAGGATGTCAGGGCTGTTCCAGATGGGTGTACGTTTACATGGGATTAGTGAAGACTCTGTCATTTTAAGAAACTCCCACCAAGCTGTCAGAGAGGAGCTGATATTGATGCTTTTAAAGCATTCCTGTCGTTTTATGTTTGAGCTAATGAATGGAAGGTCCGAGATCATTATATTATTGCAAAGTGTCTGTTCTATGTCTAGCCAAGGTTCATCAAGGGGTGTGTGTTTTATCCATTTTGAGATGTATTCTAGCCTGTTGGCTAGAAAATAATAATAAAAGTGGGGTAGTTCTAGTCCTCCTTTATCTTTGGATAAACTACTCTGGCTCCTTGAGCATGGCCCTTAAACCTCCCACCATCAGGGAGCCCAGATGATAGCCCTCTGCTCCACACGTGGGCTGTGGTAGCTTGGTGATCGCATCAGGAAGAGCATCAGACATAAAAACAATTATCATGTTTTTTGCCGTATAGGTCGCACCTTTTTGCATAAATTTGCAAGTCCTGCAACTTAGGGTGCATTCACACCAGCCCTGTTTAGTCCGCTTTAATCGAACTCTAGCTCGTTTTCCTAGAAAGTCCGGTTCGTTTGGGGAGGTGTGAACGCGCCATCGAACTCTGTCACGGAACAATAAGGCGAACTCTGGCCCGGGCTAAAACCTAGGTCTCGGTCCGGTAGAAGAGAACTCAAGTGTGGTTCGAGTACAGTGTGAATGTAAACAGACCGAGCCCCACTCCACAAGCAAGAAGTGGAGTACAGCGCAGGACAAACAAACACGCATTTCTCTTACCTCAAATGGAGCCGTCAGCTGTCTTGTGTAAAAAACATATTCTCCATGGTCTTCTGTCTCATCTTCTGCTCAGGCTGAGTCCATTTTTGAAAAATGACAAAATATAACTCCCAAAACTGCTAAAACTTGATGTCACTCCGTTTTTGTTTTTATTTCCAGAAAAAGAAGAAGAAGACGTGTCTTCAGAGGTTTTTGTGTTGTTTCTTTCAGTAGTTCTTGGTGCAGCGCCCCCACAGGCGAGCGGGGTAACAGGTTGGTTCAACAGGTTGGCTCGACTGCACAGTGCAGTGTGAATGCAAACGCACCAGCTCAAATATAAACAAAATGTCATGAATATTGGTCCCCAACCGACCGAGTCTACCTGACTATCAGGTGTGAAAACAACCTTATACACCAAACAGACTAATATACACCCCCCCCCCCCC
>NC_056498.1:76506499-76507429 GCF_014905685.2 Nematolebias whitei | reverse complement strand
TTTTTGGCTTGAGATCTAACGATTTCATTCATTCTGACATGGAAAATATTGAACACTACCATATTCAGCCGTTAGAGGGTCCTTGAGCAATATGGTAAATCAAGTGTCTGATTAATAGGTAAAAGTGGCTATTAATGAGACACTTGGCTTGCCATACAGGCCACATTCATCTTGTTAAGGAAATCCTGGAGCAAACGTCAAATTAGCTGCATTTTGCTGTGCTGCGCAGGCAAAATGCAGCTGATTTGACCATTAAAGTACATTTATTAAGTAAAAGTTCCACTGAGACACAACTTTGCTATAATGTCAAGGAATCAAATAATTGTTTTTAGGTGGTTATCTTGTTAAATTTTGAAGAAATGCACAGCAAGTCCTTTCTCTGCGCACTCCTGCAGCCGCAAATCGATTTTTGAAATGCAGCTTACTTGACCGCTATAATGCATTTATTAAGTAAAAGTTCAACTGAGGCACACCTTTGCTATAATTTTGAGTAAACAAAAAATTGTTTTTAAGTGTTCATATTGTTAAAATTTTGTTAAAGTCCTCCTGTGCATGCTTCCGCTGCCGCCATGTGGCAGCCAATTGATATTTGGCACACCAGCTTTCGTGGTGGTCAGCGGTGTTGCATAGAAAACACGATACATCAGCGGTGACGCAAAATAGATGTGACCTATATGACGAAGCAACTTATTTATGTTTTTTTTTTTTTGCCACTTTATTAGACATGTTTGGACTGATGCAACTTATACGGCGTTGTGACGAGTATGGCGGCAAAGACGGTACAACAGCCAAATCTTCGTGTGAGTTCATGCACTGTGGAAACTCCTGAATAAATGATCAGCTGAAAAATTAAGACCCCCCACCACCACACACACACACACAAACACACACACACACACACACACACACACACACACACACACACACACA
>NC_056498.1:76504874-76506489 GCF_014905685.2 Nematolebias whitei | reverse complement strand
ACACACACACACACACACACACACACACACACACACACACACACACATACAAACAAACATCAGACCATGCAAATATGAGCAAAGGTGCATAAACTTGATGCAACATTTGAAGAAACATGACACAAAAAGAGACTGAGAAGTCTGTGTGCTTCTTGTTTGGAGGTATCGATTTAAAACACCACCTTTGAAGGACATCTCAAGTACTTTTACCTAAAGATAAACCGGAAGGTGTGACCTTAAGAAGAATCTGCTCCTGATGATTTGTTTGTATCAATGAGCTTGTGTGCCAGCAGGCATCTGGTTGTGAATACAACAACACTTTCATGGACCTTCATCACCTGGTTTCTCCTCACTGCATCATGTTACCCTGCTGCATATACACTTTATGTTGTGTACTTTAGCCCCCGGCTGCTGTTCAGACTGGAGCTTCTAATTATAGTTGTCTAACTGACCGGGACACAAAGTACTGGTGGGAGATCAGGTGTTTGAAAATGCTGCATGATGAGACAACACAACTGGGTCAAAGAAAGGCTGAAGGTGAAAACAAAGATTCTGATTCATCATCCAATCCATTCTTTTGGTACCAAAAAAAGTAAATACATCTAAATGGATTGAAGATGTCAAGATTCAATAAATAAGTTAGTTTCATATCAGTCTATCCAAAGACATTGATTAAATGTTTGAATTAAGCCCATGTTTTCTGCAACATAAACTGCATTTATTTACTTCAAACTGAGACGTTTCAGTTTATAACTTACTGAGACACATATCATGGCACCTCCACAGTGTTGTGTCAGTGACATAGAGGATGTTCTGCTTTTGGAGGAGTTTAGACTGTAAACAGCTTGTAAACATTTTACAGACCGTAAAATGCTTCCAATTTGTTATTAGTTTTAAATGTATGCATTTAAATACGCCATTTATCATGTCACAATGTCAACAACTGAAACGAGAGTAAAAAATATTGTTTTACCTTTTTTTTAATGATCCAAATTGTGACTCAAGCAATTTTCAACCAAGAATTAATTCTATAGCAAAGTCTACTGTTATGACTGCTGGTCTATGATGAAAATTACAGTGATGTTCTTTGTCTTTTGGTACAATATGAAGCTTTACTAGATGAAATACTTACGTATTTGTAATATTTGTATGACAAAGGGAATTTTAAGGACTCCATATTTACAGATAAAATATATGTACCGCTCAATTTGACTTAAAGCCTGAAATCTCAGCAATTATTTCTAAGCACTACAGTTCCCGTGAATTTTAAAAGTAGGATTTTACTTTTGAATATTTTCAGTTTTCATCATTGAATAAAACCGCAAAATAAAAAGGAACTGAGGGTATTGTTAGCTGCTGGTTCAAAACAACTATTTTTAAGCCTACATGGAGCGTGCAGTCATATTTGGACAACAACATTTAAAATGAAACAAAGCTGACTGGTCGTGTTGTCAAGGCTGATTTTCTCATTATGGGCTTTGAAGGACCACAAGCTCACTAATCAATTCATTTCAGTTTATTTATTAATTCAACCTTTATTTAGACAGGGAAATCCCATTGAGCCTCGAGGACTCATTTACAAGAGAGACCTGATTTCAACAAAGAATGATGACAA
>NC_056498.1:76499458-76504774 GCF_014905685.2 Nematolebias whitei | reverse complement strand
ATATATATATATATATATATATATATATATATTTTTTTTTTTACAAATAAGATGGCCAAAAAAAGTAACAAAAAACTGCTAGATTATAAGGTGAATGTAGAAAACTTCAAACAGGAACATGTCTGCATTGGTCCTTGCCAGAAGTCCAACAGATTCTTAAAGCCAGTTAGAGAGGTCAAGGTCGAGAGCTTCAGGTCTTTTTGCAAGATATTCCAGGAAACAGGAGCGGAGTAGGAAAAGGCCCTTTTGCCAAGTTCAGTCCGCACTGAGGGAACACTGCAGGTAATAATGTCCTGAGAGTGCACGCTGTAGCTGCACTCACGCAGAGATATCTAGGAGGAGATGTATGAAGGCATCAGACCCAAGTCCACAAAACACATGTAGACTGGATGGGCAAACTCTCATGACCCCAGGAGGACCCTAGCGAGGGTAAAGAGCTGGTCCAGTGTTCCATGGCCAAGATGGAACTCACATTGTTCCTCCTGGATATGAGGTTCGACCAACGATTGGACTCGCTTCTCCAGTACCTCTGAATATACCTTACCAGGGAGGCTAAGGAGAGTGATGCCCCTGTAATTGGAGCACACCCTCTGGTCCCCTTTTTTGAAGAGGGGAACCACCACCCCAATCTGCCAATCCAGTAGCACTGCCCCTGATGTTCAAGCGATGTTGCAACCTCGTGTAAACCAAGACAGCCCACAACATCAAGAGCCTAAAGGAAATCAGGGCGGATCTCATTCACCCCTGGAGCGCTGCCACCATGGAGCTTTTTATCTACCTTTGGGCGGCTGTGGCTGAGTGGTTAGAACAGTCGTCCTCCAATGCAAGAGTTGGGGGTTCGACTCAACCAACAGTCACATGTTGAAGTGTCCCTGGGCAAGACACTGGACCCCTCGCCTCCGATGTGTGTCCCATCGGTGTATGAATGTGATAAAGCACTGATTAGTCTCATTAGAATGATTTTTGTTCAATTAGCTTTGTAGAGATCTAGTAGAGTGCTGTATGAATGGGTAGATGAGGACACAGATTGTAGTGTAAAGCACTTTGAGTATCTTGAAATAAGGTAGAAAGGCACTATACAAGTACAGTCCATTTACAGTCCATTTACCTTGGTGACCTCAGCTACGGTTATGAACAGAGCAACCCTAAAGTCCCCTGACTCCGATTCCTCCATGGAATACATGCCAGTGGACTTAAGAAGGTCCAAGAAGTATTCCTTCCAACTCCTGACAACATCACTGGTTGAGGTCAACAGTACCCCCATCTTTAGTGTGAATAAACTGTTGCTTTCCCCTCCTCAGCCACTTGATGGTTTGCCAGAATCTCCTCGGAGCTGACCAAGAGTCGTTATCTAGGGTCTCACTGAACTCCTCTCACATCTGAGCTTTTCCCTCAGCAACAGCCAAGGATGCGGACCGCTTGGCCCTCCGGCACTCCTCAGCTGCCGCCGGAGTCTCAAAAGCCAACAAGGACAGATAGGACTCCTCCTTCAGCTTGACAGCCTTCCTAACCCGGGATGTCCACCACCAAGTTCGAGGATGGCCACCGTGAGAAGCACCGACAACCTTGCAGCCACAGCTCAATGCAGCCACTTCAACAATGTTCAACATGTTTGGGCCTACCGAGTCTGTCCGGCATCTTCCCCCGGCCATCTGATCCAACTCACTACCAGGTGGTGATCAGTTGTCAGCTCAGCTCTTCTCTTCACCTGAGTGTCCAAAACAAATGGTCACAAATCAGATGACATCCTGATGCATGCTCAATAATCCAGGTAGAAAAATCAAAAAAAGTTAAGTCTGGCCCTCTGGAAATTCAAAAAACACAACAAAACAAAAAAATTGTAGAAATGCTTTGTCTTTCATCCGAAAGACTTCCTCATTCTGAGGAGCTGTGTTCTGCTCAGTCTTATAAATAACACCTTCTCGTAGTGGGTCAACCAGTTCGATGCTGACAGCCAAAACCAGCTGCTCACATGTTCAAGGAGGACCATCAGCCTAACGATGGATCGTTAGCACCCTGATGGCTGTTTGCTATTCACAGAGGACTGAGTGATACTAGCAATAACAGCATTGTAAGAGGGGGACAGTTGAACATGGAGGCCTCCACCCCGTTTAATAATGAATAGTTTTGTTTCACAAAGATGGCCTCCTTTACTCCTCTCTCAAACCATCGTTCCTCTCTATCAAGGATGTGAACATCTTCATCCCTGAAAGAGTGACCGCTGGCCTGGAGATGAGTGTAGACCACAGAGTCCTGGCCTGATGATGTTGATCTTCTGTGCTGGGCCATCCTTTTGGCCAGTGGCTGTTTAGTTTCCCTGATGTAAGACTGTTCACAGCCCTCCTGACACTGAACAGCATACACAATATTACTCTGTTTGTGCCGGGGGACTGGATCTTTGGGATGAACCAGTCTTTGCCACAATGTACTTTGGGGTTTCAAAGCCACTGGGACATTATGTTTAGAAAATAAACATCTCAGTTTCTCTGATACTCCCGCAACATATGGAATGACAACTGGTCTGGGTCTGGGTTCCTCCTTTTCACCTGATGGCTGGCTGGAGTCCTGTTTGGGTTTCTTCTCTGCTTTCAGGAAGGCCCAGTTACGATATATGCATTGCTCTAGAGCCTGTCTTGTGTGGGATTTTTTTCTTCTGTCTGGCTCCTGAGTTAGTGGGGACACTGTCTGCTCTGTGGTACAGAGTCCTGATGACTCCTAACTTGTGCTCCAAAAAGTGATGGGAGTCAAATTGCAAATACTGGTCTGTGTGGGTGGGTTTGCGGTACACCTCAGTTTGCAAATGTCCTCTATCGGAATCTGAGACCTCACAGTTCAAGAAAGCCAACCTGGCATTTTTTACAACTTCTCATGTGAACTTGATATATTTGTCCACAGAGTTGATGTGATCAGTGAAACGTTGGACTTCCTGAGATTTAATTTTAACCCAGGTGCCATCAACATACCTGAACCAATGACTTGGTGGTGTCCCTGAAAAGGATGTCAAGGCTCTCTTTTCTACCTCCTCCATGTTCAGGTTGGCCACAATAGGAGAAACTGGAGACCCCATAGCGCCCCCATACATGAAGTAGGTTGACTGCAGGCACAGTTTCAAGAGTTGACACAGTTGCTCTGTGGCAAGCGTGGTCCTGCTGTTCAGAGTGGTGTCTGATTTTAATCTTAAACTGACCATCTCTACTGCATCATCACCAGGAATGCACGTAAAGAGTGATGTGACATCACAAGAGACCATTGTTTCATCAGTCTCCATGATGACATCCCTCACCTTATCCACAAAGTCCATGGTGTTCTGTATGTGGTGTTCTGAGCTGCCAACTAAAGGGATGAGTACATACACCAGATATTTGGAAACATTGCAAGTGACAGAGTTAATCAAGCTAACAATTGGTCTTAAAGGTACACCTTGTTTGTGAATTTTAGGTAAACCATACAGACTAGGTGTGGCCTCCTCTGGGTACAGTCTATGGTACAGAATACGGTCAATAGCCTTGTCCTGCTCCAAAATTTTCAGGCAATCTATTAACTTCTTCTTGTAACCACTTCCTGGATCTCTTTTCAATGGCTCATAAGTGGTTAAATCACTAAGGAGTGTCATAACTTTCTCATGATAGTCTTTCTGGGTCAAAATCACTGTGCACCTTCCTTTGTCTGCTGGGAGAATGATGATGATTTTGTCCTTGCTAAGAGTGGTGAGTGCATCCCTCTCCTTTCTACTGATATTGAAAGGTGGTGGTTTGGCATTGCTAAGGCAGGCTGAAACTCTGATTCTGAGTTGTTCTGCCTGACACTCTTTAATTTTGTTGTTGCGGATGGCTGACTCAGTGGCTGTGATCATCTCCACCAGAGGAATTCTATTTGGTGCAACAGCAAAGTTCAGTCCCCTGGCAAGAATCTCAGTCTCAGGCTGGGTGAGCTGTCTGTCAGATAAATTCTTCACCCACTTTTCTGTCTCCCTGTCATGTAATTGTCTACCGAAGTGTTGTCTTCCACTGAATGTGTTGTTAATGGAATTGTGATGGTGTTGACGAGTTATCAGTAAGTTAAATTTGTTTTGTTGTTGAGTTTTGGACTTGACATGCTGTGCTAAGCGTGCCTAATCTGTGCAGTCCATCAATTGCTGAAGTGTGGTCTGATCTAGGCACGTTGTTATTTGTTGTTTAATGTGCTTATCTTTGGCCTTCAAGGCCTCATCAGATGACATGACTACAAAGTCAATCATTGATCTACCACCTAGGGTGTCCTGGTGCCAAATGCACTGATGGACACCCTTATGTTTGTGATGGACAAACTTTGACTAGAACAGAAGTCCAACAACAGAACACTACTCGGGTTCAGATAAGAGAGGCTGTTCCTCCCAGTCACACCCCTTCAGGTCACACCATCGTTACCCACAGTAATAATAATACCCACAATAATTATAATCCATCCATTATCTTTTACCCGCTTCTTACATTTTGGGTCACGGGAGTCGCTGGTGCCCATGTCCAGCAATCACTGTGCAAGGGGCGGGGTACACCCTGGACAGGTCACAAGTCCATCACAGGGCCACATAGAGACAAACGAGACAAACAACCATTCACTCTCTTACTCTCACCTAGAGACAATTTAGAGTTAACAATCAGCCTAACATGCATGCTAGAGAAAACCCACGCATGCACAGAGAGAACATGCAAACTCCACCCAGAAAGGCACCCAGACAGGGAATTGAACCAGGGTAACATGCTCGCTGAGAGGCAGCAGCTCTACCAGTTGCGCCACATTGCTACACAATAATAATAACTAGAAAGTTCCTGGAGAAACTTTGATGGGGGCTGCCAGGCTGGTGCTAATTTAATTTCTTGATTTAATAGTAAAAGGTTTTTGGGTTTGATATCAGCTACCATTATACAAAATTTCAGCTGAATAGCAAAAAAAAAAATGGCAGAGTTATGGTATTTTTTCTCTTTTAGCTAAGGTGTCTAATTTGGATTTTTGATTTTCCATCAGAGACTATTAGGGATCATTCTAAGCTACCAATTTGCCAAGTTTCAGCTGAATACCTCAAAAAATGGCCAAGTTATGGTGTTTTTTCCTCTTTTAGCTAAGGTGGCCATCTTGGATTTTTGATTTTGATACAGCATTTGATAGGAAACATTCTCAGCTATCACCACACCAAGTTTCAGCTCAATATCACAAAAATTGACCGATTTATAGTATTTTTCATTTTTTGCTTTGTCGGCCATCTTGGATTTTTGATTTTCAAAAGCTACTACACCTAACTTGCATGTTGAACCAAAATGGCCGCTTCACCTAACTTGC
>NC_056498.1:76499039-76499448 GCF_014905685.2 Nematolebias whitei | reverse complement strand
ACCAAAATGGCCGCTTCACCTAACTTGCATGTTGAACCAAAATGGCCACTTCACCTAACTTGCATGTTGAGCAAAAATGTCCGCTTCACCTAACTTGCATGTTGAACCAAAATGGTCGCTACACCCAACTTGCATGTCGAATCAAAATGGCCACAAGACCCAACTTGCATGTTGAATCAAAATGGCCGCTACACCCAACTTGCATGTTGAATCAAAATGGCTGCGTCACCCAACTTACATGTTGAATCAAAATGGCCGCGTCACCTAACTTGCATAATTAATCAAAATGGCCGCTACACCCAACTTGCATGTTGAATCAAAATGTCCGCTTCACCAACTTGCATGTTGAATAAAAATGGCCGCTTCACCTAACTTGCATGTTGAATCAAAATGGCCACTTCACCTAACT
>NC_056498.1:76494800-76499029 GCF_014905685.2 Nematolebias whitei | reverse complement strand
CTTCACCTAACTTGCATGTTGAATCAAAATGGCCACTTCACCTAACTTGCATGTTGAATCAAAATGGCCGCTTCATCTACCTTGCATGTTTAACCAAAATGGCTTCGCAAGGCAATGCTCTGCCTTGCATGCTGACCCAAAATGGCTCACAGCGTTATTCATTTTGCTGTATTTTATGTATGCTGAGGTGGCTATGGCAGCCATCTTGAATCAAAATGGCTCCAAACATTAATCAGCTCTAGAGATACGTCTGATGATTAGTTTCTGTGAGTTTCAAACAAATCCAACAATGAGTTTCTGTTTTGTAGTTCAATATCTCAAAGAATGACTAAGTTAGTCAATTTTGTGTTGCTGAGGCAGCTATGGCAGCCATCTTGAATCAAAATGGCTCCAAACGTTAATCAGCTCTAGAGATAAGTCTGATGATTACTTTCTGTGAGTTTCAAACAAATCCAACAACGAAAGACTGAATTATTGTCAATGTTGAACCAAAATGGCGCCCGACAATACTCAGTTTAGTTGAAAAGTTTTCTCTCATTAATTTCCTATGGGAAATGTGGCATTTTGTTAGCAAAATACGTCGCCATGGTAACTCCAATTGCCAATAAAAGTAATAGCACACATCTTGGAGCTGGGCCAGTTGTTTTGATATAATTTTTTTGTGGGGGTCCACGTTGCGGTTCGGGCCGCATTAACGGAGACGGAATAATAATAAATAAAGAAACCCTTATTGGGTGTAGAATAATAGGTGGCTTCCATGCATTTGCATGGGAAGCAGTGCATCTTTCCTATGCATTGCAATGGCAGCCCCCAATAATAATAATAATAATAAGAATATTATTATTATTATTATTATTATTATTAGGGGTAGTAGTAGTAGTAGTAGAATGAAAATTATTTAATGATTAAAAAAATACTCTGTATTTATGAAATAATCAATTTTGTCATATCTAAACTTTTAATTCAACTTTAAACTTTTAATTTGCTACTTCGGATTGTTAAGAATTCAGAAAAATAAAATACTTCTGCTAACAATTAAGCAATAAAATAGTTCTTCAACCTTAACAGATAAAAAAAGAAATCATTCAACACTGCATTTCTGTGACATTTTTGTAGAGAATGTTTGTTTTTGATCTTTCCTGAGAGCTTTGTTGCTAGGTAACATGAAACAGGCCAAGTGTTCCATGTTGACATCTGTAGTGTTAATCTGTGGGCGGAGCTTAAGTCAGACCTTTGATGTGTCATGATGATGTCATAGGACAAATTTTATATATACAGGCTGGACTTTGATTTCTAGTCATTTCTGTTGGAGAAGCAGAGCGAACACATCTTGACATTATTGTTCTTACGGCGCATAAACGATTCGTTTTATCTTATTGAAGAAAGGCGTTTAATCGTGGCAACAAAAAGAACTATGTCTTCCCACAACCCAAGAGGAGATCGTGAATTTATCAAGTCCTGTTTTAAACGGAGGGTTGACCACACGCAGTCTGAAGAATCTGCGGTGATGGATCCCAACAATTTCCCAGCTCTGCCAGGAAGAGAGCCTGCATGTTTAGAGGCAAGCAGCTCGGTCAACATTAACGAACATCAGTGGACACTAATTAAACGAAAGAAAATCAGACGGAAAGTACGTTTCGGTGTTGAAATGTCACTTTTTCCTAATGGCAAAGAGCGGACAAGATACGTCAAAAAGTTTGATGGTGAAAGGTTTAAAAGATTTTCACCCAACCAGCCCAAGACTGAATTTGACGCAAGCCAAAAACACGCGCCAAATATGGAAAGTACATCCACTCAGTCTATGGCCAAACTTGATATTTCTAGAGAACATGACATCGTTGAGAAAAAGCCTCCTACACAGTTTCCTGGTAATGCGAACAAATTAGTTGCAGGATACAGCTTCGCTGATGCTCTGGCTTTAAAGTCCAAACTTGCCGAGACATGTGAAGTTTCAGCTTCAGCTCAGACATCTCAGTCTTCGGAAAACCATAATCAATTAGTCGCTGGACAAAGCATTGGAAATACCCCGGCTCCAAAGCCACAGCGTATTCCCAGGATCCATCCTCTGTTTGCTAACAGGCAACGTCCAGGAACGAGAATTCTGCAAGAGAACTGTTCATTAAATCAGCAAACTTCTGAAATTTCCACTGGACGTCAGATGGATTCTCCCGTAAGTTTACTTGTGACTCCCAAGGCAGATGTGCCCAAAGCTGATGCTATCATTGAGCGTGTCAACGCAGATGTTTTTCAACCATCTACTTCTGAAGTTCATGATAGCAAAATGTCGGGCTCTGCACTTGTTAAAGAAACTTACCAGCTTGTCCCTGGAAACAGCGTTGCAGATGTTCTGTCTGCAACGTCAAAACCTGTCAAGACATCTGAAACGTCAGGTTCGGTTCAGAATACGTCTACAGGGAGCAGCAGCGCTGCTGGCCCATCTCCAAGGCCACAGCCTTCTCTGAGTTTAGAACCACAATCTTCCACAGAACAGAAAAATTCAGTTGAGAAGATTCTGGTTAGAACTTCAGAAAAAGCAGCAGAAAACACTACAGGATGTCAGGAAGAGTCTACTAGGAGTGTGCTCTTTGCATCTGAAGTGTTTGAAATACTAATTGAAAAAGACCAACAGTTTTCTGCTTTACAAAGCCAGAACGAAGAACTCCACAAACAACTGAAGTTTCTCCAAGAAAAAGTTCAAAGAATGGAGTCAATGCATTCTGGAGCTCAGGAGAAAATTTTACAGTGCGAGTCGGAATTAACTGTGGAAAAGACTAAAAGGCAGGAAGCTGAGGACTCTCTTACAAAGCTGTTGGAGGAGAAAGAGCAGCTCAAAGCTGAAATGCTTCAAAAAGATGTCCAACTGGAAAAAGACACCCAGAACCACACTGTGGAAATGGACAAGATTAAAACTGAAGCGTTAACTCTAAAACAGCAGCTAGACTCTTTCGAAGTCGACAACGAAAAAGTCCTGGCTGATAAACAACAAGCTCTGCTGAACAAGAGTGCCGAATATTCGACAGCTGTGAAAAGAAGCTTTGACCTAGAAGCAGCTCTTACTGCTGAGAAATGTAAGGCAGCAAAGGCCAAAGTTCTCTTGACACAGCAGACAGAAGAAGTTTCCCAGTTAAGACTAACGCTGAAGGAAACGTGCAACGCATTCGAACAAGAACATCAGCAGCAGAAGAAAGAGATGTCCCGTCTTGTGTCTGAGCATCGACAAACAGAGGCAACTTTGAAAGCAGCAGAGACAAAGTTGCAGCAAACTCTGCAGCATGAACGGCAGGTGTGGACGAAAGAAAGATCCCACCTCATGACCACAGTTGCATCACTTCAGGAGGCTTTAAATAAGAAGGATGCAGACAATAAAATTGCTGCACAGAGGCTCATGGAAAGAATGGCCACTGTAGAACAACAGATGGAAAGCTTGGAGAGTGGAAAGAAGAAGAAGAAGAAGTCTAAGAAAAGATGTGTAAACTGTCCAATCTGCTAATGGAAACACATCCATCCATCAGCATCTTTAGGCTACACTCTCACTCACACCTAGAGAATCTTAACACCTGGGTTTTGTCCGGGAATGCCGGTTTTTCCCACAATAAAAAAATATGAGATTCTAAATTGCCCTTAGTGTGTGTGAAGACTTTCTACTGACTCTTCAACATTAGGCCCAATGACTCGAAGCCTTAATCTCATCTACCCATTCATCCATCATCTTTACTGCTTCTTCCTTTTCAGGTCACGGGTGTAACTGGTGTGCATGTTCAGCCATCAATGTGCGAGAGACAGGGGACACCCTGGACAGGTTGCAAGTCGTCACATGTCCTTCACAGGGACACATAGAGACAAATGACACAAACAACCATTCACACTCACTCACAGCTTGTGAATCTTGAGAGCTGGGATTACTCGGGGAACTCCGTTTTTTCCCACCAAAAAAAACAAGATTCTAAATAGCCCTTAGTGTGTGTGTATGTGTGTGAAAAGATTTTCTGCTGAGTCTAAGATCAATGACTCTTCAACATTAGATCTTAAGACTGCAATCCTTAATCTTAAAAAAAAAACAAAAAAACAAAAAAAAAAACTCCATGAGACGATTGTCTGTCCTGTCCAGTCTGTCTGCACCTCCCCGTGTTTTTCTTCTCCTCAGTGTTCCTCCTCCTTATATTCAGGTCTCACGTGTTTCCAGTTTTAATGAGAGTTAAAAATTCAAAATAACAAGAAAATATACAAAT
>NC_056498.1:76493158-76494700 GCF_014905685.2 Nematolebias whitei | reverse complement strand
GGGAACAAGCCCGACTAACTGCCGGCGATGCGGACCAGGCTCTGACACCGGTCATACAGGGACCTAACAGCCCGTATCAAAGGGCCCAGTACCCCATACTCCCAGAGTACCCCCCACAGGGCCCCCCGAGGGACGCGGTCAACACCTTCTCCAAGTCCACAAAGCACATGTAGACTGGTTGGGCAAACTGCCACGCACCCTCCAGGACCCTGCTGAGAGTGTAGAGCTGGTCCAGTGTTCCACGGCCAGGACGAAAACCGCACTGTTCCTCCTGAATCCAAGGTTCGACTATCCGACGGACCCTCCTCCCCAGAACCCCCGAATAGACCTTACCAGGGAGGCTTAAGAGCGTGATTCCCCTGTAGTTGGAACACACTCTACGGTCCCCCTTTTTGAATAGGGGGACCACCACCCCGGTCTGCCAATCCAGGGGAACTTCCCCCGATGTCCACGCAATATTGCAGAGTCGCGTAAGCCAACAGAACCCTACAACATCCAGAGCCTTAAGGAACTCTGGGCGAATCTCATCCACCCCTGGGGCCCTGCCACCGAGGAGCTTTTTAACCACCTCGGTGACCTCAGCACCAGAGATTGGAGGGCCCGACCCAGAGTCCAGGCTCCGCTTCCTTAGTGGAAGACGTGCCGGTGGGATTGAGGAGGTCTTCAAAGTATTCTGCCCACCGACCCACAACATCCCGAGTTGATGTCAGCAGCACACCACTCCCACTATAAACAGTGTTGGTGGCGTACCGCTTTCCACCCCTGAGACGCCGGATGGTGGACCAGAATCGTCTCAAAGCTGTGCAGAAGTCGTTCTCCATGGCCTCTCCGAACTCCTCCCATGCCCGAGTTTTTGCCTCAGCAACCACCCGAGCCGCATGTCGCTTGGACTGCCGGTACCCATCAGCTGCTTCCGGGGTCCCACAGGCCAAAAAGGCCCGATAGGACTCCTTCTTCAGCCTGACAGCATCCCTCACCGACGGTGTCCACCATCGGGTTTGAGGGTTGCCGCCGCGACAGGCACCGACAACCCTGCGGCCGCAGCTCTAGTAAGCCGCCTCGACAATAGAGGCACGAAACACGGTCCACTCAGACTCAATGTCCCCCACCTCCCTCGGAACATGTTCAAAGTTCTCCCGGAGGTGGGAGTTGAAACTCCATCTCACAGGAGACTCTGCCAGACGTTCCCAGCAAACCCTCACAATACATTTGGGTCTGCCAGGTCTGACCGGCATCCTCCCCCACCATCGGAGCCAACTCACCACCAGGTAGTGATCAGTTGACAGCTCCGCCCCTCTCTTCACCCGAGTGTCCAAGACATGTGGCCGCAGATCAGATGAGACGATGACAACGTCGATCATCGAACTGCGGCCTATGGTGTCCTGGTGCCAAGAGCACATATGGACACCCTTATGCTTGAACAAGGTGTTCGTTATTGACAATCCATGACGAGCACATAAGTCCAACAACAGAACACCACTCTGGTTCAGATCAGGGGGGCCGTTCCTCCCAACCACACCCCTCCAGGTCTCACTGTCATTG
>NC_056498.1:76477843-76493058 GCF_014905685.2 Nematolebias whitei | reverse complement strand
ATATATATATATATATATATATATATATATATATATATACACACATACATATATATATTATACACACACACACACACACACACACACCCACACACACACACACACACAATATTATAGTAGAACAGACACAACGTATTCAATATAAATTCTTAAGCTAAATTTCAGATGTCTTTGATTTGCAATTTTTTTTTAAGATTTGTTCTTTTTACTATTTGGAAACAATTTTAAGTTTCCTTTTGCTAAATTAGAAACAGCTCTTCCATATTTGATCAAATTCAGTCTTATTTAAACTAGCTTTCCAGTCTGAGCTCATTAAATCGGGGGCTTTTTATCTGGTGGATTCAGCACAAGCACAATAACCAAATATGTGAATTTCATCTATAGTTTCCCTTTAAATGACTTTCCCTCCTCTCTCAGGGCTCACTGTGGTTGTGCTATGCTCCCTCTGATTAGTGTGCTGGCGTTTTTTATTTTTATTTTTTTAATTTTCTCATCTACTTTTATCAAAGCATCTATGAATTATTACTTTTATTTACTTTTGTGCCAAAATATGATCAGCAAGATTAAGACGGCCAACATGAGACATCAAAGCATGATGACACCACTGGTGAGGTCAAACAGGCGTTTTGTTGTTAACTTACAGAAAAAACAGGAAAAAAGAGCAAATAAACAAGAAGTTGTCAAGACCAGTTCAGATACATACAGTATATCAGGGTGTTTGTTTCACTGTGAAAGCCTTCTGTTTACAGAAAACATACAGTCAATTTAAATCCTAAGGAGAACCAGTGATCTTTTGAGATATAAAACAATGACAATTCAGTCACATTGCTGGCACAGCCCCTTTCAAGAAAAGTGGATATTTTACTTCTGTTAAAGAAGGAACTGTTTTAAAATCTTCCTAGAACAAGGTAGATGATGAAAAATTTAAACTGTGCACTACACCTGTCAGACCTGTCAGGTGACATCCAGCTGCAAAGGGAAAGAATGTCCACCCTCTTCATATCCAAGTTTATGTGGTTCAGATCTGATCCTTACCAGGTTCTAAAATGATAAAATGTAGCTTTGTGTTCGCTAACACAACAAATTTTAAAATATCATTATTCAGTACACAGGACTAAAACTGTATAGGCTGCATGTGAAAAACTACATACAACCAGGTCAAGTTAGCAGAACCGTTAGCAGCAATAACTCAGTAGTGTGTTTCTGTGGACTTCATCAGTCTCTCACCTGATTGTGGAGTCATTTTCTTTTTCAGCCATTTTGTTGCAGATTAGCTGCTGTGTTCTAGATCATTTTTCTGACGGACTCAGTTTGGTCCAAACTTTGGCTGTTGGACAGATGGTCTCACATTTGACTCCAGAATCCTCCACAGAGGAGTTCATGGTCCACTGAATGACTGCAAGGAGCCCAAACCAACAAATCTCTACCACTGGGCTGGAAGTTTTGTGCATTATAGGTAAACATATCTAATTTAGTTTCAACTATCTTAAAGACATTTTTCCAGAAATTCTGTGGTTCATTCAGATGAAACTTTACAAACCTGTCAGGCTGGCATTTGTTAAGAGAGAGACTTTGCTCTGCAATCCTTCTAAGTAAGCCAGATTAGTTCAATCCTTTTTGTGCTTTGTTGTGGAGCAAAAAAAAAAAAGGAATCTGCATCAAGGGAAAAGTAGGGTCAGCATCGAAAACTAGGTTGCCAGGTCAAAATCCAAAATGACTACCATCATGTAAATGTTAACCTGCCACCCCAATCGTGGCGTGGCCTGGTGGTGGATAAAGTTACTCTCTCCACTTGCCAGGATCTGTCACTCTGCACTGCCTCTATGTACATAGTTTCATTCCACCTCATGTACCACATGTTATGTGAATGACAATAAAAATCCTTTTTATCCTTGCATCCCCAGAAGAGCAAAATAAAATTACCTTCGTTCTTCTCCACTGTGCAACTCATACCCAACTGAATATCTTGCAACAAAAACACTAAACCCTAAGGTTTACTTGTATTATCTCTTCAATTCCAGTCCAGAAAACACTAATATCCAAATCTACAAACGTTCAGAGCCCTCAGTTATGGGGGACATCAGTGTGATGATTGTTCCACTTAAGCTTTCTCTCTGTTGAATGTTAGAATCATCATATTTTACCCACTTCTTCCTTTCTGGATCGCAGGGGTCACATATGCTCATGTCCAGCAGTCACTGTGCAAGAGGTGGGGGACACCCTGGACAAGTCTCCAGTCCATCAGAGAGACGCATAGAGACAAACGAGACAAACAGCCATTCACTCTCTCACTCTCAACTAGGAATAATTTAGAGTTACCAATCAGACTAAAATGCATGTTGTTGGTCTGTGAGAGGAAACCAGAGTACCTTGAGGAAACCCACGCATGCACTGAGAGAACATGCACACTCCACCCAGAAAGGCCTGTGACTGGGATTTGATCTGGTGACCTTTTTCCTGAGAGGTAACAACTCTAACAATTGTGCCACTGTGCCGTCTTCTATGTATATAGGTTTGATATAATCATAAAAATAAAACTGCAGCTGTTTTTTAAAATTCAAAATAGCTTCTTTACTTTGATAAAATAATATGTATTTTATGTAGCTGTGTTCTCTGCAAAAAAGCCTAAATGCAAACAAAAATATAACAGCCGTAAGAATAAAATACACTTCTTTCTGGTTCTGAGGTTTGTCTCTTTAGGATTTTATATATTTTGTTCTTTTTTCAGAACTACACTTCACACTCGGATGTATTTGCACTATATTCAGCAATATAAAGATTTATATGTGGATCCTCAGGAGAGTCCCTGAAGGAATGTGGGCAGATCCAGAAGAAACTGATGAACTGTCAGGGGAACGAGTCCCTGCAGCGGAAGTTCAGGTTATTACCTGAGAGTTCTCTGTTCAGTCTGTTACTGAGCCAGTAAAAGCCTTGAATGGATGAACAAATGGATTCAGATGTGGGAAAAGTGATAAACATGCATTCCTAACTTCTGTCAACGTTCTGGCTTTTAAATTTGAACTCTTTGCTCTAAGAAAAAAATCTTTAAACCTGAAAGTGCAATTTTGTTTTCTGGCTTTACTCCATAGGGAGTAGGCAGCGTCTGTTTATTTCATATTTTTTATATTTATTTTGGAAATTAGGTACATAAAAAGGAAAAATGAATTTGTTATAAAATATGAAAAATGAAGAAAAAGGTCAGACAAGATCAACAAAATTGTCTTTCTGGGCGTTCACCGCAGGGACTCAGTGAGACAGATGCATAAAGTGTTGCACTTTACTCTTAAAATAATAACAAATAACATGAAAACACAAGAAAAATAGCCTGATGCATGCTCAATAATCCAGGTAGAAAAATCCAAGAAAGTTCAATCTGGTCCTCTGGACATTCAAAAAAACAAAAAACAAAACAAAGCAAAAAAAATGTAGAAACGTTTCGTCTCTCATCCAAGAGACTTCCTCAGTCTGAGCTGCTGTTTTCAGCTCAGTCTCTTAAATAGCACCTTCTCAGAGTGGATCAGCCAGTTTTGCTGCTGACAACCAAAACCAACTGATCACATGCTCAAGAAGGCCCATCAGCCTAACAAAGGATCATTAGCACACTGATGGCTGTTTACTATTCAAAGGGGGTTGAGTGATACTAGCAATCACAGCATTGTAAGAGGGGGACAATTGAACCCGGAGGCCTCCACCCCTGTTTAATGATGGACGGTTTCTTTTCACAAAGATGGCCTCCTTTACTCCTCTCTCAAACCATCGTTCCTCTCTGTCCAGGATGTGAACATCTTTATCCTTGAAAGAGTGACCGCTGGCCTGGAGATGAGTGTAGACCGCAGAGTCCTGGCCTGATGATGTTGATCTTCTGTGCTGGGCCATCCTTTTGGCCAGTGGCTGTTTAGTTTCCCCGATGTAAGATATAGTCTGAGGAAGTCTCTTGGATGAGAGACGAAACGTTTCTACATTTTTTTTGCTTTGTTTTGTTTTTTGTTTTTTTGAATGTCCAGAGGACCAGATTGAACTTTCTTGGACAAGAAAAATAGCTTTTTATGCAGACAAAACCTGGGGTTCAATGTCTAAAATCTGATTCTGATTTTATCAAACATCTCTGTTTTTTGCATATTGTGGGATGTTAATAATTAATTAGCTTTATCAATTTATTAAGGTTATTGTCAATACTTATTAAAACTAATAATTACCTATAAGAGTGAAACATCTCTGGGCATCACCTTCCTCCTAATTTCCTCTCAGTGATGATTGTTTGAGTTAAAATATTTTCTGTGTCGTAAGCTGGTGGTTTTAAAGTTGAACCCAATGGTGCAGGCAGAACACATAAAACTCAAGGAAGTAAAATAAATATAATTTATGTAATTAAACAAAAGTGCTAATATGACAGCAGAAGTCACTTGAACAGGAGACACATAGGAGAACACAGGGAACAAAGTTTGGCATGTAGAGACAATGACCAGCTGACGAGGAACAGTTCATACACACTAATTACAGACAAGGACAAACACCTGGGAGAGACAACAGGTGGACGGTAGAAGCTAATTATATGAGGGAAAAACATGAAGACAGGAAATAGACCACACGAGGGAGACACAATCCTCACATTGTGTGACGGAAGCTAAAAATGAATTAATGGCTGCACATTATTATGTAAAAATGATCAGTTGGTCAAATTTAAATGAAACTTGCAGAAGATAATCTCTTAATGTATAAATTCTTAACTTTAATTGTATATGTTTTTTATTTAACTAAAAGGACAGTGCACATTAATCACTATTCATTGAATAGAAATGTGCCAGAATTAGCACAATAGCTAAATTTAATCAGATGTCCTAACCAGTAAAAAAAGTTCATAATACAAGTGCACAAAACATATACAACAATCAAATAAAAACAATCCATAAAAACAAAATGCATAAACATCACACCATAAAACACAGTTAAAATATACCTATTTCATGAATGAGTACATGACTGATTTTCTCTGAGTCAAATTTTATTTATTTTGAAAAACAGAATAACTGTCACAATCTGATATAGTCTTGACCATTGTTCCATAAATATCTTCCTCTAATTGACATCACATTTTGCCCAAACTCCATTCTCCATTTCACCACTGTTTCCTCTAGTCTGAGATATGGCATTTATTTTGGTTTTATATTTATGAATAAAAGAGTTTAAAAGTGGAGGAGCAAGCCCGTTTAAAACCCTAAAAACAAGACTTAGATTACTGAACGTCTGGTCATTTTCAAAGTCCAATAATTTATACTTATTGATGATATTACAGTATTGAACATGAAAAGGTTGTCTGTCTAAAAATGATTGTGTATTTTGTAGACTTGATGGGCTTTAGCAGATTTTCTGTTGGGTGTGACCTTGTCATAAGAAAATAATATATTTTAGAAAAGATCATTGGCAGCACAGTGGCTCATTTGGTAGAGTTGTTTTCTGTGAGCAAGAAGGTTGCTGGTTCAAATCCCATTCAGGGACATTTCTGTGTGGAGTTTGCATGTTCTCTCCGTGCATACGTGGGTTTTGTCTGGGTACTCCGGTTTCATCCCACCGACCAAATACATGCATGTTAGGCTGATTGGTAACTCTAAATTGTCCCTAGGTGAGAGTGAGAGAGTGAATGGTTGTTTGTCTCGTTTGTCTCGTTTGTCTCTATGTGTCCCTGTGATTGACTTGCAAAATGTCCAAGTGTCCCCCTCCTCTCACACAGTGACTACTGGATATGAGCACCTGTGACCACTGTTGCCCAAAAGGAACAAGTGTGTAAAGATAATGGATGGATTTTAGTCTTCTTAATATGTTGCATAAAAGTAAGAATTGAGCCAAACAGAACACCAAGATATTTGAACTTTTTTCCCATATTAAGGCTCTCTCCATTCACATGAAAACTTGGTCTTTGGCCCTCTGTTTGCTGACATGAAAAAACAAAAAAAAATAAAAATTTTTTTAATTTTTTAACAATATGTACGCATGAATCTTGAAGTCAGTGACATCCAGCTACTATATATGCAGATAAAACATCAACTGCTTCCTGTACTTTCTTATTATGTGTATACAATACAGTAATGTCTGCACATAGCTGAACTTTAACACTCAAGCATACATTTGGTGTCATTAAATAAATAATAAAAAGAATAGGCCCTAATACTGAGCTTTGGGGGACACCATCTGTGCATTTATGATATGTTGCGATTGAATCAGCAGGCTGTATAGCCTGTACTCAGTTAGAAATATATGATTTAATCCAGCAGAGGGCCTTGTTTAAAAAAAATAAATGAGAGCTTCAATAACAGTATGTCATTTTGTTTGTTTGGTTTGTTTGTGTGAGTCAGCTTTGGTGTGTGAGAGTCACCAGGTTTGTTGGTGCATATAGGCACCTTATTGTGACCCAAAATAGTATACAATATGGGAGTCAAGTGAAGAGAGAGGCTGTTGTAGCTTTGTAGCTAAGTGATGTGGTCTTGGCCTTGGGTTCTAGTCCAGGTTGTGTCAAATATGACACCTTTCACTCAAGTTTTCTTGCTGGAATGAACCCTGGAGAAAGGGACAGCCAACAGAAAAACAATATGACAGTTTCCAAAAAAGTTTAATTTGGTCCTCTGGACATTCAAAAAACAAAACAAAACAAAAAAAATAAATAATGTAGAAACGTTTCGTCTTTCATTCGAAATACTTCCTCAGTCTGAGGTGCTGTATTCACCTCAGTCTTATAAATAGCACCTTATCAGAGTGGATCAAACAGTTTTGCTGCTGACAACCAAAACCAGCTGATCACATGCTCAAGAAGGACCATCAGCCTAACAATGGATCATTAGCACACTGATGGCTGTTTACTATTCACAGGAAGCCGAGTGATTCTGAGTTGTTCTGCTTCACCCTCTTTAATTTTGTTGTTGCGGATGGCTGATTCTGTGGCTGTGATCATCTCCGGTCTACACTCATCTCCAGGCCAGCGATCACTTGTACAGGGATGAAGATGTTCACATCCTGGACAGAGAGGAACGATGGTTTGAGAGAGGAGTAAAGGAGGCCATCTTTGTGAAAAGAAATCGTCCATCGTTAAACAGGGGTGGAGGCCTCCGTGTTCAACTGTCCCCCTCTTACAATGCTGTGATTGCTAGTATCACTCAGCCCCCTGTGAATAGTAAACGGCCATCAGTGTGCTAATGATCCATTGTTAGGCCGATGGGCCTTCTTGACCATGTGAGCTGCTGGTTTTGGTTGTCAGCTGCAAACTGGTTGATCCACTCTGAGAAGGTGCTATTTATAAGACTGAGCTGAATACAGCACCTCAGACTGAGGAAGTCTTTCGGATGAAAGACGAAACGTTTCTACTTTTTTTGTTTTGTTTTGTTTTGTTTTTTGAATGTCCAGAGGACCAGATTTAACTTTTTTTTGGATTTTTCTAACTGGATTATTGAGCATGCATCAGGAGAATGATATCAGAGTTTGTTTTTATTGTTATCAGCACATTGTTTGTTTTCTTTATCCCCATCATGGTCAAAAAAAAAGAAAAAAGAAAAAAAGCTGTTCTCAAATGTGGGAACACTTTCAGCTGATCAGCTCTAATAAAGTGAGTGTGTAATTACCGTACTCTTTGGTTCTGCAACTACACCTGCTTGTTTAAATAATTATAGTGGGCAAAATTACATAAGTGGCCAGTGCTGTCAGTGTGGCAGATGCAATTCTTCATATATCCATGATGTATTTGAATTTATTATTAAATGCATTATAGCGATGCATCTAATAATTTGTTTGCATATTTCAGTGGACACAGGTGTAGTGCTTGATGTTTCTCCAGTGCTGTATCATGTTAATAATAGGTAATCAATGGTGAGCCTTCAAAGTCGAGCATAAGGGAAAACAATACTTGCATACATCAACCTTCCATCCATCCATTCATCCATTATATTTACCCACTTCTTCCTTTTCGGGTTGTGGGGACATATAGCCAACTGACTATAAAAATAGCTATAACTCAGTTAATTCTAAATACATTTTCCTAAATGTTGTTGTGGTATTAACTGAACCTTACTACAGCAACTCTTCTGCGCACTAACAAGTTGTACATCATTTCGGTTGAAATTTGGCCATCAACTTTGGTCACCAACAGGGCAGCTGTGGCTGAGTGGTTAGAGCAGTCATCCTCCAAAGCAAGAGTTGGGGATTCAAATCTACCAGCAATCACATGTCGAAGTGTCCCTGGGCAAGACACTGAACCCCTCACTGCCTCCAATGTGTGTCCTATGGGTGTATGAATGTGATAAAGCACTGATTAGTCTCTTTAGAATGATTTGTTCAATTAGTTTTGTAGAGATCTAGTAGAGTGTTGTATGAATGGGTAAATGAGGACACAAATTGTAGTGTAAAGTACTTTGTGTGTCTTGATAAGATAGAAAGGTGCTATATAAGTGCAGTCCATTTAACTTTTTGAAGACAACTCAGTCTGACTGTGTTAGCAAAATATCTCATGAAATTCTCAAGCAAATTGTCATTGCATATCCATCTACAACTAATTGATTTTTGGAGTCGGCCCAATTCAAGATGGCCACCAGATCTAAGTGAAATTAGGAAACACAAAAATGGCTATAACAGAGTTGGTTTCACAGATTTTGAGCTAAAATTGGCCGTGATAGTAGATGACTGTCATTCACAAGGCATACTTCAAGTGCTACTCATTATACGAGACCTTCACATAAACATTTAGCATTAATGGTTGCCGTCAATTCACTTTGTCTGTTAGCAAAATATCTCATGAACCACTAAACAGGTTTTAATAAAACTCTCATAAAGTAATTACTGAATGTGCATCTACAACAATTTTTTTAAGTCAACACAGTTCATTATGGCCATCACAACTAAACATTAACCAGTTGGGCTTGGTTCAGAACCACAATGTTTAGAGTATCAAACAACTTACAGCTTTAGTAATTCTTCATCTGTCTTTGTTGGAAGGTTTGAGCAGCTGACAGCACTGTAGTAGGACCCAGTGGCCTATTGGACAAGGTATCATGGAGCTGAGGGTGTTGGGTTTGAGACCCACCTGCATTGGGTGAATTTTAAAATAATGAAACCTGTGTGATTGACCACAAAATCTAAAGGAATAAAATTAAACTTTCATAAGTATTTTAAAGAACAAATTCAGTTGTTTGCACTGAATTACAATTACCACTGTGGTACATTTTGTAAATGACTCTCAGTTAGTTAAATGGCAACTTTTATCTCAATATCTATAAATTTAGTTTTGTTCAGGGCTTAATTTGAGCTGGATCCTGCCGGAACAGGACCCAGGAACTCTCTTATTTTGACAGGTTGCGTTCCGGTAACTATTTGCTTGGATCCGGTAACTCTCAGGCTTACTAATAATAAAGTCATGACCAAATTTGACTGCCTTGAATTAATAAAACCTATATTGGATATGTAATCTGAAAATAATTATTTTAGACATAACAACCACTTATGAGCTTCCTAATATCACATAAGTTATACCCCTTCAAGTAAGGTTTTCCGCTTCTACCCTGCCCCTAAAAGTACAGTCATGTGCAATTTATTTAAAAATACAAAAATATAATTAAACAGCATAACTAAATAGCAAATCAGTTTATAGTTTAAGTGGGTCATTATTTTGATTATTTATTAAAATTACAACAAAATAAATATTTGATGGGTAATCATACATTACTACATCACATAACAATTTTGTTTGAGAGAAGCAGAGCGTGCTCTATTCACACAAGGAGAGCTGTTGGTCAGGCTACTTCCTGTTTTCCCCTAAAATAGTCATTGGATCAAGTGTTTACAAATATAGGTAAATGTACATGTCTAACAACCCTTTAAAATACACCTGAATGCAAGAAATGGCATCTACTTTATTTAAAATTTTCTTGGGGAGGACCCCCGGATCCCCACCCCCTGCTATTTGTGTTCCGGAATCGTTTGGTTTACACATTAAGCACTGGTTGTATTACAGACAATTTTGTGTCTGCTAATACTGAATGGCTGTAGCAGCTATTCTGAATAAAAAATAAATTTAATAAGTTGTAGATGTGCATCTGTTTATAGATTCACAGTTTATATATAACAGAAGAAGGGAAGTCTGAGATTGTCACCATTGTATGTTCCCATACAATGGCAAAATTAGTTATCTGCATTTAACCCATCACACATGAGATACACCCAGGTGGAGCAGTGGGCAGCTATGTAAACACCCGGGGAGCAATTAGAGATTAGGTGTCTTGCTCAGAGACGCCATGACATGTGGGAATGGCTGGGATTGAACCTGGGATTTTCTGGTCCCAAGTCGGCTGCCCTACCTCTACCCCTAACTGAGCAGTAAACAGTTGTAAACAGCTCAAAATGTCTGAAGGATGTGAAGAGAGTTCCATTCATTTTGAGAAAAACATGGCTGGAGAAAAAAAAAAAAACCTAAATACTTCTAAAAATGTAAAAATTGTACAAATACCAAAACTCATAGCTGGAAAACCCTGTATGAGCTGAATGTTTTGATGCATGAATTGATAAATTGGCACAAACATTGCTAAATGAGTTACGTGCTGAAAAATGCACAGAAAGAAATCTGATCTCATCAGTGTGAATGGAATAAGGGAGTCCACATTTGGAGTTTTAAGTGTCTGGGTCTGCTTGCATCCTCACTGATCTAAACAGACAAATACTCTTTAACAATTTTGTTTCATTTCCTCCTCACTGCATTTCAGCATCTAAACCAGGTCTAACCATGTGTTGTGATTGAACACCATTAACCCTTTCTGATTTGAGGTACACCCAATTCTAAGCAGTGCCATGTTATCAATTAATACATTTTTGCTCCAGTTAATATCTTAAAGCAACAGGTTTTATAAAATACACCAATAAAAAAGAAAGTTAACTCATATTTTATACATTTTTTTATGAAGACATTTTTTTTTGTTTGTTTGTTTTGTGCTGTTTATCTACAGATCCCATATAACCTTCTGTTTAATGTAGCACTGATTTAGCTCTGGGAGATCCGGTTTATGCTGGGTCTCCTGCAGATAACACTTACAGAAACAGTCAACAGATTTTAAAGCATTTAGCTGCAGAGAGCATGAAGGAACACTAAAATGTTTAACTGAAGAAGAGAGGCTGCTTCTGTCAGAGACACGCTTTGGACTGCCAACATCCAACTTTTATCTTTCATAGCCAGAGGGCTGACTTTGAAAGGAATATTAATCTCTGAGGGCCATTCAGATGTTTCTCATCACTTGGAGTCAATATTCCACGGGAGAGTTTGCTCTCTTCAAATCCTCACTGTGTTTGGGGGAGAGATCTGGTGACCTGAAAGAACTGGAGTAAAACCAAGAAATTAGTGTTCAGATCAAATGACCATAACTCAGTCAATTTTTCACATATTAGCCTAAAATTTAGTGTGAAAGTAACTTTCACAACACATCGTCTGAGCAAGACGTCTCACAATGTTGCATGAAATCATGCAAAACATTATTCTAAAGGTTTGACCTAAACAGCTGCAACTCTGTCCTTTCTCAGTAAACCATCATCTCAGCCGATATGCACACCTTAAAGGAATGATGGTTTTTAAATAATGTTTTTTTGGTGCAAACAATTGAGTTTGTTGTTTAAAAACATTCTGATTTAATAAACCTTCATTATCTAAGTTTGTAAACCAATCAACCTCATCAACTTTAATTAATTATAGAATTTACCCAACCCATGTGGGACTCAAACCCACAACCCTCAACTGCATGATACCTTACTCATTAAGCCACTGAGTCAGTGCTGTCAGCTGCTCAGAACTTCCAACAAGGACAGATGAAGAACGACTAAAGCTGTAAATTTGTGTGATCCTTAAAACATTGTGATTTTGAATAGAGCTCAGCTGGATGTAATTCATAAATCCAGCATCTTTAACCACCGAAAACAGAACTCTTTGACTATTACTGAATGAAAACAAAAGCAAAATGGATGGAATATGGATATACGCAAATCACCTGCTGCTTGCAATGTTTGACTTTTTGGCTAAGATCATTTTATGATGAGAAAGTTGTAAAGGTTCTGTTAAAATCTCAAAAATAAACTTATGCACAATTTCTAGCAATACAGTGATCCCTCCCTTATCATGGGGGTTGTGTACCAGAAACCCCCGCGATAGGTGAAAATCTGCAAATTAGTGATCTTATATTTATTTGATCATTTATATATCATATATTTAAGGCTTAATAGACCCTTCCCACCCGTCTACAAACCTTTCCTACTCTTAGGCATAGGCGTCGCAACCATTACTGAACTAGGCAAAAGGGCCTTCTCCTACTCCGCTCCTGTTTCCTGGAATATCTTACAAAAAGATTTGAGGCTCTCGACCTTGACCTCTCTAAGTGTGTTTAAGAATCTGTTGGACACCTGGCAGGGTCCAATGCTGACATGTTCCTGTTTTTAGTTTTCTACATTTGTCTTGGAATCTAGCTGTTTTTTGTTTTGTTACCTTTTCCTTTTAGCCATCCTATTTGTTAAAAAAAACTAAAACAAAACTGTAGTATACTTTTTTATAACTGTTTATTGTTGTTGCTGTTGTCCATTGTTGTCATCTTTCTTTGTTGAAATCAGGTCTCTCTTGTAAATGAGTCCTCGAGGCTCAATGGGATTTACCTGTATAAATAAAGGTTGATTGATTGATTTCGTGTGAAGGGGACATGTCCCCCCCACATTAAAAAAATGTTCATTGGCCCCCCCCCCCCTCCCACACACACACACACACACACACACACTTTTACTATAAAACATGAGTTCAGGCGGCGCAGTTTCTCTTTCTTTGTGAAGGAATCCATTCCACTTGATTAATGGGAGGTCACTAAAACTCCATTCCAGGTTTTCGTGGTTACCTCCAACTCTAAACACAGCAGCATTGCTACATGCACTGTTTCTCGTCTATGTCTGCTGCCTCGGCAGAAAACGCACACAGGTGGTGGAGATAGAGACACCTCTGTGTTGCTCGCTTGCCAGTTTAGCGAGCTTAGTGCAGGCAGTTGTTGACCGGGGAGGTTGATCATAAATATATATTCATGTTAGGAGGATGCTTGAGAGGAGCACTACGTCTGTAGCATCTTAGCAGTAACTGTGACGTTGTAAGACGCTGCAGGTGTAAGAGATGCTGTGTGTTCAGGTGCATTAAATTTGAAATGTCTTTAAAACCCCACACCTTATTGTCCTCAAGCTTCATGAGAAACATCATTTAGATGAGTAGTGTTGAACACAAGTAAAAAAGTCCAGTGATGTTTTTTATTTCTCTAAAAAGACAAATAGTGCTGACCTGATGCTGTATATTAAAGTGTATTAAAGTTAAAATGCCTTTAAGACCCCCAGCTGAATTTACATAAACTTGGTGAGAAACATGCTTTAAATGTGTGTAATTAAAGGAAATCTAGGTGAAATACTGCTTTTTTGTACACTAGTACACTTTTTTACCCGCGCGCACGCACACGCGCGTGCACACTCACCCCTAAACACATCATTGTGTCCCCCCCTCCTCATTACGGATGCTTCTGAAGCCCTTGCTCTTAGGTTTACCCTTCACGCGCAGCACTAAAACTTTACTCCATGCCCACCTGCTCTGTGGACCCTGTTCTGTATAAATTGCGTTGAGACTGGGGATCGACTCCCAAATATCTTTTTTTTATTTTTTATTCAGCCATTTAGGAGCCAGTGAGGGCCAGATTTTAAAGGGCTGTACCTATACTCAGAATCTGGGGTTACAGTATGTAGCCAACGTTCAATTTCGTATAAGCGCAGCCCTTTAAGGCTATCACTAGTGAGTTAAAGGCAAAGCAGGATGTAGTCTATGCCTCACTGGGTCTGTTCAGTACCATAATCACACAGATATTTGCTTATATTGTTGAAACAATCCATATTGAGCCTTCGATTCGTGTGTAATTATGCATCATTGAATTTGTGTGCCTGAGACACGCTGAGAAGCAGAGAGAGAAATAATCTGCATCAGTCTGAAAACTAAAATGTCAAACCCTGCTGCTGCGAGTGCAGGCAGGATGGAGAGCTCACTAAAACATCTGCATGATTACTCTGACAAAATTCTGAGGACGGAGTAAGTCAGGGAGAAGCTGGAGATATCAGGCAGATATAAACAGAGTTGAATGAGCATGGAGAAGCCCAGGAAGCTGCTGTGCAGATAACCTGCACTGACACTCCTCCATGTAAAACTGTGGTGGATGAGATTCTTCTGATGGAGTGAGCTCTAAGCCCCTCTAGTGGCTGAGATCGAGAGGAAATATATGCCTGTGATACATCCTCACACAACTAGTGTGACAGGCGCTGAGCAGAAAGAGAAAGTCCTTGAGACTGATCTCTGAAGTGCACAAACAGACGCTGAGAGCGATGTGATACGGCCGTGCAAGAGACATAGCAGGAAAGCACAAACAGGGCAGAGGAGATGAGAGGTGGCTTTCTTCTCCACTTGTGCATGTGGCAGTGGCATACAGTATGTAGCAAAAAATCCAGCGATATAGTGAAACATACTTATTTAAATACTTTTTAATGCTTTTTATATTTAAACTGCTATACTTAAAAATTAGGATAGTATCATACTTTTATTATTTCATTTTAGCTCTGACGAGCTCTGTCCTGTTCCTGCGCCTCATTCCCCTTGCTGCTGCTGGAGTGGCAGAAAACAGACCCAGAAGTGGTCCACTGTGTTCAGCCTGGCACCGTCACTCTGAGCCGCTCCTGCTCAGTCCGGCAAGACTGAGTATCCTGAACCCAGTCCCAGTGTCTCTGGGGGGGTGGGTCCCGTTGCCTCACCTCCCAGGGTTCCGGTGAGGGTGGAACTCGACAACTCACCACTGCATAGAGCTTCTCCAATGACTGGACCCAACACGCCTCAGCTCCAACCCAGTGACCACACCCAAATAAACTAGACTTTACATACAAAGTTTGTTTTCTCAGTCATCCAGGTATATAACAACAAAAAAGGTTGAATCATGTCATCTGGACTTCGTTTTTTTGTTAAAAAGAAACGTTTCGCCCCTCATCCAAGAGGCTTCGTCGGTCTGAGGCCTAGCCATCTGGTATTACCCAGAAGCCACCCTGACTCTTGTGTTTCAAGCCTGCCTCAGATACCCCTGAAGTCTGGCCTTTTCACTAATGGTTTCAAAAACACAAAGTTTGTTTTCTCAGTCATCCAGGTATATAACAAC
>NC_056498.1:76471445-76477743 GCF_014905685.2 Nematolebias whitei | reverse complement strand
ACGTTTCTTTTTAACAAAAAAACGAAGTCCAGATGACATGATTCAACCTTTTTTGTAGACTTTACATAGTTTACTCACCTTTGTCAAAAACAACCCATACTGCCTTGGCACTGTGCTTTCCCTTGCAGTGAAATTATTATTTTCTCAACCCAGTCTGACACAACTCCCAGAATATCAACAGCTTTTAATTGGAATGAGAACTTGAAAAACACAGCCTGACTGACCCATCTCCACCAATCCCTGATGTCCCTGCTTCTAATTCTGTCCCAGCCTCAGATCCAGACCCTCCTGTCCCTGATTCAGCCCAAGAACCAGACTCTCCTACTGCTGAGCCAGATGCCCCTGCTTCAGAACAAGTCCCTGGCTCCCCGGCTGCTGAGTCAAATTCTGAAGAAAGGACTGAGCCCAAAGAGGAGCTTTGGCCCTATCCTGGACCGGAACCACACCGTTGTCACCATAGGAGACGTGACAGCAGAAGAGTTCCAGAGACTCAGCCCCAATCTCAGAGCCTGACTCGGTCCCAGTCCCAGAGCCTGACTCTGCCCCAGTCCCAAAGCCTGACTTGGCCCAGTCCCAGAGCCTGACTCGGCCCCAGTCCCAGAGCCTGACTCGGCCCCAGTTCCAGTGCCTGACTCGGCCCCAGTTCCAGTGCCTGACTTGGTCTCTGTTCCACATCCCTACACATTCTCACAATCTGACCCTGGCCCACAATCTAACTCTGTTCCTCAGCCCAACACAGTCCATCAGCCTGACTCAGCCCCACAGTACAATACACCTCCTTGTGTCTCCCTGGGTACTGGTCCCAATGCCCTGCCTCTGAGTGTCTCCGTGGGGGTTCGTCCAGAGATCTCACCACTTTCATGTGTCTTGCTGGGGGTCTAGGTAGACACATTTTCTTCCTGCTCTGCAGTAGAGATCCAGGTGGACACATATCCTGCCTGCTCAGCTGCGGGGGTTCAAACAGATTCATCCCCTTCCTGTTCTGCTGTGGGGGTTCAGACAAGCTCCTCTCCACCACCTCCAATTCTGTGTTCCTCTGCCCCCCAATATCTTGCTGGTGAAGATCCAGCTGCAGAAGACCCTGCCTCTGCTACTACGCCTGCTTCATCCCCTGAGGGTTCCATGTGCTTGAGGTCTTCACGCCACTTGACAACTCCATGTCGTTCGAGGTCTCTATGTCGGGTTTGTCCTGGGTCCACACCTCGCCTTGGTTCCACTCCTCGTCCTGGTCCGCCTGCTGACGTCCTCACTCCTGGCCCACCTGCTGAGGTTCTTGCTCCTGGGTCCATGCCTCGCCTCGGGTCCATGCCTCACCTCGGGTGCATGTCTCGTCCTGGCTCCACAACCCATCCAAGCTCCACGACCCGTCCAAGCTTCATGACCTGTCCAGGCTTCATGATCTGTCCAGGCTCCATGACCCGGCCTGTTGAATGGTCTCCCGACTGTCTGCCTGACCTGTTCCTGGCTGATAGATGGCCTCCCGGCAACCCGTCTGACCTGTTTATGCCTGATGGACGGCCTCCCGGCCACCGCCTGACCTGTTCCTGCCTGATGGACGGCCCCTCAGCCGTTTGCTTGACCTATTCTGGCCTATAGGACAGCCTCCCGGCCTCCCGCTAAAACTATTACTTGCCTAGGGACAGTCTCCTGACCGCCCAGGCATTTTTGTGTTCCCTGTTCGTGGTTAGTTTAGTTCCCAGGTTTTTAGTCCTGTTGGTTTTTCTTTTCATCCTCGTGTTTTCCTTGGGCCCTCCATCCTTGTAGTTCCTCCCTCATCCCGCCCAAGTCTTTTGGGGTGGGCTTTTTGGAGATGCCAGGGGGCATCCTTGGGGGGGGAGTACTGTAAGGATGGTGCCATCTGGTGGGCCTTCCTTGTCTGTATGCCCTAGTGTGTCTCCTCATTAATCCTGATAGGTTTCTCCCTTGTCTGGTCCCAGCTGTTTGTAATCATGCCCTTTCTTGTCTGTGTATATAAGTCTGTCTGGTAGTCTTGTTGTTTGTTGCATTGTCATAGGGTGTTGCCTTGTCCTGTCCTGATCCTATCTTGATCCCATCCTGAATACATTTTGTAAGTTTTCTGCCACGTCAGCCTTTGATTTATTATTATTTAAAGTATTCATTTTTGTACTTCTGAGTCCGAGTCCCTGCCTGCACCACTGGGTTCGTTCCTGCCTGAAAAATCCTGACAATTTGAGATTTTCTGTTCTTATTTTAGCTTCCTTCTTCCTATTTCAGCAAACTTGTGTGCAATCAGTCAGTGATGATAAAAAACCTTTTAGCTACTTTCCAGCTAATTTAAGTTTTTCCCATTAACTCATGCTAATTTCAGCTTTTCTGTGATCTGTTCAGCTTTTCTAAGCTTCTTTCAACTCTATTTCATTCACATTTAAGCTTTATTCAAGTTTTTCTCTACATTTTTTCTGATGTTATGCTTTTCTTCACTTTTATTTTCCTGCTTTCAGCAAATAGCTGTTCCAATATATTTTTATGACAGTTCAGTGATAATATTTTTCAACTTCTCCAGCAGCTTTCAGTAAAGGGCCTTCAGGTGCATTTTCACAGGGAATTAATTTTCTCTAGTGTTAGGCTTACTTTTTTGCAGTCATTTGTTTATTTGTCTATGTCAGCATAAATATCTGTAAAACGTTAACTTTTAAATAAAATATAGTCCAAGTTTAGCCTTTATTTTTGACCATATTCATACATGGTACAGTTGTCCAAAAATCCGTGGTTATCAAACGTTTAGCTTTAAACCAAGAAAAAAAAAAGTCACAAACATTTGTGACCTTGACCATTGCTGGGTCAAAAACACAAACATTAAAAACCCTCATATGATATTATCTTTGTTTTTGTGCATGTACAATTATGGTTTTAGTCTTCTTGTAAAGCCAAAATAGTCTTAGAACATAACTTTTTAAAGTTAGCTTAGTTTTTGTTATTGTTCAAGACTCATGATTGGTTTATCAAGACCCACAGACAGATCCACACTCCAGTCATGCGAACCACTTGTTTAGATTTTCAACACAAAGTACTTCTGAACTCCTGAATTTAACTAGTGTTTATACACACACATATATCAACAGATGCAATTATGGGCCCCTTGATTATGTGATACTGTTTATTTTTGGCTGCTCACTTCTGCAGGGGGGCGGTACGGTGGCTCAGTTGATAGAGCTGTTGCCTCTCAGCAAGAAGGCCACCTGTTCAAATCCCGGCTCGGGACCTTTCTAGGTGGAGTTTGCATGTTCTCTCCATGCTGCGTGGGTTTTCTCCAGGTACTCTTTCTGTCTTCCCACAAACAAAAATCATGCATGTTAGGCTGATTGGTAACTCTAAATTATCCCTAAGTGTGAGTGAGAGAATGAATGGTTGTTTGTCTCGTTTGTCTCATTTGTCTCTCTGTGTCCCTGTGATAGACTAGAGACCTGTCCAAGGTGATCCCCACCTCTCGCACAGTGACTGCTGTATATGAGCACCAGTGACCCTGGCGACCCAGAAAGGAAGAAGCCAGAAAAGATAATGATTCTAACATTCTACAGAGAAAAAGCTTAAGTGGCACAATCGTTACACCCATATCCCCCATAGCTGAAGGATCTGAACGTTTGTAGATTTGGAGATTAGTGTTCTTCTGGACTGGAATTGAACAGAAAATGCAAGTAAACCACCACAACCTGAAAATGAAGAAGTGGGTAAAAAGATAATGGATGGATGGTTGGCTGGATGGATGTATGAATGGACTTCTGCAGCGATTACCACAACAAGTGGGCTCACACAAAATGTTTGTCAATTGTTTTTCTCTTCTTGATAACATCTGTGCTCAAACTTTCAGCTTAACCTGGCTAGTCTGCCTGTTCCTGCTGCTGAAAAACATCCCCATAGTATGATGCCACCACAGCCATGTTTCACTGCCTGGATGGTACTGGCCTGGTGGTGAGTGGTGCCTGGTTTCCTCAAAACCTGACACCATTCATTCACACAATAAAGTTCAATATTTGTCTCATCAGACCAGAGAATTCTGTTTCTCCTGGTCTGAGAGTCCGGGTGTTTTTTGGGAAACTCCAGATGGGCTGCCAATTGTCTTTTATTAAGCAGTGGCTTTCATCTGGCCAATCTACCATACAGGCCTGGTTAGTGGATTGTTGCAGAGATGGTTTCTTTCTGGAAGGTTCTCCTCTCTCCAGAGAGGAATGCTGGAGCTCTGACAGTGAACATCAGGTTCTTGGTCACGTCCCTGACTAAAGCCCTTCTCCCTGATTGTTCAGCTTAGAAGGCCAGCTAGCTCTAGGAAGAGTCCTGGTGGTTTCAAACTTCTTCTATTTATGAATGATGGAGGCCACTTTGCTCATTGGGACCTTCAAAGCAGCAGAAATGTTTCTGTATCCTTCCCCAGATTTGTCCCTCAACACAATCTTGTCCCCAAGGTCTACAGACAATTTCTTTGACTTCATGCTTGGTGTTTGTGCTCTGACCTGCACTGTCAATTGTGGGACCTTCTATAGACAGGTGTGTGTTTCCAAATCAAATCCAATCAACTGAATGTACCACAGGTGGATTCCATTTAAGTTGTAGAAACATCTCCAGGATGATCAGTGGAAACAGCATCTGAGCTCAGTTTGGAGCTTCATGGCAAAGGATGTGAATACTTACATAAATGTGATTTCTTAGTTTTCTATTTTTAATAAAGTCGCAAAAATTTAACTTTTTTTTTCACTTTATCATAATGGGGTATTGTGTGTAGAAAATTGAGAAAAGAGATTAATTTTATACAATTTGGAATAAGGATATAACAATAAATGTAGCAAAAGAGAAGTGCTGTGAATAATTTCTGGATGTACTGTATATACCGACCACCAATAGCAATTGAGGAAACTATGCTTTCTACTTTTTGTATTGCTTAAAAATTCCTCAAATTATTGAGATGGCCATTGGGGGACAGATTATTCCACAGGGCCAAGAGTGCCCTTGGCCTCCCCCTGGCTCCACCAGGTTGTAGTTAAAATTTTTAAACTGAATTAAAATTTCTCCCTTTGCTCACCAGGACCCGTCATTCTGCACCGTTGAGACAAACAAACAAAAAATGGCCCTCTGTTCTTCTCCACAGTGTAACTTCTACCCAATTGAATATCTTGCACTGAAAACATTAAGTTTTATTTACATTCTCTGTTCAGTTCCAATCCAGAGAAACACTCATCTCAGAAAATTAGAAACATTCACTATCCAAATCCCTCAGCAACAGGGGACATCAGCGTACAGCTTGTTTATATAAGAAACTATTTTGATTTCCAATGGCAACTTTAACGTCTAAATTTTCAAATAAAGTTGAAAATAGCAACTTGGAATTCACATTGAGCAGCACATCATCACAAAATGTTCATAGACATTTTGTTTATGCTTTTTAAAATACTTTGTAGAGTATTTGCAATTGAACTGCATCAGTCATATGATAACCTCAGTCTTTGTCCACCTCCTCTCACCTGTCACTCACAAGACAACCTTTTCTCCAGCTCCACTTTTCCACAGCTGCCGTCAGCCAGAGGTCTGATTGTTTCCCACTGTGAGTCCACAGGGCTACATACTTCCCTTACTGGAGTCCATAGATATCAGCATGAGTCAGTCCAGCCTGAACAAACCCTTCCTCACCTGGCGCTCAGCCCTGCAGTGACTTACCCACACCTCTGTCTCCACCAAATCAAACATGAACTGCTTCAGGACACCAGCTCACAGGAAAGAATTCAGCTGAACAGCAAAAGGTTTGACAGCATCACACTTTTGGAAAATGTGCCGAAAGCGAACAGAAGAAAGTGAACATGATGACAGATCCTTCCATGTGCTTCACCCAGTGATCATGGTCATTTATAAATTTAGAACAAAACTCATTTTATTGGATACCAAGAACTTTTTTAAAACTAGTAATAATCATTATTGCCAACAAAGAGCTACAAGGAAAGTAACAACAATGTCTTTGTGAACATCCAATTATTTCAATTTCATCAACTATTTGTTACTTAATAAAGTTTGCTGACTAAAAAAGCATCTTGGAAATATGCAAAAGGACTACTCAACACATATAAATGTCAATAATACACCATTGTTTAAGTATTGGCCATTGAGAATGTTTATGTTTTATTTGTTAACTTTGATTTTAACAAACCGGCAGCACAGTGGTGCATTTGTTAGAGCTGTTGCCTCTCATGGATGTTTTTGAAGTTAAGGAGGAAACCAGAGTTTGGAGAACATGCAAAATCCACCCAGAAATACCATCCATCCATCCATCCATCCATCCATCCATCCATCCATC
>NC_056498.1:76464728-76471345 GCF_014905685.2 Nematolebias whitei | reverse complement strand
ATTCATGAGTCTAACAGCCTCAGGGTAGAAGCTGTTCCTCAGTCTAGTGGTTCTACACTTAATGCTCCTTAACCTCCTTCCTGAGGGGAGTGGGGCAAAAAGTGTGTGTGCTGGGTGAGTGGGGTCCTTCATGATGCAGGTGGCCCTCTTCCTGCATCTGGAGGTGTAGATGTCTGTGATGGTGGGGAGGCTGATTCCGACAGATTTCTGTGCAGCCTTCACCACTCTCTGCAAAGCTTTTCTTTCTGCAGCTGTGCAGCCTCCATGCCACACATTGATGCTCGAGCACAGGATGCTCTCCACTGCACACCTGTAGAAGGAGGCGAGGACTGAGCTTCCCAGACCAGCTCGCCTCAGCCGTCTGAGGAAGTAGAGTCTCTGATGAGCTTTCTTGATCAGGCTGGTGGTGCTGTTGCTCCAGCTGAGGTTGTCATTCATGTGTACACCCAAGTACTTGTAGCTGGAGACCACTTCCACCGCAGATCCTCTTATGTTCAGGGGTGTGTAGGTGTTTTTGTTCCTTCTGAAGTCCACAATCATCTCCTTTGGCTTCTTCACATTGATGTGAAGGTTATTCTCTCTGCACCAGCTCTCCAGGTGTTCCACCTCTTGCCTGTAGCTGGACTCATCATTGTTTGTGATGCATCCCACCACCGCTGTATCATCTGCAAACTTTACAATGTGACAGCCTGGATGGGTAGCTGCACAATCATATGTGAGCAGAGTAAACAGGAGGGGGCTCAACACACATCCCTGAGGAGAGCCAGTGCTGAGGGTTATGGTGGAGGAGGAGAGGTTGTGGGTCCTCACTAACTGTGGTCTGTTTGTTAAAAAGTCTAGTACCCAGTTGCAGATGTAGGGGCTTAGTCCTAGTGTGGATAGGTTGTGTTTCATGTACAAATATGAAATTTAGTCAAGTTACTTTCTCCAATGAGTAGAGTAATTATTTTGGTCTGAAATTATTTTGAGCCCACTTTTAACATTTCTATCCCATAAACTTGAACAAATTCTCTTTAGAAATTTAAACCTAAACTAGTCGAATTTGGACAATTTAAAGTTATGAAGAGCTTGAGATTTCATCATAGCGTGTGGGCATGGCTCATGTTAAATTTTGACTATTCACCAAAAAAAAAAAAAAAAAAAGATATTCCTCACGTATACAACATCTGATCTGCACCTAAAGCAACATTTTTAATCAAAGTCCAGTACCAAACAATACTTTATGTCAGTATTAGGCCATTTTCTTAGCCTCGACTACTGAGAACAGGAAGTTTGAAATGCCTTTTATTTATTTCTACCCATGTAATTTGAAACGTGTACATTTGAAAAACGTTCATGCATTTGTGAATGTTGTGCTACGCTTCTGGTTCTTTTTGTACACAGAAAAATCTTGTTGCATACTTGTGTGATTACTTTTGAGACAAATGTATCTCCATATAATCTATATTTCGGTATTAGGCAGTCTTTGATGTCGTTTTGCTCATGATCTTAGTTTAAAACTGTGCCATGAATGGGTGATATGCATTATTTCAAGGAACTTGACTTCAGACTTGAATTATTATTTGGCATTTGAACCATTGTCCCGTAATTTATTTGTGCACATTTTGGATAAAATATTTGTTTTGTTGTTTCATATAAAATGGAATGCTGCAGGGTCAGTCATTGATCAGATATTCATATTCAAATTCGCTTACTGATGTATGTCACAGTCTTTTCCACATTTTTGATTAATGAAATGTTTTTGAAAAGCCTGAATGTGGTCTGTTAGAAAGAATAAAGGAGTGTGAAAGCCCTTTGAAATGTTTCTGGGCAGCTTGCTAACAATCACTCAGAGCATGCAGGAAGCACAAAACAAAAGGCACACAGAGAGTAATTACCCTCCATTTTTGTTCCAATAATCTCAATGTTTGCCATATTCACCTATGCAGCTTTTTCCAAACAACATCAATATGAGATTTTCACTTTCACTAATGCGCAAATGACAGATTATCTCCCTCCACAAGCGGTAATTTGAGTCACTGAACACAAAAAGATGTAAATGTGCTCATCACCTCTAAACTGGAGTGTTCATCTGACTCCCAAGAATATTCAATTTCATACCATCTGCTGAATTTTAAGAGTTTGCATTATTCCACTGGCTTGGTTGAGTGTTTTCTGTTTTGCAGAGAAAATTGCTGATAGGGTTTACAAATGGCAGCAGAGTGATACAGACATTGCACTGATATCCCTGATAGCATTTGCTGTGCCATCTTTGTAAGGAAATTGGCTGAAGGGCTTTAAAATGGAAAGTAAATGACAACGAGAGCTCCACTCTGGTATTCTGTTCTGTTAAACTGAGAACAATGACAGCAATGGAGGCAGAAGCAAATGCATTGTAGCTTTGTAGAGGATATTTTTATTGAGACCATCAAGTACTGTACATTATTATGTTTTCTTTTAATTTATCTTTGTTTCTGGGTTAATGTCCATGGATTCTTAAGATTTTAATGCAAGTAAGAAAATGGTCCAACGTACTTTGGTCAAAAAGGGACAAGTCAATGTCAGCAATTATGTACCGTTGCATTTTTATTTTTTTGGGGTACTCGCATATTTTGGAAGGACATTGTTGCTCTAAACCGTTTATTGTTTTATAGGAGCACCACCAGAGGTTTATTTTGTTTTAATTTATTTTATCTTTTTGTCCCCAGTCACAGAGTGAAAAGGGGAAATCAGAAATATCCTCTGTCTGTCCATCCATGCATATTGTAAACATGGTTACTTGAAAACAGGTGAGGTATTCACTTCCATTTTGGGGTGTAGAGACATCTAGGGATTCTTAGTCCATTGCGGAAATTGGGTTGCCAGGTCAGAATCCAAGAAGGCTGCATCCATACATGTCCATCAGTCTTGAGAGCTGGATAATTTGAAAAATAAGCAACATGCTGACTTCCATTTTGGAATGTGGTTGCATCTAGGCATAAGAAAGGTCTATCGAAAATTGGGTGGCCAAGTCAAAATCCAAGATGGCCACCACCATATGTAAACCAACTACCCCAGTCATTTAAAGGAAACTACACTTTCTAGTTTTTTTTTTTAAATAGCCTACTTTCTTCAAATAACTGGGGTTGCCAACGAATAATCTATGGTAGTGTTACAACCTCCTCAAAAACAAAGGTTGATTTCAGGCACTAGGTGTAACACAAACAACAAGCAGTTGATGTCAGTAAAATAATCGTTTTAATTTTACAAATTAGGAAATACATATCAAACACCAGGGCAAAATAATAGGGAAAACAAACAAACAAACAAACACAAGGAAGCTTTAAGCTTCAGGGTCTCCAAGGCCAAAATAATAAACAAAACACCCCCTTTCAACTATAAAAAATAAAATACCACTGGCTAGAAGTAAACTTAAAAAGTACAAAGGCTGAGCTCCCTGGCTATCCACAAAACAGGAGAAAAAGGTTTAGAACAAAAATGGCAGAGAACTCCTACCAGCTTCCACTGGGAAAACAAAACACTTTCCTTTTACAGCTATTCACTCAAGAATTGCTCACACAGTACTAATACAGCAACATGCCCAAAAGTGTACACAACACAGACAAGATCACTGCAGATCAAGGCCTAGCAAAAAGGGGTCTGACGCCTCTGAGATGAAGCTCTTTATGGAGTGGTTGATGAGCTGCAACACATCTCACCTGTGGCAGGCAGGTAACTCAAACACAAGAAGAAGAAGCTCTCTCATGAAGAGAGCCCCTAGAGGTCAGTACGGTGCCACTGTAGGTCAGTGACCGTAACACCCTCCACCATAAAATTTTACACAGAGGAAAATGGATGTGTCATAAGTAAAACAGCTAGATCAACATTACATTCGGGAAAGTACATCGGCTATCACATTCTCAGCTCTTTTCTTATGCATGATGTCCAAGTTATATTCCTGGGCAAGTAAAGCCCACCACATTAATCGCTGGTTGTGGTTGTACATGCGTTTCAGGAATACTAAAGGATTATGGTCAGTATAGACTATAACAGGACTTGATCTAGAACCTACATAAACTTCAAAATGCTGCAAAGCAAGTAGCATGACTAAAGTTTCCTTTTCAATTGTGGAGTAGTTTAGTTGATGATGCTTGAACTTAGCTGAGAAGTAAGAAACTGAGTGACTGATGCCATCTGCTTCATCCTGCAGCAACACAGCTCCAGCCCCAGTGGCGCTTGCATCTACTTCCAGCTTGAAGGCCTTGGTGAAGTCGGGAGCTGCCAATACAGGGGCACTGCAAAGAAGATACTTTGCACAGTCAAATGCATGTTGGCATTCAGTAGTCCACATGAATGGCTCCTTTGGACTACACATATGAGTTAGAGGAGCCACCACCATAGAGAAATTTCTGCAGAAGCACCTATAGTAGCCAACCAAACCCAAGAATCGCCGGAGCACACGTCTTGTTGTGGGCACAGTGTAGCACAATACAGCCTCCACCTTTGCATTCACAGGACGTACCTGGCCATAGCCCACTTCCTTTCTGAGGTATGTCACAACCGCCTTGGCAAACACACATTTTGCTATGTTCAAGGTGATGGAGGCTTGGGCTAGACGGGCAAACACAGCTTTCAGAGTGTTAATATGATCATTCCAGGATGATGAATAGATTGCAATATCATCTAGGTAGACATTACAGTTCCTAATGTCTCCTAACACAAAATTCACCAGTCGCTGAAAAGTAGATGGTGCATTACGCATTCCAAATGCCATTACTGTGTATTGTAGAAAGTGGTCTTGTGTGACAAAAGCTGAAATATCAGAAGCTCTGGCGGTCAGGGGAACCTGCCAGTATCCTTTCAGCAAATCTGATTTTGTCATATAGATAGCTGCACCAACATTGTCTATGCAATCTTCCATACGAGGCAATAGGTACGAATCAGGGACTGTGACTGCATTTACTCTCCTGAAGTCTGTACAAAAATGTGGAGAGCCATCTGACTTTGGTGTCGGAAGACATGGATAGCTCCAGGAGCTACGACTTTGTACAGCCAAACCATTTTCCAGTAGGTACTGAACCTCTTTTTTCCATGATGTCCCTCTTAACTGGGGGACAGCGATATGCATGCTGTTTAATGGGGGACTCATCGCCCACGTCAATATCATTCTCCAGTACTGTGGTCCTAGAAGGCACATCTCCAAATAGAGTAGGGTATGTCAGGATCAGGCTTTCCACATCATCTTTCTCCTTCCTGGGAAGATATGATAAGTATGCATCTAAGGCATCAAGAATTACAGAGTTTAAAAGCCTACCACAGTGATCATCACACTTTTTCAAACCATCATGGTTGGTGGATCCAGACACAAGAGAGATTGATGCTGGTTTTGGAGACTCCTCACAACACGAGACTCTGTGGTCATCTTCTCTGAAATTAAAGAGTTTCAACATATTGATATGACACAGACATGTTTGGCACCTCATACCAGGAGTGTGAACAATGTAGTCTGTGTCATTTACTTTGCTTTTTACCACATTTGGGCCTGTAAATTGAGCTGAAAGAGATGGGCCAGATGTGGGCACTAGCATAAGTATTTTGTCACCTGGCTTGAAAGAGCGCTGCACCGTCTTTTTGTCATAGAGATTTTTCAGTTTTCCTTGGGCAGCTGACAAAGACTTTCTGGCTATTGAACAAGCATGGTGTAGACGTTCCCGACACTGTGTGACAAACTCAGACACATTTGATTGTGGCTGTGTGTCAGCTGACAGGAGTTGTTGTTTCAGAACTTTCAGTGGTCCTCTTACCCCATGCCCAAAAAACAATTCAGCAGGGCTAAAACCAAGAGATTCTTGCTTTGCTTCTCGGGCTGCAAACAGCAGGAATGGAAGTCCTTCATCCCAGCTTTTCCCTGTCTCAAGAAAATATTTGCGCATCATGGCCTTGATAGTCTGATGCCACCTTTCTAGTGCGCCTTGTGATTGGAGGTGGTAAGGGCTAGAGGGAATGTGTTTAATGCCAAAAGACTGTAGAGCCTGTTTGAAGAGCTTGAACTGAAAATTACTGCCTTGATCAGTTTGTACAACTCTAGGCAGGCCAAATGTTGAGAAGTACTTGAGTAGAGCCTTAGTTATGGTGGGTGCTGTGATTTTTCAAAGTGGGATGGCTTCAGGAAAACAAGTGGCAGCACACATGACTGTTCAGAGAAACTGATTACCAGTTTTTGTTCTGGGCAGCACTTTGGTTGGCCTTGTCGCTGTTTTAAGTGCTCTATAAATAAAATGGTATGGTATGGTATTTTTGTATTGAACACTTTTTGAATATGGTATGGTATGGTAACAGGTAGCCAATGTGACCACACTCTTTTGCCGCCACTGTGCCTGGTGGTGGATAAAATGGCTCACGTCACTTGCCAGGATTGGGCACTCTGCCTTCCTCAGACAAGCACATATAATAATAATAATAATTAAAGCTGCAAGCAGCGTTGAAGGCCCTCGCAGCTAAGCGCCGCTGCGGCCTCATGGCGACCGCGGGAACTCGAGCTACTCTTCCCGGTCACCATGGAGAACGCTCACGCTACTGTCACGCGCCCATTTTCCGGAGTGCGCATTCACAGAACCTTTGACATCAGCTGCAACAGCATATATAACAACTGTAATAAT
>NC_056498.1:76463567-76464628 GCF_014905685.2 Nematolebias whitei | reverse complement strand
TTTGGCCACGCCCACTTTTGGTTCCATTAAATACCTCGCATTTCTCGCGGGGGACAATTTTGGGTGAAATATGGTGAGTTTTGGGATATGTTAAGGCCTCCAAAAATGCGATCTTGGGCGGAAAAAAATAATAATAATAATAAGAAACAGCACAATTACAATAGGCCTTCGCAGCGCTTTGCTGCTCGGGCCTAATAAGAAACAGCACAATTACAATAGGCCTTCGCAGCGCTTTGCTGCTCGGGCCTAATAATAATAATAATAATAATAATAATAATAATAATAATAATGTATACACAGATCTTATTGTTCCAAATTTTCCTAACGGAACACTTCCCTCTCAGACTGCAGGTTTACTGTGGAAAGCAGAATGGGAGGAAGATCTTTCAGTTATCAGGCTCCTCTCTTGTGGAACCAATTTCCTGTTTCTGTCCGTGAGGCTGACACATTGTCCAGTTTTAAGACTGGGATCAAGACTTGCCTTTTTGATAAATTCTATAGTTAGGGTTGGCTTGAGTTTCCTGAGCTATCCCTTTGTTATGCTGCTATAGGGTTAGACTGCTGTATGACAAATTGACCACATTTCTTCACTCTGCTGCTGTCTTTACTTCCTCTTCTCTACCTGTTTGTATTTGTAATTATTTCTATCCTTGACATGATTTTTTTAAATTAACTTTCCTCCTATAGAAAGTGCACCTGGACCTGCCATTCTGTATCTATTCCTCCTTCCTGTCCTCTCAAACCCAGCTAGTCGAAGCAGATGGCTGCTCATCCTGAGCCTGGATCTACTGGAGGTTTATTTTCCTGTTAAAAAGGAGGTTTTCCTTTCCACAGTCTCCTTTGTGCAAGGATGAGAGTCTGTGACGAAATGAAGATTCAACACAATCTGCTGGCTTCCCTAGATAGATAACTTTTACTAAATGGCTTTTTTTGTGTGTTTCTGTTCAGCGTCCTGAGACAACTTCTATTGTGACTTGGTGTATATAAGTAAACTGAATTGAATAAATAATAATAATAATTAAAGCTGCAAGCAGCGTTGAAGGCCCTCGCAGCTAAGCGCC
>NC_056498.1:76458614-76463467 GCF_014905685.2 Nematolebias whitei | reverse complement strand
CTTTTGGCCAGTTAAATTAAGATTATATGAGAAATACTTACCTTCGTTTCTGTGCCTACAGTCCTCCTGTTTCCTTGGCTCCTGTTTGGATGCAGACTCCCGTGGTTCTGGTTCATGTTCTCCGTGCCTCGCCTTCCAGCCACACGTCTGTCCTCCCTGCATTCTCCGCCTTCCTTTGGACCATCTCTGGTGATTCACATCCACGTCAAACTCCTGCTTCACCATCTGTAAGGAAGGACAAAACAAGATTACTAAAAACTACAATTGGACTCCACTGATTCAACTCTTTTTCCCCAGGATCTCCAAGAGATGACTCACTGTAAATAGACACTGTAAATAATAAACATCACTACTTTTTCTAATCAAGTCTTGTCTTTTCTGGTTTCGCTCCATCTGGGTTCCTCGAGTCGTGACAGAAATGCTCCAGCCAAACAAGGTCCAGAACGAGACCAGAGATGAACAAGCCACCTCTTCATCTGAGATGGAACGCATCAATAAGCTGCTCCAACAAGTTTTAGAACAACAACAGGAAACACAGACCAACATGAGAGAGCTGGGAGGTATGGTTTTCACTCTTAATCAAAGACTTGCCTTCTTCACCTTCTCCAGTTTCTGCTACTAAGTCCGAGCCCCAAGCAGAATCCAAGGACCCGGTCTCAATTCAACAGATAATCACGAAACCATCAGAATATTTCTCCGGAGACCCTAATCTGTGTGGAGGATTCTTGCTACAAATCAAACTGGCCTTCAAAGGAGCACCTCAGTTATATTCTACCGACATTGCAAAGATAACTTATTTTACCAACCAGCTGAAAGGTGAAGCGCTTCGGTGGATTAATTCCTTTTTTCAATTTCATGATTTGGACTTTGTTTCTTTTGATACCTTGTTGAAAGAGTTTCGCCGAATTTTTGACCGTCCGTTGCAGAAGCCCAACGCCGTAAAACGACTCCTGGGGTTACGTCAGGGCCGGTGACCTGTGGCGGAATACGCCCTCGAGTTCCGCATCATCGCTGCACAAACTGGGTGGCCCGACACAGCACTACAAGGTACATTCCTAAATTCTCTTTCTGACCCCTTAAAGGATCAGATCGCCACAAGAGACGAGCCGGAGGGCTTTGACGAACTGATCGAGCTAGCGATCGCTATTGATGAACGCCTCCGGGAGCGGAAAAGAGAGAGAGACTACACTTCCCACAATCACTCCACTTCCAGGTTCACGTCACCAGGTAAGATCTACGCCTACAAAAGATGGTCAGCTAACTACAAGGACCAAGAGACACCCGTTGCCAGTTCATCTTCTAAGAGTCCAGTTGAAATTGTTCCTGCTCAGCCCGAACCAGAGCCAATGCAGATTGGCCCAACTCATTTAACTCCAGAGGAAAGACAGAGACGTTTTGATTCCAAGCTTTGTTTTTACTGTGGTAGACCTGGCCATTTTCTTGTTAAATGCCCGTTTCGGGGAAACGAGAACTTCCGCCAGTAAAGAGAGAGTTACTGGTGGGAACTTCTACACTCTCTCCCACACATCGATTAATGCTTCCTATTATCATTCAAATAAATCATGATTGCCTCCCTGTGTCAGCCCTTGTTGATTCTGGTGCAGAACAAAATTTAATTAGTCTAGATCTTGTCAGAAAACTATCTTTACCTACCCTTGAGGTTCCTCCAACTTCCATTGCCGGTGTTACAGGCGAGAACTTGGCACAAGTTCTTTGTAAAACTATCAAATTAAGCTTAACGTCTGGAAACCATCATGAGATGACTGATTTTTTTGTATTTGAGTCTCCCCACTCTCATGTCATCTTAGGTTATCCCTGGCTCCATGAGCACAACCCTCACATTAACTGGAGACAGAAAAGGTTTGAGGGATGGAGCGATCACTGTTTAAAGAACTGTTTACGCTCTGCCATTTCTAACCAACCCTCTGTAGACACTCCTCAGGAGGCTACAGATATTTCTATGGTTCCCCCTGCTTATCACGATCTAGCCCCAGTATTTGACAAACAGCGAGCTCTATCTCTTCCTCCACACCGGCCCTACGATTGTGCAATCAACCTCCTCCCTGGGTCTCCCTTACCTACCAGTCGATTATACAACCTCTCTGGTCCTGAAAGAGAGGCCATGAGAAAATATATTGAAGAGTCCCTCATCTCTGGCATTATCCGCCCCTCCACTTCCCCTGTAGGAGCGGGATTCTTTTTTGTCTCCAAGAAGGACGGCACCCTTCGCCCTTGTATCGACTATCGGGGCCTCAATAACATCACAATCAAGAATAAATATCCCCTACCTCTCATCGAATCCATCCACGAACAATTACAATCTGTAACCATTTTCACTAAGTTAGACCTCAGAAATGCCTACCATCTCGTCCGTATACAGGAGGGTGATGAGTGGAAGACTGCATTTAGAACACCACTCGGACATTTCGAGTATTTGGTCATGCCATTCGGTCTGACCAATGCCCCTGCTGTTTTTCAAGCTCTTGTGAATGATGTGCTTCGGGATTTCATTGGTGACTTTGTTTTTGTGTATTTAGATGACATTCTCATCTACTCGAGGGACAAGGAGGAGCACATCAGGAGAGTTAGAACCGTTTTGCAAAGACTACACGAGAACCAACTGTTCGTTAAAGGGGAGAAGTGTGAGTTCCATGTTTCCTCTGTGTCTTTCCTGGGTTTCATATTCGAAGGAGGATGTTACAGGACAGACCCTGCTAAGATCAATGCGGTGGTGGAGTGGCCGATCCCCGACTCGAGGAAACAGCTCCAACGTTTCCTTGGGTTTGCCAACTTTTACAGGCGATTCATTAGGGACTACAGTCGAATCGCTTCTCCACTCTCTCAATTAACATCCACCAAGGTAACTTTCAAATGGAACCCTGAGGCTGACGCTGCCTTTAATAAACTGAAATCATTATTCGCCTCTACACCAGTTTTAAGTCATCCAGATCCCGAGCGCCAATTCATCCTTGAAGTAGATGCTTCAGACTCTGGAGTGGGGGCTATACTCTCTCAACGTTCTCCGGAGGATAATAAGGTACACCCATGTGCATTCTTCTCTAAACGTTTATCCCCTGCAGAGAGGAACTATGATGTGGGCAATCGAGAGTTACTGGCCATCAAGTTGGCATTAGAAGAGTGGCGTCACTGGTTGGAAGGCACGGTAACCCCCTTTCTAATATGGACTGATCACAAGAACCTCACATATCTCAGGGATGCCAAGAGGTTAACCCCGAGACAAGCACGCTGGTCTCTGTTCTTCAACCGTTTTAACTACATCTTGACCTTCAGGCCCGGTTCTAAGAACGTTAAACTAGACGCTCTTTCCCGACAATTCTCTCCCCCAGACTGTACAGAGACTGAAGAAAGCATCCTTCCCCCAGTCTGTGTGGTGGGGACCCTCACATGGGACATCGAGAGGGAGATACAGGAGGCTCAACGTAATGACCCTGATCCTGGCACCGGACCCCCTAAGACCCTCTTCGTCCCCTCTAGTATGAGGGCCAAGGTACTGCACTGGATACACACTCACAAGTTTTCCTGTCATCCTGGTTCGTCTCGTATGCTCTCTCTCACAAGGAGTCATTTCTGGTGGCCCACCCTCACCGCCGATGTGAAGGAGTTTGTAGCCGCCTGTCCCACCTGTGCTCGCAATAAGACTAGTAATCAACCACCGGCTGGTCTGCTGCAACCTCTGCCTATTCCTAGTCGTCCTTGGTCGCACATCTCTGTGGACTTTGTCACGGGTCTACCTCCCAGTGAAGGTAACACCACCATCTTGACTATTGTTGACAGGTTCTCGAAAGCGGCTCATTTTGTTCCCCTGCCTAAGCTCCCATCTGCGTTGGACACCGCCCAACTACTTATCCAGCATGTCTTCCGGATTCATGGGATTCCCTCCGATGTGGTCTCGGACCGTGGTCCTCAATTCGTCTCCCAAGTCTGGCAGGCTTTCTGCAAAACATTAGGGGCCACCTCCAGTCTCACCTCGGGCCACCATCCGCAATCCAATGGCCAGGCTGAGCGTTGTAATCAAGACCTTGAGACCACTCTCCGTTGTGTCGCCAAGAAGAATCCCTCAGCCTGGAGCCAGCAACTAGTGTGGGTGGAGTATGCTCACAACTCCCACAAGTCATCCGCCACAGGTATGTCCCCTTTTGAGGCCTCCCTTGGCTATATCCCTCCCTTGTTCCCCAGCCAGGAGACCGACATCTCTGTCCCGTCGGTACAACGCCACTTTCGCCGATGTCGACGTGTCTGGCGACAGGCTAAAGCAGCCCTGACTCGAGCCTCTGCTCAAACTAAGCGATTTGCTGATCGCCACCGTACACCAGCTCCTTCGTACCAGGTGGGCCAGGAGGTATGGCTCTCCACTAAGGATATCCATCTCAAGGACACACCCAGGAAGATGGCGCCCCGGTTCATTGGCCCTTTTCCCATCGTTGCCATCATAAATCCCTCTGCTGTACGTCTTCGTCTCCCTCGTTCTATGAAGGTCCATCCCACCTTTCACGTCTCCCAGGTTAAGCCGGTGGTCGTCAGTCTTTTGTGCCCTCCTGCCGACCTCCCTCCACCCGCCCGACTAATCGACAATCATCCTGCTTTTAGTGTCCGAACCATCCTCGACGTACGACGCCGAGGACGTGGATTCCAGTATCTGGTTGACTGGGAGGGTTACGGCCCTGAAGAACGATCATGGATCCCTCGGTCCTTTATCTTGGACCCCAGCCTCATTACGACTTTCTTCCGTAACCACCCCGAGAAGCGTCTCCGGTCGCCTGGGGGCGATCCTTGAGGGGGGGATACTGTAAGAGTTCCACTGCCTGCAGCTCCTCCTCCAATTGGCTGCTGAT
>NC_056498.1:76452098-76458514 GCF_014905685.2 Nematolebias whitei | reverse complement strand
TAAGGCGCGGCACCTGACGCGCCCCGAGGTTGGTCCGGGTGGAGACGATGGAAGTCTTTGATGAGGGACTTGTCGATGATGTGACGGGAGGGGACCCAAGAGCGTTCCTCTGGGCCGTATCCCTCCCAGTCGACCAGATAGTGGACTCCTCGGCCCCATCTCCTGGAACGGAGTCGACGACGTACGGTGTAGGCGGGTGCCCCATCGATGATCCGGGCGGGGTGAAAACGGGAGGGCAAGAAGGGCTTGATCTTGGATACGTGGAAAGATGGGTGGATTCTCATGGACTTGGGTAGAGATAGGCGGACAGAAACTGGGTTGATGACTTTGGATATGGGGAAAGGGCCAATAAAACAGGGAGCAAGTTTGCGTGAGTCTACTTTTAAATGGGAGGTCTCTGGTGGAGGTCTCTTTTGACCCTCCTGATAAGTGGGTTGTTGAGACCTCCGCCGGTTAGCCCCTTTAACGTAGGCTGCGGAGGTCTCCAGGAGGGCTCGTCTGGCTCTCCGCCAAATGCGTTGGCAGCGTAAGGCTGACTGGTGAGCAGAGGGTACTTGGGCTTCACGTTCCTGGACGGTGATAAGAGGGGGCTGAAAACCAAAAACAGTATAAAACGGGGACAGACCGGTAGCAGATGAAGGGACGGTGTTGAGGCCGTGTTCGACCCAGGACAGGTTGGGGGACCACTGGCTGGGATCCTTCTGACAGAGGATCCTCAGCTTGGCCTCGACCTCCTGGTTCGCCCTCTCCGTCTGGCCATCCGTCTGGGGATGAAAGCCAGAGGAGAGGCTAATGGAGACCCCCAGGAAGTCGCAAAACTCTCTCCAGAATTTAGAGATAAACTGAGGTCCTCTGTCAGAAACAATATCCGTTGGCAGACCGTGCAGGCGAAAAACCTCACGTGACATGATCCCAGCCAGGACCTTGGCTGAGGGGAGCTTGGGAAGGGGGACCAGGTGGACCATTTTGGAGAACCGTTCAACGACCGTCAGAATGACGGTGTTGCCAGCAGAGGAGGGAAGACCAGTGATGAAATCAAAGCTGATGTGGGACCATGGGCGTGACGGGATAGGAAGGGGACGGAGGAGACCAGAAGGGGGACGACGTGAGGATTTTGCTTGGGAACAGGCAGGGCAGGATAAAACAAAAGAGCGCACGTCCTGGTTTAGCGTGGGCCACCAGAACTGTGCGCGAACTAAAGAGACACAGTCTTAGAAAAACCAGGGTGACAAACTAGGCGGGAGCTGTGGCAAAACTTGACTTCTTGAATAAAATCAGTGGGTACAAATAATCGGTCAGGGGGACAGTTGGTTGGAGGAGGGTGCAACTGGTTGGCCTGTTGCAGGTCCAGTTCCAATTGAGTGACAGCCAGGCGGGCAGAGTTCAGGAGGATAAACTCCCCGGTGGGAGGGGGCGAAGAATAAGAATCCTCCTCCATGATGCGAGAGAGGGCATCAGGTTTAGTGTTCTTGTGACCGGGTCTATAGGTGAGTGCAAAGTTGAAACGAGAAAAGAAAAGTGCCCACCTGGCTTGTCGAGGGTTGAGGCGTTTGGCCGACTTAAGGTACTCGAGATTTTTTATGGTCGGTCCAAACCTGGAATTGGAACTGGGCGCCCTCCAACCAGTGCCTCCACTCCTCCAGCGCCAGCTTAACAGCGAGCAGTTCACGTTCCCCGACGTCGTAGTTCCGTTCAGCTGGTGATAGGCTTCTAGAGAAGAAAGCACAGGGGTGAATAATTCCTTCCTCGTTTTGTTGACTGAGAACTGCCCCCACACCCACACTAGACGCGTCTACTTCTAAGATAAATGGTACCTCGGGGTTGGGGGTATGGAGAACAGGGGCAGTAGAAAACAGAGTCTTTAATTTATTAAAGGCTGCATTAGCTGCCTCAGTCCATAGGAACCTCTTTTTAGAGGAGGTGAGAACATGGAGGGGGTTAGCAATGAGGCTATAGTCTTTAATGAATCTACGATAAAAGTTGGCAAACCCCAAGAATCTCTGTAGCTGTTTCCGATCCTTGGGTACTGGCCAATCTAGTACCGCAGACACCTTATCGTGACTCATTTCAACCAAGTTTGGTGAAATCTTAAAACCGAGAAAGGATGTGGATGACTGGTGGAAATCACATTTTTCAGCTTTGACAAATAGATTATTTTGTAGTAACCGGGTGAGAACAGATCTGACGTGTTTTTTGTGTGATGTTAAGTCTTTGGAAAAAATTAAAATATCGTCAAGGTAAACAAAAACAAACTGATTGACCATGTCCCTTAGGACATCATTGACCAGAGACTGGAACACTGCTGGGGCGTTGGTCAAACCAAAGGGCATGACCAACTATTCGTAGTGACCATTGGGTGCGTTGAAGGCCGTCTTCCACTCATCTCCCTCATGGATGCGTATCAGATGATACGCATTACGGAGGTCAAGTTTGGTGAAGACGGAAGTGCCTTGGATGAGGTCAAAGGCGGATGACATTAAAGGGAGAGGGTATTTGTTCTTAATGGTTATCTTGTTTAACCCTCTATAGTATATGCAGGGTCTTAAGGATCCGTCCCTTTTCCCCACAAAGAAGAACCCAGCTCCTGCTGGGGAGGTAGAGGGTCTGATGATGCCGGCTTGAAGCGAGGTCTTGATGTACTCCTACATGGCTTCTTGTTCAGGAGTAGATAGGGCGTACAGGGCCCCTTTAGGGGGAGTAGACCCAGGGGCCAAGTCAATAGGGCAGTTGTAAGACCTGTGGGGTGGTAACGAGGTGGCCTTGACTTTATTAAAAACCTCCTTTAGGTCATGGTATTCTTTGGGAACCTTAGAAAGGTCTGGGTAAGTCTCTTCAATATTGTCCCTGGGCACAGAGGGAATAACCGCATCGAAAAGACAAGATGCTAAGCAGTTATCAGACCACCCCACGATCTCCTTCTGTTGCCAGTTGATGTGTGGGTTATGTTTTGAAAGCCATGTGGCCCCTAGGACAACAGGAGAATGTAGAGATTTGATAATAAAAAACTGTAAAGTCTCCTTGTGATTACCTCCTATGATTAATGTCACAGGTTCAGAAATTAATGGAGTCGTGAAGAGGGTGACCATCTAAGGCAACAATGGACAGTGGTCTGGGGGATTTTAACAGTTTTATTCCTAGCTCTCGGGCAAATTGAAGGTCCATGAACTCAGAATCAGCCCCTGAGTCGATGAATACTTTTGTGGAGGTGCAGGTCTTACCAGGAGCGGACAGCTCAGCAGGAAAAGTGAAGGGTGAGGAGGTTACAAGGTTCTGGGTCTGACTCAGCAGGAGCCTCCTCTTCTCTGCTGAGTCTGGTCTTTTAACGGACAGTTGGAGATGTTGTGAGTATTTTGGCCACAGTAGAAACACAACCGATGTCGACGTCTCCTCTCCCGTTCCTCTGGGGTGAGGCGGCTGCGTCCAATCTGCATGGGCTCCTCTTGTGATGTTTCTGGTGGATGTGGTGGAGAGGGAGGTCCCAGGGTAAGTCGTCTGGGCACCTCTCTTGGTTCCTCGAGGGGTCTTGAAGTTCTGCTGACCCTTTCAGCTCGTTCCCGAGACCTCTCCATCAAGCGCAGATCCACCCTTGTCGCCAAATCCTCCAAGTCCTTCAGTGAGTCTGGGTATCGCTTGGTTGCCAGGTAGTCCTTGATCTCCTCGTTAAGTCCTCGGTAAAAAGAATCAGTTAAAGCCTCTTCATTCCATTTGCTACTAGCAGCCGTAGCGTGAAAATCAATAATATACTCAGTAACTCTTCGTTTACCTTGCTTCAATGAAAACAGTCTACGAGCAGCCTCTCTTTCTGGGAGGATGGGGTCAAAAACTCTACACAGCTCTTTAGAGAATTCAAGAAAAGAGTAGCAGTACCTTGAGTCTTTTTGCCATTCAGATGTTCCCCAAGACTTAGCCTTTCCAGACAGGAGGGACACGGTATATGCCACCTTCGCACATTCAGAGGGGAAGGCTGAGGGCTGGAGCTGAAAATTAATTTCACATTGTGTTAAGAATGGTCGGCACTGGTCCGGTGCCCCTGAAAACAGTTCTGGTGGTGTCAAACGTGGTTCCCGGAGAGGTTTGCTCGTGGTTCTAGTATGTGCATGACTGCCGACATGACTTGAGTCCTGAGGGTCAGAGTGAGGAGTAAGAGTCTTAATCATGTTTATGATTTCGTTCATGCCGGACTCTAACTTATTGATGGCACCTTCCACACCAGAGCGCCATTCTGAGCCCGGTGTAGGATCCATAATTTGGCCAGATCAATCTGTCAAGGATCTGATGGCAGAGGATCCCACATACAAACTCAGAATGGTTTTAAAGTGTTTATTGAATGAATAAACAGCTTCTGATGATTCGGGTCCAGAGCTGGAACTGTGTCTAAAACGATACAGAGGAGAGGTTAGTGTTTTGACAGAATAACAACAGTTATCTGAATACAGACGGTCTGGAAAAACACTAACCTTTCTTGTTGTCGGGGGCTGCTCAGCAGAGACACAGAGCTGAAGGGACCAAGGAGAATCCAGAGGCGTAGTCGAGGACGAGCAGAGTTCATTAACGGGATCCGAAAAGGCGACAGTACCAAAAGGGAGAGGCGAAGGCGAAATCCAAAAACATGCAAAGGTCATAAACAAGGTCTGAAGGGCTGAGGCACAAAAGGAGCAGGCAAAAAACGTGGTCGAGGAAACAGGCGTAGGTCAAGATACAAAGAGCTGTGAGACTATGGAAACGCTGGATAACTGTGACAAAAGCAAGCAGTTGATCTGGCAAAGAGTGAAGAAAGCAGGAAGTATAAATACACCCAGAAACAGGTGGAGACCATCAGCAGTAATCAGAGAGAGAGAGAGAGGTGTGACATGCAGCAGGCTGTCAGAAGCAGCAGAGGAAAATACCAGAGGAGCAGAGAAGAATATCAAACAGTGAACAGAGTGATAAATAAAAGGAAAAACAGAGTGTAAACTGTGACACTTTGAAACTTTACAAGTTTGTTAAATTTTATTACAGAAAATGTATTTAAAGAGAGAAAAACGGAGCCTCAAAATATATATAAAAAAAAGGTTTTGTGATGGCGGCGGTAGGGGCTGTAATTTAGGAAGAGTGTTAAAATCAAAATAAAATAAAGTGTTTGTGTGCGGTGGATTTGTTGTATTGGCTTAATGTTGAGTTGAAACACTGCACAGATATAAATCAGGTTTTAAAAACAAAGTCATTTTGAGCTGTTACATGCTGGAGGAGGTGTGTTCATGGCATTTAGAGCATTAGTGAAATATTGTGGCGTTGAATAAATTTTCCTGTAAACAAGATAAAAATGTATTTAATGTGAGTGGGGTTAATTCAGATTATATTTAGAAACATTTTGATTATTAAATAAGCATGAAAGAAGTAGGCAAGCATGTCTATTGTTTCCAACCTACTTTTTTTCAGAAGGTCAGAAGGCCAACCTACAGAAGGTTTTGTAGGTTGGCCAACAAATGTTTTACTTTTTTCTTTTTTTATGTATGTTTGAAATAAAATAAAAAAATGTATTCATTCATCCATTTATTCCTATTTTTTTATTATATGCAAATTTTACATTAGCCATAGATTGAAATTTGATGTGGTATTAAGACATCTGTAAAAGTTTATACCATTTTATTAAAATAAAGTAAAAGTCTATACCCTTTTATTAAAATAAACATTTTTCCTTGTCTTATATTGTGACTAACAACACTTTCTTAAGTGTATAACACTTAATAAATGCAGCTGATGCCTTGTCCTAAATAAGGGGACCATTCAGTCAGTTCAAGCACAGAAATAAAAATTACTTTCCTTATCAGGATCCATTTTATCTCTTACTGAAACAGCAGCTCCCAGTGGTGATATCCAAGAGTGCAAAGCTGCAACTCCCTGTTGTCTTGAGATGTCTTTTTACTCAGCCTGTGGAATCATTTAGATAGAGTTGAGATGGACAGCTGATAATGGGCAACGGCTTTGGGAGGGGACAGGGCTGTAAGTGACTGTGAGAACATCTCTATTTTATTCTTTTTATCCTACTTGCTGCTCAATTTAAGGGAATTCATGGGAAATAAGTGTTTTTGCACTGTAATTTGGGGGAGAAAGCACAAGATTTCGTTTACCTAGTTGTATAATTCTCTACTGTTAAATGTATGTTTTATTAACAACTTTTATGTGCAGTAGATTAGAATCTATTATTTATGTCAGGGCTATTCAACTAAACTGCTCAGTGGGCCACAGCTACTGAAATCCAGCAGCTCAGGGGCCGCACATGCAGTACTTAAAGTCATTATGTAAATACACCAAGTATTACAATGATTGAGTACAATTTAAATTTGTCCAATTTGTTGCATTGAATCATACATGTAACAAACAAAATCCAAACCCAGATACCCCCCCCAAGAAAAAAATACTGAAAAAAAGTTATA
>NC_056498.1:76444772-76451998 GCF_014905685.2 Nematolebias whitei | reverse complement strand
ATACAGGTGATGTTGATATATATACAGACCCTTTCCAAAAAATTAGAATGTCTGAAAAGTTGTTTTACTTCCACAATTCCGTTCAAAAGTTAAGCTTTAATATATGCTAGATTCAGGGCCCACAATTTAAATGATTTCAAGTATTTATTTGTTTGTTTTTTACATAATTTGGGCTTCCAGCTCATGAAACCCACGAAAACAGGATTTCAAAAAAATTGAATACTGTGAAGACATCAGCCCACATTACTCATTTTTTTCAGAATAAATAAATAAATTAGGATCACAACAAATCAATCACATTATGTTACTTTCAAAATGATATGTCAGTCTTCAATACTTGGTTGGGAATCTCTTTTTTTTTTTCTTGTGGTTGGCGGCCTCCCTTACCCGGGATGTCCACCAGCGGGTTTGAGGGTAGCCACCGTGAAAGGTGTCTAAGCTATATACTAAGGTATTATTTATGTACAGTTTAGTTATAGATGTCTAAGATATTCTCTAAGGTATAGACAACAGTGCGGACACAACTCAAGGTAGCCACCTCAATAATGAAGGCCTTTGAACATGACCCACTCTGACTCAATGGCCCTCACCTGCACTGGGATTCAGTTGAAGTTCTCTTGGAGGTGTGAGTTGACGATCCCTATGATGAGTTTTTCTGTCAAGAGATCCCAGCAAACTTTCATCATATATTTATTTGAGACTACTAGATTTGTCTGGCATATTCCCCCACCATCTGAATCATTTTACCACCAAGTGCGGAATTTTTAAAACTAATAACTTCATTCCAGTTATAAACATGTCAGTTAGACCTCAACTCAATCAGACTGGAATTCAACTAAAAACTAAAATCTACTGCAATCTGTTGTAAATTAATACTTTGTAGATATATACAACATGGATTTAAGGTTGATATAAAAATATGTACTTGAGAAGCCTAAACTTGATTCAGGAATTCAGGCTAATTATACACTGCCTAGCCCAAAAAAAAAAAAAAAAGTTGCCACCTGTATTTTACTAAGCAAATAGGTACGAGCTTCCTATTGGATAATTACTGCATGGGTGATTATCTTACAGCTGACAAGTTATTTAACCCCAACTGGTGCAATGAGTTGTTTCTCATTTCTTAAACAACCATGTTGAAAAACACGTCGCGTGGTTGTGGGGAAGATGTCAGTCTGTTTGAGAAGAGTCAAATCATTGGCATCAAGCAGAAAAAAACATCTAAGGAGATTGCAGAAGCTACTAAAATTGTGTTAAGAACTGCCCAACGCATTATTAAAAACTGGAAGGATAGTGGGTACCCATCGTCTTCAAGGAAGAAATGTGTCCAGAAAAAAATCCTGAATGATCGTGATCGGTGATCACTTAAACGTTTAGTGAAATCAAATCAAAGAAAGACAACAGTAGCACTCAGGGCTATGTTTAGTAGTGAAAGTAAGAGCATTTCCACATGCACAATGTGGAGGGAACTCAAGGGATTGGGAATGAGCAGCTGTGTAGCCTTAAGAAAACCACTAATCGGTGAGACTAACTGGAAAAAAGGCTTCAATTTGCTAGGGAGCATAAAGATTGGACTCTGGAGCAATGGAAGAAGGTCATATGGTCTGATGAGTCCAGATTTACCCTGTTCCAGAGTGATGGGTGCATCAGGGTAAGAAGAGAGGCAGGTGAAGTGATTCTTTCATTCAACCTTTATTTAGACAGGTTAATCCCATTGAGTCTCAGGGACTGATCAAGAGAGACCTGATTTCTTAACAAAGAATGATGACAACAGTGAATAACAACAACAACAATAGACAATCATAAAATGGGCATATGTATACAAATGTGTTTTTTTTTTAAAACAAATCAAAACAATCAAAACTAAATAGCAACCAAAATGACAATCAAGAGGAATAGTAGCAAAAAAAACCCAGCTAGATTACAAGGTGATTTATAAAACTAAAAACAGGGGCATGTCTGCATTGGTTTTTGCCAGGAACTTAACAGATGTTTAAAGTCACTTAGTGATGCACCCATCAAGTCTAGTGCCTAGTCATTAATGCAATATCTTGGTGAAACATTAATGCAACACTGGATGGAAATAGATCTTGTGACATTGCAGAAGATTATTGAAACAATGTCACAGTGAATGCATGATATAATCAAAGCTAAAGGCGGTTCAATTAAACACTAGTGTGACCTTTTTTTTTGGGGGGGGGGGGGGGGCATGCAGTGTACATACATATGTATGTTCAACCACTCATTCATCTAAAACAAAACTTTGAGAAAATAGTTGCAAATCAGTTATGTGAATATCTAGACCACAGGTGGGCAAACTTTTTGACTCGCGGGCCACAATGAGTTCTAAAATTGGAGCGAAGGGCCAGGAACAGATGGATGGAGTGTTTGTGTGATGTTACACCCCAGCGCAAGAACAGCCGCCGGGACGCTATTAATTATGCGCAATGCCACCTTCTGCACCACTCAAGCAGCCACTAAGTCAGGATTATATGATAGAACAGTGATTTTATTTACAATAATGAAATTATTGACTTTAACCAACTTCAGGCCCAAACAACGAAAAGAAACAAAACCCTGTATTTTCTCTTACCTGAAGAAAAATAAAATGAACCAAACCACAAGTCACTTCCCTCACTATGCTAATGAAACACAGGAGAAAAGTCAAAATAAAGTGTCAGCTCACCTCTACAAACTCCTCACAAAACTTTTTACAACTACAGGATCTAAAGTTGATGACAGGTCTGCTGGTTGGGAATGGAAGCAGAGGAAGGCCCTAACTGGGCCTTCCTGAAAGCAGAGAAGAAAGCCAAACAGGACTCCAGTCAGCCAACAGGTGAAAAGGAGGAACCCAGACCCAGACCAGTGGTCATTCTGTATGTTGAGGGAGTATCAGAGAAACTGAGACGTTTATTTTCTAAACATAACGTCCCAGTGGCTTTTAAACCCCAAAATACATTACGGCAAAGACTGGTTCATCCCAAAGATCCAGTCCCCCGGCACAAACAGAGCAATGTTGTGTATGCTGTTCAGTGTCAGGAGAGCTGTGATCAGTCTTACATCGGGGAAACTAAACAGCCACTGGCCAAAAGGATGGCCCAGCACAGAAGATCAACATCATCAGGCCAGGACTCTGTGGTCTACACTCATCTCCAGGCCAGCGGTCACTCTTTCAGGGATGAAGATGTTCACATCCTGGACAGAGAGGAACGATGGTTTGAGAGAGGAGTAAAGGAGACCATCTTTGTGAAAAGAAATTGTCCATCGTTAAACAGGGGTGGAGGCCTCCGGGTTCAACTGTCCCCCTCTTACAATGCTGTGATTGCTAGTATCACTCAGCCCTCTGTGAACAATAAACAGCCATCAGTGTGCTAATGATCCATTGTTAGGCTGATGGTCCTTCTTGAGCATGTGATCAGCTGGTTTTGGTTGTAAGCAGCAAAACTGGTTGATCCACTCTGAGACGGTGCTATTTAAGAGACTGAGCTGAAAACAGCTCCTCAGACTGAGGAAGTCTCTCGGATGAGAGACAAAACGTTTCTACATTTTTTTGTTGATTTGCTTTGTTTTTTTTTTTTTTTGAATGTCCAGAGGACCAGATTTAACTTTTTTAGACTAGCTGATTTTTGTTTCATTCTTTAAAACCATTTCTTTTCACTTGTTATTCTCAATTTCTGTACATCCTTTATGATTGTCTACTGTTGTCTTTGTTGTCCACCATGTTCATCACTCTTTGTTAAAATCAGGTTTATCTTGTAAATTAGTCCTCAAGGCTCAATGGGATTAACTTATATACATAAAGTTTGAATGAAAAAAATCAGCTTGAGTAGAGAGGCTATGGCATATCATTCCACAGCCACCTCTTCCAGCTCTTCTGGGAGGACTCCAAGACATTCCCAGGCCAACCGAAAGAGATTCTGTGCAGCATGTCCCGGGACTTCGCTGGGGTCTTCTCCCAGTGACAAGCCTGAAGCACCTTCCTAGGAAAGCATCCAAGGATCATCTTTACCAGATGCCTGAACCACCTGAACTGGCTCCTCTCGATGTAGAGGAGCAGTGATTTTACTACGAGTCTCTCCCAGATAACTGACCTTCTCACCCTAACTCTAAGGGAGAGTTCAGCAACCCTTCAGAGGAAATTTATTTCAACTGTCTGTGTCCACAATATTGCTTTTCGGTCACTACCAAAGGTTTGTGACAATAGGTGAGGGTAGGAATGTTGACTATTAGTAAACAGAGTGATTTGCCTTACAGCTCAGCTCCTTCTTCACCACAACGGACAGGTAAAGAGTTTGTAATACTGCAAATGCCGCACCAATCCATCTGTCAATTGCACACACCATTCCTCCCTCAATTATGAACCATACTCCAAGATATGTGAACTCCTCCACTTGAGGCAGAACATCATCCTTGGCACAAAGAGCAATCTACCCTTTTCCAACTGTTGACCATGGCTTCAGATTTGGATGTTCTGATTCTCATCCCAGCAGCTTCACACTCAGCTGCAAGCTGCTCCAATGAGAGATGAAGATCATGCCACAATGACATCAAGAGGAAGACATCAAAGACAAATAGAGTATGAGTCCTGAAGCCATTAAACGAGATGCTCTCCGCCTCCTCGCTGCACGGAGAAATTTAGACCATGAAAGTTATGAACATAATTTGTGACAATGGGCAGCCCTGGTAGAGTCCAACTCCCATACTGAAGGGGTCTGACTTGCTGCTGGCAATAAAAACAACAAACTCCTGCACCACTTGTAGAGGGACCGAACAGCCTGTAGCAACAGGCCCCCAGTTCCATATAAGTGGGGCATGCCCCACAGTGTACCCCAAGGAACACTGTGGTTGAACGCCTTTTCTAAGTCCACAAAACACATTTATACTGGATGGGCAAACTCTCTTTGCCCCTCGAGAACCCTAGTGAGGGTAAAGAGCTGGTCCAGCATGTCATGGTCATGACAAAAACTTGCAATTATCCTCCTGGATCTGAGGCTTGACCAATAATCTGAGTTGCAACTCCAGTACCCCTGAATAAACCTTACCATGAAGGCTAAGGAGAGTGATGCCCCTATAATTGGAGCACAATCGTTGGTCCCCCTGTTTAAAGAAGAGAACCACCACCCCATTCTGCCAATCCAGTGACACTGTCCCCGATGTCCATCTTGTTTTAAAAAAGGTGTGTCAATCAAGAGAACATCAAGAGCCTTAAGGAAATCTGGGCGGATCTCATGCACCCCCATAGCCCTTCTGCTGCTGAGCTTTTTAAGTACCTTGGTGGCCTCAGTCATGGTTATGGATAAACCAACCCCAAAATCTCCCAATTCAGATTCCTCCATGAAAGATGTGATGGTGGGATTGAAAAGGTCCAAGAAGTATTCTTTCCACCTCCTCATGACATCACTGGTTGGAGTCAACAGCACCCCACCCTCACCGAACATTGGGTTAGCAAACCACTGCTTTCCCCTCCTCAGCTCTCTGATGGTTTGCCAGAATTTCCTCTGGATTGATCAAGAATTTCTTTCCAAGGCCTCACTGAACTCCTCCCACATACAAGCGTTTGCTTCAGCAATAGCCAAGGCTGCTGCCTGCCTGGCCATCCGGTACTCCTCAGTTGCCTCCAAAGTCCCACAATCCAACAAGGCCCAATAATACTCAGTCTTCAGCTTGACAGCCTCCCTAACCTGGGGTATCTGCAATGCGTTCAAGAATGGCCACCGTAAGAAGTACCAACAACACTGTAGTCACAACTCAAGGCAGCCATATTAACAATTTGGCATGAAACATGGCCAACTTGGATTCAATATCTCCTGCCTCAGCTGGGATATGGTTAAAACCATCCCAGGGGTCTGAGTGTAAAATCTTTCTAAAGGGTTCTTCTGCCAGGTGTTCCCAGCAACCCCTCACTACACATTTGTGTCTACCAAGTCTGTCTGGCATCCTCCCTCTCCATTTGATCCAACTCACTACCAGATGGTGATCAGTTGACTGCTCAGCTCCTCTCTTCATTTGAGTGTTCAAAACAAACAACCTCAAATCAGATGGCACAACTACAAAATCAATCGTTGATTTATGACCTAGGGTGTCCTGGTGCCAAGTGCGCTTATGGACACACCTATTTTCCAACCTGTAGCTTGTAATGGACAAACCATGACTAGTACTAAAGTCCAACAACCAAACACCATTTTAGTTCAGATCAAATATGCCATTTCTTCCAATCATGCCCATCCAGGTCACACTGTTGTTACCCATGTGGGCATTGAAATTTATTTATTTATTGTATGTATTTATTCAATCAATAATTTCAGTTAAAACAAGACTTATTCCATACAAATAAAATAAGATACATAAAATGAAAGGCAGCAGAAGAAGAATGAATTCTTATCATTTCTGCCCCTTCTAAACAATATCAATTCAAAACAATGTATTCAAACAATACATAATACAACCAACCATAAATCCCCCAGCATAAAGGAGTCCCTAACCGATGCACCTTGCATCACCCCCGCTAAGAGCTCAGTGAAAGCCGGATACTCTGAACTACAGATCGGCGCATAGGCACAAATAATCCTTAGGTGCATCCCCACACTGGAAAGTGCAGGGAAGCAAGTTTCTCATCTGCCAAGGAAAACTGCAACACACCAAGTCAGGGGGCTAAAGTAGATCCACACATGCTTGGCACCTCTCACCATGGGCAATGCCAGAGTGGAATACGGTTCAGCCCCTCTCAAGGAGATTGGTTCTGGAGCCCATGCTGTGCGACAAAGTGAGCCCAACTCAACCTCACTCATAAGCTCAAGCTCTTTCCCCACCGTTGATATTATGTTCCATGTCCAAGAGCAAGCTTTGGTAAACAATGGTCAGAGAAACAAGACCCCTGCCTTTGACCACTGCCCATGGCATCATGCACCTGGCTCATATGGCTCTTCCTGCAGGTGGTGGGGCTACAGCAAGGCAAACCCATGTTGCTTGTTTGGGATGAGCCCGAACATACGACGCCATGGGTAGAAACCCAGTCATCAGGCCCTCGCTGATGCGCCTCTCTTCCAAGACGGGCTGCACGATGAGACCACAGTAACCCGAGTCTGTGCAAGAGACATTGAGCTCTTTGCCATTTCCTGTCCACAAGAGTCTTTGGAGTTGGGTATGCACCATTGTAGTGCATACATATAGGACACACATTTATTTTATGTTCTACATGTTAGAGCTATCTGATTTTTTTTTTTTTT
>NC_056498.1:76442889-76444672 GCF_014905685.2 Nematolebias whitei | reverse complement strand
TATATATATATATACATTCTGAGAAAGATGAGAATTGTGGATATTTAGATAAACAATAAACTTGTTTTGCTTACTTATTTAAAGCAATTTCCTAAAATTAACACAAAGCTCTCTGGTATATGCTATTACACAGAATGACTCATTGCTGCATAGAGAAGGCAATAGATTCAGAGCTGTGACTGGCCCATCGGAAATGGAAATGTCATGTGGCAGCTGTAGGTGTTAGTGTTAAATTTCATTCAATGAGCTCAACATCTGATAATTAGCTGTCACTAATGAAAATAATGGATTATATCCAGCTTTTTGCAAGTACTGCTGTTACACATCACTATGGCATTAAGGAGCTCACAAGACACATCTACAAAGAAAAACGATTTGATATTGTGCAGCTCAGGTATGATGGAACAGGATGGATCTAACAGAGCTGAACATATGTATTGCCTAGGAGAGCCATACAAATGATTGCTTGAGACCTGTGTTTTAATTTCCTTTTTTTAGTGCAGTCAAAAAGATTCCTTGTAGCTTCACTGGGCTCAATGTAGTGTCCACATTTTTTTCTTTTATTCTTACACTTGATGGCAGACTAAATGTAGCATTTATGGTAAACGATTGCATATAGACTGATATGATTGTAAACAGAAAACAGGAAAAAAAAAAAACATATTGCCTGTTGAATATTAGTTGATGATTGACACATTTTAAATGACCAGTTCTGAATTCAGATTATTCTACAGTGACTTAATGGTTTGTCTGACTGAGACTTCTAGCTGTCAGGATTTACACGCTTGCCATTAACATCACAGTGTTAATGTCTAGCCAGCAAAGTGTGTAATCAGTGCCTATCAGCCTAAAGATGTAGGTCGTTAGCCTCACAATTTAGTTGATTAGCCTATTCATGCTAATGTCCTGCCAAGGGAGGGGGATTGCAGGAGTTATCTCCTTCACTGTGATGTCATGACAAGACATTACACCAAGACAACACATTGATTTGCTATGTTAGATTCACAAACTGATGCTAAAGCCAAATGTGTTATTATCTTAATGTTGTCATGTTTGGAGTTCAGATTCATAAATAACTAAGTCCTATATAGGCTACATGACAATGACCTTTGGAAACGTTATTGTCTTTTCTATTTTGATTGGGATTAAAACACACACACACACATACACACCCCGCACACACGCACACACACACACACACACACACACACACACACACACACACACACACACACACACACACACACACACACACAAAGAATGCTTAATGTTTTACAGAGATGAAAAGACATTGTCTTTTCAGACAAACTCTATATGTTAAAATACACCCCAGTGAAGATTCACCTTCAAGTAATTGACAAGATAAATGGATCCACCTTTGAATTATTGACAGTTTTAAATGGTAATACAAGCCGACATTGACTATGGGATTTAACAGAATGTCTTAAAGGAGTCGTGATGAGAGCTGGAATTATCATACAGTAAGTGCCCTGCAGTTTTTAAGATATAGTCTTAGTGTTAAATTAAAGAAATGCAGATTAAAATTGGTAATTTTATGTTTTCAAGAGAGAAATTTTCACTTCAACGGTTCCTGTCCTCTTAAAAAAATTACTGGTTAAACGAAGATTATCTTTGAGGATTATTTAAATGATGTGATTTGTATATCTAAAACAACATTAACCCTTCACAGGTCTCTGGAGCAGTGCTGAACTAAAATTTACTGTGAATGCTTTTTAGAACTGTTAACTATAAACTACTTCAGCAGGCATGGATGGCTGTACCC
>NC_056498.1:76440374-76442789 GCF_014905685.2 Nematolebias whitei | reverse complement strand
CCCCCCCCATTTTTCTCTCTACAGGAGATGCCATAAGGAGAATTGAGAACCTAAAACTGTAAACTGGACAGATGGGACAACCAGTGAGGTATCAGTGTTATGGATGACTGAATACAAGTAAATATTGATGATCAGGAAGGACAATTCATGAATTTAAGTAAAGACTATTGGTTTTTCTATAATGAGATTAGCTAAATTATAGAGGTTGTTTTGGATGATGAATTAGGCTGGAATATTGTATATAATATAAGGATCAAAAATGTTGCTAGATACTTGACTTCTAAATCACTTACAATGTTCAGTGACAGAGTTACAGGCAGATTAAATCAAATCTATAGATGTTTTTATCTCAGATAATATTTTTACAGGTGCTAACATAGTTGGAATATACTATTTTTTACTTCTTTTTCACTATTTTTTACTTATTTTTATTATTCTTTAACAGATACTAACAGAAAATATATAATGATGAATTCTAACAAGCCACACGCCCTGTGTTCTCCTGCTGAGGTGAAGTCCCAAGTGGAGCTGTCCAGTGCTGAACCTGACATAGTTCATCTGAGGCCATACTGCAGGATCTACTTAAAAACTCAGAAATGCTGGTTTATCTCAACTCCTGCTTGCTGCATTTGTCTAATAATCAACAAAATGATGTGGTGGAAAGTGTACCGATTAGACCAATGGGATCAAAGGTTGAGGCATTTTCTTCATTTCCTGTTCGCTCTACAAGGCATGAGTTACTGCGCTTTATGGGAATGACGGGTTATTACATGAGTTTCTGTAGGAACTTTTATGCTGTTACTGCTCCTCTCACTGACCCACTGCGCCTGAAAGTTCACATTTTCAGGTCATTTGACAGTCAGCATGCTTCAGAATGCATTAAAGCAATCTTGAGCAATGCGCCCATCCTTGCTGCACCATCTTATGCCCTGCCTTATAAACTGGTGGTAGATCAGCCAGTGATGCAGAAAGCAGATGTTGGGTGTAGCAGAATGACTGAGAAAGTACCGACTGAATGTTGGAAAAATTCTTGTTCACCAATGTTCTTTACTCAAATAAGTAACCACAAATACACAAGAGGTGAAGATTTTGGCGTCAGGGAGATGATGCGAGTCAGCCTCACGTCGAGATAATGAGGATGTTTTGAAAGAGAACTGATCGGCAAGTTCTCATGGCAGGAGGGAAAGATGTTCTCAGACACAATATAAAAACATAGATAACCTATGATATAATTTAACACTGGACGTTGGCACAATTACACAAAACCTAATGGACTGAAAACATAGGAATTAAACAAGAATCACAAAACATAAAAATGGCAACAAAAGGAAAGAAAATAACAATAAACTAAAAATAGAACTGCCACAGCATAATGAAAATTCCGGAACATGACACAACTCTTCTTTTCAGGTCCTCCTTACAAAGAGTTTGTTATAAGAGGAGGGGAGGCTTAATGGTGGGAAACATGGCTTTGTCAACACTTTTTAAGAGATGTGTTGCTGTCATAAAATAAAATAAAAATCGTAATAAAATGTTGCAGCTTCTTAGTTGAAACATTTTACATTATTATAATTAAACATAAAAAGTAAAAAAAAAACTTGTAAATAAAACATATTTATGAGATGAACAAGGCATTGCTTTGATTTGTTGTAATTTACACAACGTTGCAATGACTTTAAAACTATACACACACACACACACACACACACACAAACATATATATATATATATATATACATATCCATATTCATATCCACTATCGGTTTCTACAACTGATAGTGGTTGGTCATGAATCATGATTAAGTTTAGCAACTCCTCTGTAAATATTTGAGCTCCGTGGTTTCAGCGATGTCTACTCCTTGTTCAATCCAAAGCAAGCAGCCTGATTTGGAGCAGCTGCTCTCAGTCTGTTCCTCCTCGGAGATGGGCAGATTGAGGGGGGCAGATTGGAGGCGACTGGCCAGGGTCGAGTTGCCTCTTTCGGTTTGACCAAAGAGTAGTGCCCCGCTGAAGCCACAGAGCTCGAATGTCCATCGTAAAACTAATTTTACCATGGTTTAATGTGGTGCTATGGCTCTGCAGACATTGCACAATGCTGTCTTCTTTTGTGGTGTTTAGTGTAAAATACTTCCACACAGCGGACATGTTTAGATGAAAAGTTTGTTAGCTGTTAGCCACAGTGCTGCTAACTCAGTCCTCATGTTGTAGCTGGATGCAAACTATGAAATGGATTTCATGAATGTGAGGTGGGTCTTATTACTGTGGGCTAATGAGACACGCCTCCGTTCAGGAAATCCATTCCGTAGTTTGAAGCGAACTTGCATCATGGATCGGAAAATCAGATACATAAAATATGCTGGTATCGGACGCCGATACGGATACTGGATCGGATCGGCCCCGTCCCTAATATATATT
>NC_056498.1:76434065-76440274 GCF_014905685.2 Nematolebias whitei | reverse complement strand
CGGCTGAGGCGAGCTGGTCTGGGAAGCTCAGTCCTCACCTCCTTCTACAGGTGTGCAGTGGAGAGCATCCTGTGCTCCAGCATCAACGTGTGGCATGGAGGCTGCACAGCTGCAGAAAGAAAAGCTTTGCAGAGAGTGGTGAAGGCTGCACAGAAATCTGTTGGAATCAGCCTCCCCACCATCACAGACATCTACACCTCCAGATGCAGGAAGACGGCCACCTGCATCATGAAGGACCCCACTCACCCAGCACACACACTTTTTGCCCCACTCCCCTCAGGAAGGAGGTTAAGGAGCATTAAGTGTAGAACCACTAGACTGAGGAACAACTTCTACCCTGAGGCTGTTAGACTCATGAATCTCTAACTAGAATAATCACTGTGAAAAACCATATCATGTTGCTGCTGATCTGTTTCATGTTGCTGCTGATCTGTTTCAATGTTGATGTGTTCGTGCGTGCACATCTGCTCACACAGACTCATGTTCATGTTTGTGCTGATGTTCAATGTTTTATGGTATGAGTGCTTAGTGTATATTTAGTTGATGTTTTTCTTAGTTCATATCTTAGATGTTATCACTGTTTTTCTTATACATTTTATTGTTGGATGTAACTGGGACCCTGTGTACATAATTTCGCTCCACCACATGTACCACATGAGGTGCGAATGACAATAAAGAAACTCTGACTCTGACTCTGATAATGTAAAACAATATGGTATAAGATGGGGGGGTTAGTTTTTTTTCCCCACAAGACTGCCCGTTTTTGTAGCTGCCTCAATAGAAATGAGTTTGTCTTGCAGCATTAGGCCCTTGGTGTGATGTTACACCCCATTTCTGGAATTGAAGAGGCTGTTTCCAAAGCTGCAACTGAAAAAATCTTGAAATCATCACTAAAATAAATTTTTATGTAGTTCAGGATTTTTTTCTACAGCTTCCTGAAGTCACAAGACGGCACCAACAAGCCACAGCTGCATACCATTTCCTTGATGAGCTTCAGGAGTAAAAGGCTGCAGAATTTTACGAGTCTTGAAGTCTGTTTGTTTCAGTCCATATTCACTGTGTAATCTGCTAAACCTCACACTTAAAAAAAATAAAATAAATCAGTTTGTTACATTTCAATGTTTGGCACAGAACATAACTAACTCTTAAAGACATAAAAACCTGGATGACCCTTAATTTTCTCCTTTTGAACACAGACAAGATTTAGGTTTTGGTTTTTGGACAATTTTTCAGTTTTTCTCCCTCCGTAGATGGCATTAATCTGACCTCCAGTGCTAATGTTAAAAATCTTGGTGTTATTTTTGATCAGGACATGTCTTTTATCCCCCACATTAAAAACGTTACTAGAACCTCCTTCTTCCACCAGCGTAACATCACTAACATTAGAAACATCTTATCTAAAAATGATGCAGAAAAACTGGTCCATGCATTTGTCACATCTACACTGGACTATTGCAATGGTTTATTATCTGGGTGTCCAAATACTTCTTTAAAAAGTCTTCAGTTGATCCAAAATGCTGCTGCCAGAGTCTTAACTGGAGTTAGTAGGAGATATCATATTTCTCCAGTTTTAGCTTCTCTCCACTGGCTCCCTGTCAAATCCAGAATTGAATTCAAAATCCTACTTCTAACCTACAAAGCTCTCAACAACCTAGCTCCATCTTATATTACAGACCTTATTGTTCCATATTTTCCTAACAGAGCACTTTGCTTTCAGGCTGCAGGTTTACTTGTGGTTCCTAGAATTGACAAAAACAGATTTTTTTTTCCATTTACCCTTTATTTATACAGGTAGTGTCATTGAGCCACAAGAACTCATTTTCAAGAGAGACCTGTTTAGGGAGCAGATGGGGGGTTAAGGGCTTTGCTCATGGGCCCAGAGTGGGGTGAATGAGGATGGGGGCAAGTGTGTGTGCTTCACCTACCCCACCCACAATTTGATGTTGTTGGGGCCAGGGCGTGAACCGGCGATCTTCGGATCACAGGCCCACCTCTCCAACCTCTGCGCCACCACTCACCCCAGGCTCAGGCTCCTCTCTTGTGAAACCAACTTCCAATCTCTGTATGTGAGGCTGACACATTACCCAGCTTTAAAACTAGTCTTAAGACTTTCTTTTTTGCTAAATCCTATAGTTAGGGCCGACTTGGGTTTCCTGAGCTGTCCCTTAGTTATGCTGCTATAGGCTTAGACTGCTGGAGGACAAACTGACCACACTTTTCACTCTACTACTGTCTTTACTTACTCTGCTCAACCTGTTTTGTACTTGTAATTATTTTTCTATCCTTAACATGTGTTTTTTTTGTCTTTCAGGTACACCTGGACCTAGACCTGGACCTACCTTTCTGTGTTCGTCTGTCTCTCCTTCCTGTCCTCTCAAACCAGCTGGTCAAAGCAGATGGCCACTTGTCCTGAGCCTGGTTCTGATGGAGGTTTCTTCCTTTTAAAAGGGAGTTTTTTCTTTCCACTGTTGCCACTGTGCTTGCTCAGGATGGGAGACTGCAACAAAGCCAAGATTCAACTTGTCTGCTGGATTCCTTAGATAGAGAACTTTGCTAATTGGCTTTTATGTATGTGAATGTTCCTGGAAAGTGCCCTGATACAACTTTGTTGTGATTTGGTGCTATATAAATAAACTGAATTGAACAAATTGAAACTATTTGTTACATCTCATCATATTTCACTGGATATTATTTTTTTCCTTCTTTCAGCTGCTCCCTTCATCAGGGGTCACCAGAGCAAACTAACTCACACAAATATGACTGGATAAGTAATATGAAAAAATGGTAGGTACTGCATTTTAACTAAAATTTATGACTGGTTTACATTTTACCCAATAATCAATAATTGTGATGATAGAAATATCAAACCTAAACTTATAATTCTTTAGAGAAATATAAAGTTTTATCTCGTATTATTATATCTTATCTTATTATTCATACTGGCTGTCTTTGATTATATTTTGGCACTGTCATTCATTTCTCTTTTTTTAAACAGACATAAAAGGTCCATTAAACCAATTTCTGGGGCCCAAAGCCCTTTGAAATGTAAACATGAAACTACATGTAAGCAAAGCTATGATTTGGATAGCACTTCATTTTTTTTACATAATTTGATCAAAGTAGCTACGTATTGCTGCTAATATCCATGAACTTGTTCCTGCCAGAAGCTTGTTATTGTGTTTTGAACAATGCACAATGAATGTAAGGCTGCTGCAGCTGTGAGCAGCAGAGCATGGAAGAGTCAGCTCTGCTGTCCTAGATAATTGCATGGTGTTTCCTCTGTCTCTGCAGTACACTGATTTATGCAAAGCTACTTTACAGCTTGGTAATATATCAAACATGAAACAGCTTATTGCTTTGCTGCATCTTAGCTCCCAAAAACTCTGTTTTACATGCAGATGTGGTTTGTTGGATTGTCTCTTCTCTAGTGTATGCTTTGCTGAAACTGAATGGATGTACTGTATGTGCACCTTAGAGGGCCAATATGTGCCTGAAGCTTTATGTGTCTATTGATTAGAGTCAAGAAGTAAAATGCCTTGCTTTTTTCTCTTTGATTAAATATGCTGTTCAGGGGATGTCTCAATCCATTTCTATATTGATGCTCATCTGGTCATATAGGAGAAAGGAAACTAAACCAAAGAGAAATGTTAGTTTGAAAACTCAGCCACTGACTTTACACAGCCTCTGTGGTTTACAAACAGCAGCACTCAAATGAGGTTGTCTTGCAGAACTTACCTGCTGACAAATGAGCCAAAAATGTTTTCTAGCTTCAGGATTTGTTTTACATTCTTCAGTTTGGTGCACATGTGCATAAATGTTTCTCCTTCTGGCCCCTCATGCATCCCTTCTTGGCCCTTCTGCAAATAAAGATCATTTATCTTTGAGACCATTTGGAAGAATCTGAGACTTAAAAATCTGAGTGTAACTAAAATAAAACTGTTTTATTTTTATGAATTCTAACATGGCTCAAGACATTCAATTGTTGTCTTATTGTTTTTAATGCTAGTTTGTGTCTCTGCTCAGATTTTTTCTATTGTAGAAAACAAATCAGCAATCACAGGAATATAGAATATGAATTACTTAAATAGGTGAATTTGACTCCAAGTAAAATGTTAGGCAGCAGTTCAAATCAAAACTTTAAGCAAAAGTATGGCACAACGTGTAGCACTTTGAGTATGTGTTGGATATGTATTTCAGCTATTGCCATGCAATGTTTTAGCGTAGTATCTGTAATGGGTTATAGCCCTTCTCTTTGTTGGCTAATGTCATCTAGTTGTGGTGGGCATCTTGTTAGGTTGATTCCAACTGTTAAACAAAAGTGCCTTCATCTTCATGTATTGTCATCAGTGTATGTTCCCCATGTCTGTGCTTTGCATTTGACCCACCACACATGAGATACACACAGGTGGAGCAGCAGGCAGCTGTTGTTTCATTCAACCTTTATTTAGACAGGTTAATTCCATTGAGTCTTGAGGACTCATTTACAAGAGAGACCTGATTTCATCACAGAATGATGACAACAGTGGACAACTACGCGCCTTCAGAGTTTAAGTGCCCAGGGAAACATTTTGGATTATGTTTCTAGCTCAAGGGTACCCCAATATATGGGCGAAGTGGGACATAGAACATGCAATGTCCCGGTCCTAAGTCGACTGCCATATCGCTGCTCCACAGCTGCCCAATTTAACATGTGTAACCATTGATTATGAATACTTCCTTATAATAATGTTTCCCCACATTGGATGCTGCCCCCAAGATCGGCTGCCGCCCCCAAGACCCCCACATCAGCTGCCACCCACAAGACCCCCATGTCGGCTGCCACCCCCAAGACCCTCACATCAGCTGCCGCCCCCAAGCCCCCCACATCAGCTGCCACCCCCAAGACCCCCCACGTCGGTTGCCGCCCCCAAGACTCTACGTCAGCTGCTGCCCCCAAGGTCCCCACATTGACCACTGCCCCCAAGATCCCAGGACCGGCTGCCGCTCCCAAGACCAGCTGCAGCCCTCAAGACTCCAAATCGGCTGCCACCCCAAGACCCCCATGTCAGCTGCCACCCCAAGACCCCCATGTTGGCTGCCACCCCCAAGACCCCCACATCAGCTGCCGACCCCAAGACCCACACATCGGCTGCTGCCTCCAAGATTGAGTGCCGCCCCCAAGACCGACTGCTACCCCCAAGACTCCCACGTCAGCTGCCACCCCAAGACCCCCACATCAGCTGTAGATCCCATGACCCCCATGTCAGCTGCAGACCCCATGAACCCCACGTCGGCTGTAGACCCCATGATCCTACTTTTGCTGCAGAACCCATGATCTTGATCTCCATGCCAGCCATTGTTCCCATGGTCCCTTCACCTGCAGTTGATTCCTTGGTCCCATCTGCAGCTGAGGACTGCTCACATCTGGTGTTGCCAGCACCTTCTCCTCTGCCTTTCTCAGTTCCCATTCAGTTCAGCAAGACTAAACCTCCTGAAGGGCCACCCCAGCCAACAAAGTGGCAGAGTCTTTAAAAGAATGAACCTCTTGTGTACCCATCTCTGCCAATGAAGTGGCAAAGATGTGGCAGCAGCCCACCTTCATGTCTCCTGGAGGGTTCTACCACACTTTTGGAGGGTTCCACTATGCCTCCTGAGGGTTCAACTATGCCTCCCGAGGGTTTCACCATGCCTCCCGAGGGTTCCACACCTGTCAAGGGTTCCATGCTTCTTGAGATGGTTGCAGTCCCTGTAAATTCCAAGACAGCTAAAGCCTCCAGGCCTTCATGACAGCTGCAGCCCCCCCCCCCCCACCAGCCACCATAACAGCTGCAGTTCCCCAGACCCCATGCCTACTACAACTCTTCTGACCCCCACACCTGCTGCAGATCTTCTGACCCCCAGACCTGCTACAGATCTTCTGACCCCCATGCCTGATACAGATCTTCTGACCCCCATTACCTGCTGCTGTTCTTCTGACCCCATTACTGACTGCAGTCCCTATGATCTCACCTTCAGTAGATCCCTCACCTGGTTTACCTGCTGCAGCTCCTCCCTAGTCACTGGTACCCCATCTGCCTATTATGCACTCCTTTTGCCATGTGCTGGATGATCGCCAGGCCTTTCACCTGAGATGTTGTCATGTGCCAAACAGCTTCCTGTTCGCTCACTTGAGCCCTGGAACAGCTCTGGATGACATTCTAGCTGCCCACCTGTACTCTTGCCCTCCTTTG
>NC_056498.1:76424210-76433965 GCF_014905685.2 Nematolebias whitei | reverse complement strand
AGAACCCGTTTAATTGATGAATATATCTCAGGATATGTCATACTACATCTGGTGGCCCGTTACGTGTTCATAAATGGACTGTTGTATTCGTGTACAGATTGATTTTACGTGTTGGCATGGAAAGAAGTGCAGATTGTTTGCTGTGCTGAAACGCAGCGCAGCTGCGGCGCTTAAAGCTAAACACTGCATGTTTACGCTGTGATGTTTTGAAGCTGAAATTCAGTCAACGTGTCTGTTTAAAAGCTGAATTCTACGTCTGTTATGTGTAACTAAGCTGGGTTTGTGTGGAAACGCTTTATTCTGTTAAACTGTGGTCCAGACGTGATTCTGGTTCTGGCTCGGTTCTGAGAAGTTCGAACGAGTTTGTTTTAAATGGTTTAAAAGACGTTTTGCCACGGAGCGCCGTCTCCACTAAGCTCAGAAATTGATTTGTTACATTTTTTAACAGAAAAGAGTGCATTTTGACAGTTTAAAAGACGAAAAAGTTGACGGACTTGTTCAGGTTTAAGTCTAACATGCTAGCTGCAAACACGATGCGTGATTGGTTAAAACGGCTGAGTTGGGACGCTGTGATTCGCTGAGCAGAGAGTGACGTATCTACGTCACTTCCTCTGACCCCGTTGTTGCTCTGTCATTGGTGGATTCAGTCACATGACCCGGAAATGAAACTCGTTTTTCATAGGGAATAAAATCTGCTTTTTAAAGTTCAAAAACGCTTTAAAAGCTGTATTCTGATCCGCTGCTAGTTTCTTCGAAGCCTAATTGCTAAAATTTTGCCACGTTTGAGTAAAAAATCCGTTCAGAAATGTTGATTTTAACCGAGTCTAGCTGATGCTAATTTTAAGCTAACAGCTAACGACCGGATGCCACAGGAAGTCATAGCGACTCCTACTGGACAACACTAACAGTGTCTGAGTTAAAATAAATAAGGTTATGCTGCCACCTCCTGTGGAGACTTGAGATCACAAGTTTCACTTCGTTTTTAGGTTAGTTTAGTGAAATTAAATGTGTTTCTTGTCTGTAAGACGATTTTGAGTTAATAAACTTCCTCAAAGCTGAATAATCACTGTTATCTTGCATTTAAAAAGTAATTAAGGTATTTATGCAGAAAGGCATTTACCAAAAAACTTTTATTAACTGGTAATTCCTCATAAAAAGGTACAAAATAAAAGTTAGAAACTTTAAAAAAAAAAATACAGATACAGATATTCACAGAGATAAAAGTTTACTCATTTGCTGGAGAGATAATACACGTCTAATTGCAAAATCACTAAAAAAGAGTAAATATCAGAAAAAGAGACTTTTCTGATTTTATTTAAAAAAAACCTAAAACATCAAATGCTCCTATTTAATTTTTAAATAGAAGAAAAATGGCAGACGAAGAAGGAGGAGAGCACCCTTTCAACTCCCAATCAAATGATGATATCATTTTGGGGGCTCTACATATTTTAACAAATACAATCCTTGGTAAACAATTAGAGCAATTAGAACAACTTGATGAAATTCAAAGAGAGGAAGAACTGAGAAGTTTGGCAGAAGGAGCCACAGTTACAGAAAATAAAAAATCTAGCCAGGAACGGTTAGCAAAAATTTCTGTGCTTCTTAAAGCGGAATTGGATGAACAGTTTGAACGCTGTGTCATGCTGACTACAACACATGAGAAGGAGCTTTCAGAAATTAAAGCCTCAGTACAAGCTCAATCTTTGGACAAGATTAGGGATAAAGACCGTCAGTACCAAGCTGCGTGTTCAGACAATGAACAGCTGCGACAAGAGTTGCAGCTCGCAAATATTGAGCTGGAAAAACGCAGAGTGGATAAAGAGGTATTCCTGGAAAAATTCATGCATTTACAAGGTGAATGTCAAACAGCACAGGAACGCTTAAAAGCATGTGAGGAGAAACTAAGAGCAGCAACAGGTAAAAGTAATGACGAGGGGCGAGGTGGTCTGGAATCCAGACCAGACCTTGAACAGTGTCGGGATAATACACCAAAACCTCCAAAAATCTTTTACTCACCTCGTGCTTTTAGACCCATCCAAACACCTACACAAATGGGTAGAGAAACACCCCCACTACCAACCACACAAGTGAGACCGTTGATATCTTCTCCTTCAATGGATGATTTGCAAAAAATCTCAAAATATGTACAACGCTTTGTACCTGGACCAATGGGTTCATCTGGAACAAAAGCGTACCTCAAAGATCTGGAGTTCAGATTGAGAAGTTATCCTAATGCTACCGCTGAGGATAAGATCAGTCTAATAAGGCTCACTTCAGACAGAGAGGTGTTCACCTTCATCGAGCGTCTACCTGATACAACGAGAAGGGATTACAACCTTCTGTGTGAAGCTTTGATCAGAGAGTACGACTCCTGCACGGGACCTGCTGGTTTCCCAGCCGCAGACAAGGTCACGCAGGGAAAAAATGAACATCCAAAAGTTTATTACAAAAGAATCTTCCAAGCTTATTTTGGTAACAGAAATGAAACCGGGATGGAAGAAGAAGAAGGTTTTAAATTTGTTTTCAGCAAAAATCTCCACACTGACATACGAACGTCAGTACAAATGATGGCAAATTTCAGAGAAAAATCCATCAGTGAGATTAAACAGTGTGCTATGAGTGTGTTCGAGGCATGTTCTCATGCTAAGACGCCCATAGAAGTGTTTCCTGGTGTAAAGGTTAAACCACACTCCCTAGAACTAGAAGGAAGGCGTGCGTCGCCACCTCCTCCTAAAAAAGGCGAGAAAAAGCAGTCTTTTCAAACTAACAAACCACGTAATGAAGGTGCACGCTGGGACAAAAAAGGCTCCTCTTTCAGAGGATGAACGTGATTATCGTAAATGGGATGTGCGTAGGACGCAAAAATATGGGAACCGAGAGGACCCATATTATCAGGGGACGTCCGGAAAGGAACCCCCAAAAGACGTACCTAGCCGTCTCCCACCTCGGACGAAACGTCCCGAGGCGAAAAAATCACAAAAGTTCCAGAAAAAAGGCCCTACACCTCTGAGCTCGGAAGAGACAGAAAAATTGCGCGAAATGTTAGAAGATTTGAAACACACTGACAAGGCAAGCCGACCAAAAGCACTATGCAGTGATGTAATCACTATTACATCTGAGGGCGCGAATGACAACATTACAGATGTCGGTGGAACACACCAAGACATTGCTGTTGTTGCCTCAAACAACCCCTCATCGAAAAAAGGGGGGGTAAACACACAAACAAACGATGACGAGTCATCGCAAGCTGAACACGCAGAAACAGCTATAGCTGTGCTGACGGTTCAGACAAACCAAGATTACACAAGCACTTCTGAACGCATGAAGAAGTATCAGAAAAAAACCAAGAGGTTTCTGTGTAACTTTATCAGAAAGGGGGCCGCCAAAAAGGCGTACCTGTCAGTGACACTCGAAGGTGTCCTCACACACGAAGCACTTCTGGACGGTGGGGCAGACATAACAATTATGTCAGCTAAACTGTTCGAGGAGCTGAGGACAGCTGCTGCCGGTGTTAACAGGATAATACCTCTCTCTGAATGTGCTATAGAAATGCAGGGTCTCTCAGAGAAGAGAACAACCCTGACAGCTATAGCAATGGTTCACATGCAGATTGGCAAAATGACACTGTACCACCCAGTACACGTGTCTCGTGTTGACTCATTCCCATTTTTGATTGGCCAGGATTTTATAAATCGCTTCGACGCGATTATAGATTATGGTAACCAAACAATGTGGACCAAAGTGAGCAAACCACTGCCAATAGATACGCCTCCGGAGTGTAACACAGACTGCCCAACAGCAGGTACCGCGGAAGGCGCAAAGGACTCCTCAGCCGAGGACACGAGCCCGGTGAGTACTCCTCTGACATCATGTGAAACCAAAAAGACCCACCAAGTGGTCCAAACTCTGACCCAACAAGACAGCCTCCTCTGTGAGCTGGAGCAGTCAGAGTCCACCAAACACTACCTACCACTGGTAGTTAAAGGTGTAGAGATCCAAGGGTCCCACACCAACGATGCTGTTCTGTCTCTGTGGACAGATAAATCAGCAATTAACCGAGCTTTCTACGAAACCTTGGTTCACAAACACGTTGGTCTAGAACTAATTCAAAAAGCTTTCCGCTTTCCATTAGTTCCCAATAGTTCACAGGTAATGACCGCAGAAGGAGTCATTAACCTAAAACTGAACTGGAACCAACGAGAACTGGTTCACCCATTTCTCGTTATCCAAAACTTACCACATGCATCCTACATAGGCTCTGACATTTTGGTAAGGTTGGGTGTCCGCGTGGACACCATCAACAAGGTGCTGTGGTCCCTAAAACCAGCCACAAAGGATCCTCCTGTGCTAGACACAGCAAACCTTAAGGCTGGGCAGACCATTCCAGAGGCCTGCCAGGTTGCTAACAACCAAACCACCACAGTACCACCTCAGGTGACTAACCTAATGGTGCGAATCCACATCATAGCTGGACAAGCTATTAGCCATAAACAGGCATATTTTCAACCCTCTCCTGCATTTTTCAACTTGGGACTGTCCGTGGAAGCCACGAACCAAGTGAGCCTTGACTCCAGGACCACATCTATTGCTGTGTGTAACACAGGCATGGATGAGGTGCTGATCCCAAAAAACACTATGCTAGGATGGTTGATCTCCACTGACTTTCATGATTTTGAACTAGGCATTCCATTTCTGGGAGGACTCCCAGATAATCTGTTACCGAGTCAAGAAGCTGGGCCAGTATGGTTCACAAAACCAACACAGGCCATAGCCCTTTTCTCAACCGATGACGTCGACCAAGGACCTCAAACCTATGGTGTCTTACCCATAGACAGGCCCGACGACTCAGAAAGGGATTCATTGGAGCTCCCCAAGGAGCAAGAACCCTTATCAGTCTCATCACAGATTGATCAGGTGGTCGCCCAAGCCGAAGCTCTGACATCTGATGAAGAAAGAGACAAACTTCGCCAAGTTCTTTTAAAATATGAAAAGTCATTTTCAACTGACTCAACAGATTGTGGGTTGATCTCACTCCACGCAGTGAGAATCCCAACCCCACCCAACGCACCACCAACATTTGTCAGACAATACAAGATCCCTCTGGCAGCACACCAGCCTGTCCAGGAGATCATTGATGAACTTTTGGTCAAATGTATAATCAGGCAATGTAATAGCACCTACTCTGCGCCTTTATGGCCAGTTTTAAAACCAAATGGTAAGTGGAGACTTACCATAGACTACAGGAAGCTAAATAAACAAGTACCCTTATCCAGGTGGCCAATGACTCAGCTCCATCAGGAACTGCCAAAGGTCACCGATGGTAAGTACTTCTCGACCCTCGACGTCGCCTCTGGTTTTTGGACCATCCCTGTGCACGCCGAGGACCAACACAAACTAGCTTTCACTTTTGGCAGCCGACAATACACTTTTACCAGGTGTCCCTTTGGCTACGCTAACTCACCTGCAGAGTTCAACATCTTTTTGAACAAAGCATGTCCAGACGCTCACGAGCGTGGGACACTGATCTACGTGGACGACATCCTTTTGAGGCAGCCAACACTGAACTCTCATTTGGCTGAGATCGACCACGTCCTAAATCAGCTAACAACTGCTGGTGCTAAAATCTCACTGTCAAAGTGCCAGTGGTACAGAACCAAGGTGGACTACGTTGGCCTCTTAGTAGGTCCAGACGGAGTACAACCACAATTGACTCGCACCCAAGGCCTAGACAACCTCAAAGTCCCAACCAATCTCAAAGAACTACAGAGTTTCTTGGGAGTGTGTAATTACTCTCGCCAGTTCATAGAGCATTATGCGGATCTCGCAAAACCACTGACCGAACTCTTAAAGAAAGACGTTCCTTTTGTTTGGACTGATACACAGCAGCAGGCAATGAACGCTCTTAAAGACAGGCTCAAGTTAGCCCCATGTCTAGTCTACCCAGACTACAACAAAGAGTTCTACTTGGAAGTGGGCTTCTCAACTCACTGCATGAGTGCAGGTCTGTACCAAATACACGACAAAGACAGGCGTGTTGTGGCCTACGCCAGCAAAACAATGGCAGGCCCTGAATTAAGGTATTCAGACTGTGAGAAGGCTCTATTGACCACTGTGTGGGCGGTGAAACATTTCTCCTGCTATATTGGTGGACAGAGGATTATTGTTGAGACACAACACCAGCCAGTAACGTTTCTGAACAGCCAACGCATCAGAGATAGTGTGGTGACAAACTCACGTGTTGCAACATGGCTTATGGCACTTCAAAGTTTTAACCTAGACATCCGCTACGGTCAAAATAAGAAGTCACACTTGGGCACTGATTTGGCAATCTGCCAAGAATGTACACAGGATGTACCAGCCACCCAACAGCCGGTTGTGAGTAAACCCTCAGCTGCTGAGGACCCAAATCACCACTTCTTTGATAACAATATCTGTAAAGATATGGCGACAATCTACGTGGATGGATGCTCATTCCACCACGAGACAATCTGCAAAGCAGGTGTTGGAGGAGTACTCCTCCAGGACCAAGAACAGGTCACATTTGGCTATAAATTAGGCTCTCAGTCTTCTCAGTACGCTGAGATAGCAGCAATCCTAATAGCCCTATGGATGGCGGTGGAACGCTCCATCCAGACGCTAGTCATCTGCACTGACTCTAACTATGCTCAACTTAGTTTCTTGTGTCATCTCGCTCTGTGGAAACAGAACGGTTTTCTCACAAGCAACAAAAAGGTGGTAAAACACAAAGAGCTTTTCATGACATGTGATCACTTTGTGACATCACATGATCTACAGATCTTCTGGAAGAAAGTTCCAGGACACTCCAGAGTCCCAGGCGATGACAAGCACTACAATGACCTTGCAGACTCCCTAGCCAAGGAAGGCGCCGTTGACGGACCCACGTGGTCCTTCGACCCCTCCTGGCTACTCAACACTCAGTCGTCACAAGCTACAACTGAGGTAATGGCAGTCACACGTGCACAAGCTGCAGCTAAACCTGCTGATAACACAGTTTCTGTGCGCCCAATGCTGACTGACCCAGACATCATCCAACTTCAGAAGTTGGATCCTACAATTAACTCGATGATGCTGTATCTGACTGACCCAGACAAATACACTCCATCGAAAGATGAACTGGATTCCAATCCAGACCTTAAAGTCCTCTTTCAGCTGCGCAAACAGCTAAAACTACTTAAGGGCATCCTAACTTTTGCTCATGGACGGACGTCCTCACCTGTGTTCGTGGTCCCCCATGACCACAGGGGGGTGATGTTAGTCCATGCACATGACCTTCCGTCCGCAGGACATAAGGGTGACAATGCCACGCTGAAAGCATTAAAACAGATTGCTTATTGGCCTGGAATGAAAAAGGATGTCAAGGACTACATAAAAGGGTGCCTGATCTGTGGCCAGTTTCAACCATCCAGACCACTTCACAGAGCACCACTGCATAGTAGAGGCATTGCATTTCCATGGTCGGACCTCCAGATTGACTGGGTCGGACCACTCACTAAGACCTCTAGAGGAAATAAATATTTTCTCACGGTAACCTGCGCGTTTACCAAATGGGTAGAATGTCTACCAGCCCCTAATGACACAGCACAAACCACTGCTATGTTATTAATGAATCATGTATTCTCAAGGTTTGGACTTCCCCTCAGGGTGAACTCAGACCAAGGTACACACTTCACAGGTGAAGTAATGAAGGAACTGTGGAAGACGCTAGGCGTCAAAGCCAACTTCCATATTGGCTACCACCCACAGGCTTCAGGCCAGGTTGAGAGAGCAAACAGGACTGTGGTAAGTATTTTGAAAAAATACGTAGCCGCAAACCACAAGGACTGGGACGTGAAACTCCCTCTGGTCCTCATGGCCATAAGGGCCACTCCACACACGTCGACTGGCATCGCTCCTTTCGAGATGATGACGGGTCGACAAATGACTCTCCCTCTGCACCTGTTGTACCAACCAGGCGATGCTGCCATGGCAACAGCCTACACCACACAACAATACATGAAAGACTTGGAAAGACACCTTAAAAACACTTTTGCTTTCGCACAGAAAAACCTGGAAAAATCAGCTGAAGGACGCAAAGCGTACTACGACCAAAAGGCCTCTCACGAGGAACTCCAAGTGGGAGACAGGGTCTGGTACTACACGTTTGCCCCCACAACTGGGAGAAGAGAGTCCGGGACTGGAACTCTCGCCCGTAAACTGATGCCCAGATGGACTGGACCCCATCTGATAACAGACAAACTGTCTCCAGTTGTCTATCAGATAAAAATTAGCAAAGGCCAAAAAAGATCCAACTGTTAAATGGGTACATCGAAACCAGGTTAAACCACACAAGGCGTGCAATAACTCCTCAGGAGACAAAGATCTCACAAAATCTGACCTCGTGGGAATAAGGGTCATCCAAGCAGAGGATAACTAATGGATAATAAAATTAACCATAGTTTAAACTCACAGGACCTACCCTTGATAAAACGGGACAGCGTGACTGAATCTGGCAACCAGGGTGAGGTGAAGCAGTGAAACGATGTTTCTAGATGCTTAGTCACTACTCTTGTCGGTGTTGAAACGTTGTTTAATTGATTTTGGTTGTTTCTGAGGAAAGAATGAATTTTGTGTGTAGTTAAGTTAGAGACTAAGAGGCCTTTAACCATGCCAACATGCAGTTCATTCGTTAAATTGCAATCTTTGCGGAGTCAATGTATATTATTGCTACCTTAAGTACCATAATCTACATTGATCTCACAACGCTTAAGCCGAACCTACTCGAACATTTCTATTTGGGGGGATAGCTAATTCTTTTTGATGAGTCTCGCCATAGACTTCCAAAAACATTTATGGGAATCCAAACACCCAATCTCAAGTCGTTCGTTCGAAGGACAACAGACAATTGAACCAAACTATATTTTGCCATGTAAAGCTAACTTAAACCAAGTTAGAAATGGAAAAATAGTTTGGAACCCTTTTCTATAGGTATAAAACCCTCTAGTTACCCTTTTCAGCATGTTCCACCCCTTAACTGGTAGTTGTAGCTGTTCCCAACCATAATAGCTTACACACCAGGTGCATATAGTTTAAGGCCTTATGTGAAATCCCCTTCATAAGCCCACCTTAAACCACATAATTGCATGACACATTTGAACCAGAACGGCACAGACTGGACGTCGCCCAGAGACGACCTTCGCTGGAGGAGACCTGCAATCCTGACGTTGGTCTCCACTCTTCATCCAGTGGCCGCATCTTCGGTTCAATCCAAGGGAACCCCTCTGTATGCTGATCAATCAACACTTCCAATCGTTGTGGATTTACCGTTGTGGATTATATGACTTTTTCAAATGGATTACAGACTCTGTTTCCAAGGGGTTAAAGCATTGCTACAATGGAATTACCAACAACATTATGGAATTATCATCAACACAATGGAATAACCAAGAACATTGTGGAATTACTTTTGACTTTTGTTTTCCTTGCTGGATTACTTTTGACTTTGGTTTTCCTTGCTGGATTACATCAAGCTCAAGGACATTCGAAGGTGCAAGTTCATGTTTGGAATTCATCCCCATGGACAGGCGATGATTTCCAAAGGGGGGACTGTAGTGAACTTGACCTGATGTCAAAACTTGACCTTAGGATCATATGGGTCAGAAACTGTCATTTCATTGATTTGAATCCAGAAATACAGGTTGACCCATCCTGAGACTTTCTTTCTTGAATTAATCAAGTGGAAAAAGACAATTCTCTAT
>NC_056498.1:76416889-76424110 GCF_014905685.2 Nematolebias whitei | reverse complement strand
AGTTGATGTGGTCAGTAAAATGTTGGACTTCCTGAGATTTAATTTTAACCCAGGTGTCGTCAACATACCTGAACCAATGACTTGGTGGTGTCCCTGAAAAGGACGTCAAGGCTCTCTTTTCTACCTCCTCCATGTACAGGTTGGCAACAATAGGAGAAAATGGACACCCCATAGCACACCCATGTTTCTGCCTATAATATTGCTCCCCATATGTGAAGTAGGTTGACTGCAGGCACAGTTTCAAGAGTTGACACAGTCGTTCTGTGGAAAGCATGGTCATGTTTCTCAGAGTGGTGTCTGATTTTAATCTTAAACTGACCACCTCTACTGCATCATCAACAGAAATGCACGTAAAGAGTGATGTGACATCAAAAGAGACCATTGTTTCATCAGTCTCCATGATGACATCCCTCACCTTATCCACAAAGTCCATGGTGTTCTGCATGTGGTGTTATGAGCTGCCAACTAACGGGATGAGTACAGACGCCAGATATTTGGAAACATTGTAAGTGACTAGTTAATCATGCTAACAATTGGTCTTAAAGGTACACCTTGTTTTTGGATTTTAGGTAAACCATACAGACTAGGTGTGGCCTCCCCTGGATACAGTCTGTGGTACAGAATACGGTCAATAGCCTTGTCCTGCTCCAAATTTTTCAGGCAATCTATTAACTTCTTCTTGTAACCACTTCCTGGATCTCTTTTCAGAGGTTCGTAAGTGTTTAAGTCACTAAGGAGTGTCATAACTTTCTCATGACAGTCTTTCTGGATCAAAATCACTGTGCACCTTCCTTTGTCTGCTGGGAGAATGATGATGTTTTTGTCCTTGCTAAGAGTGGTGAGTGCATCCCTCTCCTCTTTACTGATGTTGGAAAGTGGTGGTTTGGCATTGCTGAGGCAGGATGAAATTTTGATTATGAGCTGTTCTGCTTCACCCTCTTTCATTTTGTTGTTGCAGATGGCTGATTCTGTGGCTGTGATCATCTCCGCCAGAGGAATTCTACTTGGTGCAACTTCAAAGTTCAGTCCCCTGGCAAGAATCTCTGTCTCCAACTGGGTGAGCTGTCTGTCAGATAAATTCTTCACTCACTTTTATGTCTCCCTGGCATGTAATTGACTACTGGAGTGTTGTCCTACACTGAATGTGTTGTTATTGGAATAGTGATGGAATAGTTGGTTATTGGATAATAATGGTTATTGGAATAGTGAGCTGAATACAGTACTTCAGACTGAGGAATTATTTCGAATGAAAGATGAAACGTTTCTACATTGTTTTTCTTGTTTTACTTTGTTTTGTTCTTTTTTGAATGTCCGAAGGACCAGATTGAACTTTTTTAGATTTTTCTACCTGGATTATTGAGAATGCATCAGAATATCCTTTTACTCTTTCTAACTTTGAGTGAGAATTAACAAGATAGTTGGTTCATTTTTTTCAGTCATATTTGTAGGATTTCTGGGTTTCTCTGCCATATTCACTCTCTCCACAGCTGCACCAATCAACCAACTCTCAACACCTGCCGCTTATTGAGATGGACTGCTCTGATGAGTATAAAACTTTTTTCCAGATATTCTCCTGGTGCTCGGACCTTTTCTGGCATTTGGTAATTGATGGACGGCCAACTAACCTGTTTCCAAACAGTGTGTTTCTAACCTTTTGTGATCTTCTCTAGTGACTTCCTAGTCCTGTTTGTTTGTCTTTGCAAATAACTCCTTACTCCTCTTGGCCCACCTGTGGGTTGATATTGTCTTTTCAACTATCAAGCAAGTACCAGAAAACCAACTACACCTAACTGTAGGGATGGCACCATCTTGTGGCCCTTCTCTGTCTGTGCATCCTTGTGTGTCTCATTTAATCCTGATTGATTTCTCCTTCGTCTGGTCCCAGCTGTTTGTAATTATGTCCTGTCCTGTCTGTGTATATAAGTCTGTCTGTGAGTCTTGTCCTTTGCCGCGTCGTCGTTGGGTATTGTCCTGTCCTGCCAGCCTGATCTGTTTCTTTTTCCCTGTTTTTGTAAGTTGTTGCTATGTCAGCCTTTTTGGTTTATTATTATTATTGAAGATTATTTATTTTTGTAAATCCTTGAGTTCTGACTCTTTCCCTGCATTACTGGGTTCACTCCTGCCCTGCTCTGTCTGAAACCCTGACAGTACGACGCAAACTACCATGAACCCTGCAGGTGAGTATTTTTTGTCTGGACTCTATATTGAGGATTATTCTGAACTTTGGAACACAGTCCAGAGGTATGTGGACTCAGCCACCTCCTGTAACCTGTGGGAAAGGTGGAGGGCCACAAAAAATATGTTAGACAAATATATTTGTCTCCCCGGACTAATTGACTCTCCTGGTATGGAGGACATTTTGGACGAAGTGCTGGAGGAAGAACGTTGGCTGAAGTCGCTCATCCAACCATACGCTGCCAGTCCTAGTCCTCCACCAAAACACCACTCTTCTGCTTTCAAACCTGTCCCAGACTCTCTGATCTTGACGCCTGGGATTCTCGCAGTTGCAGCCCCTGTGGTCGCCTCCAGGCCTACCACAGTCCTTGTAGTTTCTCCATCTCCTCCAGCCTCTGTATTACCCATGCAGTATGAGGATCCAGCCCGTTCTGAACCCACAGACCTGGACCCACCTACAACATTCACACCACTTGCATGTTCAGCTCCTCTTTCTCAGCCTGATCCTGGACCTGAACCACACCGCCACCCACATCAGCGGGGTCGATGCCAGAAGTGTTCTAGAGACTTGGTCCCAGTTCCTGAGACTGCAGCCAGCCCTGAGCCCGCAGCAGCCAGCTCTGAGCCCGCAATCATCAAAGAAACTGCTGTAGGACCCACGCCACCTTCAGAGAGTCCTGCACAATCCACGTCTGCTCCTGCTTCTGCCACAGAAGACCCTGTTGCCGAAGATCCTGCCGTTGAAGATCCGGCTGCAGAAGATCTCTCCCCAGATGGTCTGGCCACAGAAGACCCTGTTGAGCTCTTCGCCACTGAGCTCCTCGCCACTAACCCGTCTGCTGAGCTCCTCGCCGCTGAACCGTCTGCTGAGCTCCTCGCCGCTGAACCGTCTGCTGAGCTCCTCGCCGCTGACCTGTCTACTGAGGTCCTCGCTGCTGACCTGTCCACTGAGGTCCTCGCTCTTGGTCTGTCCGCTGAGGTCCTTGCTCCTGCTCCCTCCGCTGAGGTCCTCATTCCTGCCCCATCTGATGAGGTCCTCGCTCCTGGGTCCACGCCTCAGCCTGGGGATCCTGAGCCTGCTGAGGGGTCCTCACCTCAGCCTGAGGTCTTCACTTCCAGCCCGCCTGAGATCTTCACTCTCGTCTCGACCGCAGAAGATCCAGAGTCAACTGCAGAAAATCCAGGTCTGTCTGAGGTCTTCATCTCTGGTTCGTATGAGGTCTTCGTCCCTGGCCCACCTGATATCTTCGTCCCCGGCCTGCATTAGGTCATCATCCCTGGCCCACCTGAGGTCTTTGCTCCCAGTCCACCTGAGGTCTTCGCTCCCTGTCTACCTGAGGTCTTCACTCCTGGCCCGACCGCAAAAGATCCTGAGTCAACCGCAGAAGATCCAGGTCCACCTGAGGTCTTCATCTCTGGTTCGCCTTAGGTCTTCGTCCCCGGCCCGCCTGAGGTCTTCGTCCCCGGTCCACCTGAGACCTTGATCCCCAGCCCGCCTGAGACCATCGACTGCCTGCCTGAATGGCCCCAGCCTGATGAATGGTCTCCCGTCCGCCCGTCTGACCTGTTCCTCCCTGAATGGCCTCCCAGCCACCTGTCTGCCCTGTCTCCACCTGAACGGCCTATTGGATGACCTCTCGGCTGCCTGTCTGTCCAGCTCTGGCCTGATGAATGGTCTCCAGGCCGTGTGTCTGACCTTTTCCAGCCTGATGGACGGCCTCCTGGCCGCCTGTCCGACTTGTTCCAGCATGATGAACAGCCTTCCAGCCGCCTGCCTAACCTGCTCCAGCCAGATGGACGGCCTCTTGGCCGCCTGCCCGACTTGTTTCAGACTGATGGATGGCTTCCTGGCCGCCCGGCAAACCTATTCCAGCCTGATGGAAGGCCTCCCGGCCACCTGCCCGACTTGTTCCAGCCTGACAGACGACCTCCTGGCGGCCCGCTTGACCTGCTTCAGCCTGATGGACGGCTTTCTAGCTACCCACCCGACCTGCTCCAGCCTGACGGATAGTGTCCTAGCTGCCCATCTGACCTACTCTGCCCTGATGGACAGTCTCCTGACCGTCCAGACTTTTGTGTTCCCCTGTTCATGTCTAGTTAGTTCCCTGGTTTTGTTTTTTGCCACTTTGTTGTTGTCATGTTTTGACTTGGGCCCTCCATCCTTGAAGTTCTTCCATTCACCCACCCAAGTCTTTTGGGGGGGCTTTTTTGGGGACGCCAGGGGGTGTCCTTGAGGGGGGATATTGTAGGGATGGTGCCATCTTGTGGGCCTTCTCTGTCTGTGCACCCTCGTGTGTCTCATTTAATCCTGATTGATTTATCCTTTTTCTGGTCCCAGCTGTTTGTAATTATGTCCTGTCTTGTCTGTATGTATAAGTCTGTCTGTGAGTCTTGTCCTTTGGCTTGTCGTCGGTGGGTATTATCCTGTCCTGTCAGCCTTATCTGTTCCTTGTTCCCTGTTTTTGTAAGTTGCTGCCACATCAGCCTTTTTGATTTATTATTATTACTATTATCCATCCATCCATCCATTTACTTTACCCGCTTATTCCATTTTGGGTCACGGGGGTCGCTGGTGCCCATGTCCAGCAATCACTGTGCGAGGGGCGGGGTACACCCTGGACAGGTCGCAAGTCCATCACAGGGAATTATTACTATTATTATTATTATTATTAAAGAGTATTTATTTTTGTAAATCCTTGAGTCCTTACTCTTTCCCTTCATTATAGGTTTCACTCCTGCCCTACTCTGTCTGAAATCCTGACACTAACCTGATACAACCTGCTCCTCTCTCCTCCATTACTCACCTCTTGTGGATCTTCAACTCCCCCATGGAAAACCAGGGCCTTGTTTCCTTCTCCTCTCTGGCTTCACCAACAAACTATAACAGTAAGAAAGAGTTATCATCTTTTGGCTGCTCCCTTCTTCAGGGGTCGCCACAACAAACTAAGTCGCACAAAGACATGGCAATTATTTTTACACCAGATGCCCATCCTGACACAACTACTGACCACTGAGCTCCACAGCTCTTTGTGTGGAACAGAGATTTGCCATCTAGGGCAATCGGGGAGATGGCGGGGGGTTAAGGGCCTTGCTCAAGGGCCTATATTGGGGCAAATGAGGGTGGAGGCAGGTGTGGGTGCTTCACCTTTCCAATCCACATTTTGATGTTGTCAGTACCAGGAGATAAATAAGCTATATATTAGCTTTATGATATCAATGTCTGCTGTTCTCTTCTGGTCCCACCTGTCACTCTCCATCAAAGGACTACTACCTCTTGGACTTCTTGGTCATTCTCTTCAGTTATTTCATTGGTTCTGGAATCCTCCACTCATCTGCTCTACGCCTAAGAAGAAAAAAGAAAATGAGACAAATAGTCTTTCCTTCTGTTCAACAATATACCTTTATCAGACTGTTACACTCGTCATATCTCCTTCCATGTAGATCTCTGGGTCCTTTTTCCACCCTTTCCCTTTTGTAAATAAAACACTCACTGACCCTTTTTTCACTCAGTGTCTGAATTGTTTTTGGATATTCAACTCTGGGTCTAAAATTAAATATCTTTGCCCAGCAAAGATGACAATAAGTTCTAAAAGTTCAAAAAACACCCCTAAAAACAAAACAAACGATGAAAAAGTGCCTTAGCATAAAGTATTGAGAAAAAGGAAAAAAAAATCTTTAATAATAATTTATTTATAAAGCCCTTTAAAACAACCACAGCTGCAACAACGTGCTGAACACATAACATCAAGAAAGTTTAAACATAAAAGATAAAACAGTTGTTCAAACAAGCTAGGTGAATTGCTAGCCAACGAGGGCTTTTTAAAATAAGTTTCACCATGTTACAAACTAACATGCTGAGTTACTTGTTGAACCCAACTGCAGAGAGGCAGAGGAACTCAAGGGGTAAGATAAAAATAACTTATTTATTAACAAAAGCTGACAAAGCAGAAAAAACTTACAGAAACCAAGAGCATGAGGAGACAAAGGAAACGGAGCACAAAGACATGGAAGCACAATCTACAGACGAGTTGGTAACAATTAAAGAGACACTGAACTTAAAGGAACACTAACGTGGTACAATGACGAACACCTGGGGGAAAACAATGAGGAACAGGTGAGAGTGGCAGGAACTGGAGCTGACTATGAGAGGAGAAACACTGGGGAAACTGGAAACACTCAGAAACTAAATGAAAATAATCACAAGTAGATACAAAACCCATGTTTTAGGTTTTTGACTCAAACAACCTTTTCTCAAAAACAACACATTCCTGCGTATGAATGAAGTATGGCACATTAGCTATTATAAAAAATTACATTTTTGCATGACTGTTGTTTTCTCAACCTAAAAACATCTTGGTGTAGTTTAGTGGACTACGTACATTATAACTGCATATAACTTGTACAAGACAGTGTTGCACTCTGGCATTTACATTTTCTCTGCACTTCCTATTTCTGAATCAGCAGAGATTTTAAAAGAAAGTCAGCAACAAAGCTAAACCTTCAGCCTTTCTGTCACATAAATAATCAAATTCAATATCAGGTCTGACGCTGCACTCTTTCTTTCTCTCTCTCCATTATGGGTTACTGTTTGCCTTTTTTATGATGTTGTTAACTCTGTGAATGCTAACAGAACTTTTGAGAGCCACTATTTTCAAACTCGGGTTTGTTTATTAAGTGCTGAATTTTAGTCTTCATCTTTGTACTACAATATTGTTAATGAGAAATTTCTGTTCAAATTTTAATGTTTTGATTTTTGTCACAGCAACTGGAATTTTTTTTATTGGATCTATTTAACAGTGCATGTGTGTTAAAGCAGCTGCTTCTTCTATGAAACAGAAAAGGTACAACCCAGTTCTCTTGTGTATGTTAGTAAAGTAATAAATTGTCACAGTATTTTAGTAGTCTAGAGTTTTATTTATTTATTTATTTTTTATATTGCTCATGGATTCAGGGTTTCATCTGGGGTGACGACCCAAAATACCCAGAACTAAACTTGCTCATACTACTACTACTATTACTATCACAACTACTATCACTACTACTACT
>NC_056498.1:76411634-76416879 GCF_014905685.2 Nematolebias whitei | reverse complement strand
TATTATTATGACTATTGCTACTGCTACTACTGCTACTACTACTACTACTACCACCACTACTACTATTACTATCACATATCCTGATGCATGCTCAATAATCCAGGTAGAAAAATTTAAAAAAGTTAAATCTGGTCCTCTGGACATTCAAAAAAACAAAACAAAGCAAAACAACAAAAATGTAGAAACGTTTCGTCTCTCATCCGAGAGACTTCCTCAGTCTGAGGAGCTGTATTCAGCTCAGTCTCTTAAATAGCACCTTCTCAGAGTGGATCAACCAGTTTTGCTGCTGACAACCAAAACCAGCTGATCACATGGTCAAGAAGGACCATCAGCCTAACAATGGATCATTAGCACACTGATGGCTGTTTACTATTCACAGAGGGCTGAGTGATACTAGCAATCACAGCATTGTAAGAGGGGGACAATTGAACATAGAGGCCTCCACCCCTGTTTAACGATGGACGATTTCTTTTCACAAATATGGCCTCCTTTACTCCTCTCTCAAACCATCGTTCCTCTCTATCCAGGATGTGCACATCTTCATCTCTGAAAGAGTGACCGCTGGCCTGGAGATGAGTGTAGACCGCAGAGTCCTGGCCTGATGATGTTGATCTTCTGTGCTGGGCCATCCTTTTGGCCAGTGGCTGTTTAGTTTTCCCGATGTAATACTGATCACAGCCCTCCTGACACTGAACAGCATACACAACATTGCTCTGTTTGTGCCGGGGGACTGGATCTTTGGGATGAACCGGTCTTTGCCGTAATGTATTTTGGGGTTTAAAAGCCACTGGGACGTTATGTTTAGAAAATAAACGTCTCAGTTTCTCTGATACTCCCTCAACATACGGAATGACCACTGGTCTGGGTCTGGGTTCCTCCTTTTCACCTGTTGGCTGACTGGAGTCTTGTTTGGTATGTGAAGTAGGTTGACTGCAGGCACAGTTTCAAGAGTTTACACAGTTGTTCTGTGGAAAGCTTGGTCCTGCTGCTCTGAGCATATGCTTCACATATGGGGAGCAATATTATAGGAAGAAACATGGGTGTGCTATGGGGTCTCCAGTTTCTCCTATTGTTGCCAACCTGTACATGGAGGAGGTAGAAAAGAGAGCCTTGACGTCGACTTGAGATAAGTCCGGCGTCAAGGCCACAATTTGGGTCAGGCAGAACTCGTGAATTGTTGTTTCTGCCTTTAAAGTCTTGCTGTACATATTCTCTGATGGAAACTCCAAAACAGTCGAATTGATCCTTGACTCCAAAAGTCGAGCTCACAGCTTCTCCAGATTTTTCCCACCATTCATGAGTGCTGCCAGGGAGATCACAGTCCTGATACATCTGCTCCAATTCCCTGTCACAGCTCCACATTCAGTCCGAGCACTGTCAAGCTTCAACACCTCCACACAAATTTGTAGACAACCAGATTTCACCAACCAAAGAGTAGAATCTAGTTGTCATCATGAATCCAATTTGTTCCTTAGAGGTAGAGGGTCCTCCTTACCCTGACTCCTGTTGGGAGAAGTTGATCGATTTTGTTAAAAGACCAACTGATCCTTGGAATTAAGAGGTATGCAGGAAAGAAAAGAGGCTTTTTAAGGGTTCACAGGACAAAAGAGCACAGCAGGGAAGCGGGTGGGGGTGGGGGGGCAGAGAGGGAAAACACGTCTGGTTTCACCATAGAATAGCAGGAAAAAAAAAAAAAACCAAAAAAAAACTACACAACTGCTATCACAACAACAACAACAACAACAACAACTACTACTACTACTACTATTACTACTACTACGACTACTACTACTACTACTACTACTAATACTAATACTACTATTACTATTGCAAATACTTCTATACTACTATGACTACTACAACTACCAATACAACTACTAATACAACTACTCTTATTCCTACTACTACTACCGTTATTATTACTATTGTTACTACTACTGCTACTACTGCTACTACTGCTACTACTACTACAACTTCCATTGCTACCTCCAAATATTACTACTACTTCCATCACAACTACAACAACTAATATCTAACATGTGAAAAATTATTTTAGCTTTTAGATTTTGTTAACTGAATCATGAGCAGCTGAAGACTCTGTTGGTCACATGGAATTTTATCTTTTTACAGCAGCTTTTTTATGAAGGTAATACGACAAATAAAATAAAACAATTCTTCACGTCCTATGTTGAAGACAATAATTTGAGACAAAGTATAACTGAATCTGTGAAAGCTTTTAGTCTGAGGGCATTCAAGAGAAAACTGTAAGTCCTATTGAAGACACACTGTGTGAAAGAAGACAAAAACATCGTTTTGATGTAGAATTTGTGTGTGTATTGCCAAAATTTACAAAAGTAAAAAGTTTAAGAAAGTGTATGTTTGCAAAAGACAGTACAGGAGAAGTGTGTGGCGTCAAACTGAAATTATTTTGATCAGTAATTATGTCTCAATAAAAGGTAAACCTCAAAGTTGCTTAAACCTATTTGTGATGTAACTTTAAATATTTTCCCAGCTGATGTTTGCATTGTGAAAAGAGTAAAAGCCTGTGAAAAGAAGCCAAGTCAGTCTTGGAGGAAAAAAAAACAGCATAACCACCTGTGGGACAAAAACCGATGTGACAACATAACAAACTCAACAGATATTAAATCTGTGTCAGTTATCTGACTGCTACATAGCAAATAAACTGACACTTAGATAAGCCTGAATGAATTAAATACATGTGAATTTGTAGAAGAACTTGGATTGCATCTTTATCCTGTTATTATGGCTCTTTTCTTCTCACGGGGCACCTCTTTGTAAATGAAGTTCACACACTTCCTCATTATTACCGGGATCTCAACTAGTCAGGTTGACAGATGTTCCTGAGTGTAAATACATCAATGCAGTCCATGCAGATGGACTGATAAAAGTGCCATTGGCACAGCACAATCGTCTGGGCGATGCTTCGCTTGCTTCTACATGCTCATGCTGCAGCACTAGAGCTGAAATGATGTGTCGAATGCTGCTGCAGAATTCCATCAGCCAGACAGAGCCATGCTCACAGCGGCTCCCCTGCCAGCATCTGCGATCATCCTGCTGAATAATGCAACACCAAGTCTGCTCCTTCTGGCTCACTCTGTCATTCTGTCTGTGCATGAGCTGCAGCAGCAGCATCGAGCCCGCTGCGACGCCATCAACATGCTAATTGCACTGGGATGGGTCTTCCACAAAAAGAGTTAGAAGATAGGCTATCCAACAAGAGCTGACTCTTTCATCATAAGAGGGTTACAGAGCTCATAGGATCAGTTTTAATGCTCTATAAACATGTGCCATTACCACATTAATGGTACATTACATTTATATTATGTGCAATGTTGTTAACACACATCTGATGTAGGTGATTTTGGAGGATTCCTGGGTTTTTCTCTTATCACTCACTTTCTATACAGCCAATTATCACTGATTCACCCCACCTGCTGCTGACTGAGGAGGACTGCCTGAACGGGTACTTAAGCTTCTTCCAGAGGCCTCTTCAGTGCTGGGACATCAACTGCCAAATGGTAACTCGTGTACAGTCAACTAACCTTTCATTGCAGCTGGTTTGGCTGTGATCTCTTCAGGCCCTTCCACATCCTGCTCCTCCGAGTCCTTCCTAGGACCTCATCTCTCCTCTGTGGTTCACCTTTGGCTCAACGGTGTCCCTTCAGCTACAACCGTCAAACTCTTCAGACTGGGTCAACCTGCTCCTCTCTCCACCGACACTCACCTCAATCTGGATCTCCTGGTAAAACCCAGGACCTCTCCTATCCTCCTCAGGCCACACCTGCAAACACAAAACAGTCTCTTCTACAAAGATTAATATCCAAGACCTGAAACAAGGAACCCATACTCAACTTGTCCTCCTTTCCCTTCCAGTCCTGACATTGTTATTTGCACCTGTAAATAAAGCACACTTACCTTTTGTACTCCTTGCTCTGTTACTCACTCAGTCTGCTTACTTGGGGGTCGACTCTTAATACAAACATGATACATTTTAACCCTTTTTAAGCTGTTGTGAATTTGCTTAAATGCACTTCCAGACTAAGGTGGGCACTAAAGCTTATTGATGCACCACCTGGTGTTGGTGAAGATTCTCAATCATCCAGGTCATGATCAATTCAAATAAAGTAAAACAAAACAAAACAAAACAAACAAACAAACAAAAAAACACAACAACAACTGGACATTTAATCTGAAGCTGAAGATGTTTCTCTTCCCATCCAGGAGACTTTATTAATTAAAAAATGTCTGGAGTGTGTGGAGTTCCAAACTTTATAAAACAGCATGAGAATTAGACTTACATGCAGATTAGACTGGAAATATTCGCCACGCACAATGAAAGGTTGTTAGGCTCTTTGTTAGTCTGGCTCACAGAGCAATGATTTGGTCATCTGCATGAAGGTGTGAATAGAGTTGATCAGGGATGACATCACTGGAATTGTAGAGAATCCCCAATGTCACGGTTGTCAGGCAAACAACACAGAATCCATGTAAACTTAAACAAAGACAGCATTCCCGGGGACAAAATTGACATGGAACATGTTGAAGGATACAATAATGCACAGCTTATGTGTTGGCTACAATCAGGGTACTAGCCATCTCTGGCAACCATGCTGGATTGATAAAGAGGTTTGCGTGGTGTTCCTGGTGTTTCCGCACTGATTTGTACTTTGGCCTCGTGAAAAAGAGCACAGATGACAGACTATTATGTGTAAGAGACATGCCACTGATTTGCCATGTATTGCACAGGGTTTTGGCCACAGGATGAATGATTTTGCCAGCCGCTTGTTTTATTTTACTTTTGTAGAAGATTAGGGGATTAGGATTTGATTATCCATCCATCCATCCATCCATCCATCCATTATCTTTTTCCCACTTCTTCCATTTTGGATCACGGGGGTCGCTGGTGCCCATGTTCAGCAATCACTGTGCGAGAGGCGGGGGACACCCTGGACAGGTCACAAGTTCATCACAGGGACACATGGAGACAAATGAGACAAACAACCATTCACTCTCACTGACAAGAAGTGGATCAATTTAGAGTTACCAATCAGTCTAACGTGCATGTTTTTGGTCTGAGGGAGGAAACCAGAGTACCCAGAGAAAACCCACGCATGCACGGAGAGAGCATGCAAACTCCACCCAGAAAGGCCCCTGGACCAGGATTTGAACCGGAGACCTGCTTGCTGAGAGGCAGCAGCTCTACCAGTTGCACCACCGTGCTGCC
>NC_056498.1:76408163-76411534 GCF_014905685.2 Nematolebias whitei | reverse complement strand
TTGGCAATGGGGAAAGTGGTAGCCTTCATTCTGAATTTGGTTCCAGTGGTTGGCTGTCTTGGTACCTCACAGCTGTTCACGCTGGTGAAATGATGGATTATAAGGATCTGGTGGTGAAAAGTTATACCGGATCAACAGAACTTTTCGAAGTCGCTTCTTGGTTGGTTCATTGTTTTGCTAGTTTTAGATAAAAACCACATTTAGGCTGCTTACACTACCCCAGGTAGATAATGCCAGGATGGTTATGGTATGTTTGTTATCGCTAGTGTTTTAAAACAATATCCTGCCACATAGCCTCATATTCTTTGTTTGTGTTCAATTACGAACATTTGTTGAAAGAGACAAATGAGCGTGGGTAGGTTAAAAAAGACATTCAGTGCTCCTGTTAGTTTCTGACATGAAAGGAAAAAAAGGTAAAACATAACGGATGGACATACTTGTTCAGGGACTGCAGGCACTTGTATGGGATCAGGGTGCTCCTCTGTCAGTCCGTTTCCTCAAGCAAAGTGTTTCGAACAGACGTTTTTGTTTAAATTTGTCCGTTTGAATACAACTATCACAGCTCTCTCCATGAGTAACCAATTTTGGATACAGCATGAACTAAATACCTTGCAAAAGAGTTTTGTCAGCATATTGGCTGTCACTATTACAAGTCCCACAAAGCTCCTTAGGTACCATTTTCTGCCTTTTTTTTTTTTTTTTTTAATTTGGCGCAAACTACAACACTGTATTGTACTCGAAGTTCTGTTTGCCCAAAATTCAAAAGTTTGCTGATGTCCCATATTACATAGGGAGCAATTTTTAGTAACCCTGACCAACAATATTAGAGTGGAAAGGGCTGGAATCAGACCTAATACTGCATTGTAGGTTTTTAAAAGTTAAAATCTGAGAATTCCTCCTCTCTTTGAGGTTGTTTTTTTTCTCATTTGATGTGAATGGCTTCCTTCACCCTCTTCTCAAACCATCTGTCTTCTCTGTCTAAAATATGATTATTTTGGTTGTCAGGAGTGTATCCCTTGACCTTGAGGTGTTGATGGACCACAGACAGAAACAGAACTGATCTGTGTGATTAAGTTTCCTTGAACATTGATGTTTGCAGGAAACCAACCCACACATATCACTACCTTCTGTTTGACTCTCACCACCAACTGGAACACAAAATTTCTGTCATCAGAACTTTCTGGGCCGAGCATGTCCCCACAAAAACAGAAGGGAAGGAAACAACAGAAACACAACAAAGAAGCTCTCCAAACATATGGATATCCTGACTGGGCTTTAGTCCAATCAGCAAACAAATCTAACAAACATGCAGCAGAACAGAACAGAGATAAGAGCAAACACAAAAACGTTGTCATCCCATATGTTGTTGGAGTATCCCAAAAACACAGAAGGATTTTCTCCAAACACAGCAACCCGGTACATTTAAAACCCAACAGGACCCTCAGACAGAGACTGGTCCATCCCAAGGAAAGAACCCCCAAATCCAAACTGAGCTAAGTGTTGAAAACAGTTCAGACCTTTATATTGGAGAAACTAAACAACCTCTAATAGACGCATCGCTCATCACCAGAGAGCAGCTATTCTGGACAAGCCTCAGCCCTTATCCTATACATATAATATGAATGTTGGGATTTGTTATGAAGTTATACCTTCTACATATACATATATATATATATATATATATATATATACAGTGCCTTGCGAAAATATTCGTCCCCCTTGAACTTTTCAACCTTTTGCCACATTTCAGGCTTCAAACATAAAGATATAAAATTTTATTTTTTTGCGAAGAATCAACAACAAGTGGGACACAATTGTGAAGTGGAATGAAATTTATTGGATGTGTCAAACTTTTTTAACAAATAAAAAACTGAAAATTGGGGCGTGCAACATTATTCGGCCCCTTTACTTTCAGTGCAGCAAACTCACTCCAGAAGTTCAGTGAGGATCTATGAATGATCCAATGTTGTCCCAAATGACTGATGATGATAAATAGAATCCACCTGTGTGTAATCAAGTCTCCGTATAAATGCACCTGCTCTGTGATAGTCTCAGGGTTCTGTTCAAAGCACAGAGAACATCATGAAGACCAAGGAACACACCAGGTAGGTCCGAGGTACTGTTGTGGAGAAGTTTAAAGTCGGATTTGGATACAAAAAGATTTCCCAAGCTTTAAACATCCCAAGGAGCACTGTGCAAGCAATCATATTGAAATGGAAGGAGTATCAGACCACTGCAAATCTACCAAGACCCGGCCGTCCCTCTAAACTTTCATCTCAAACAAGGAGAAGACTGATCAGAGATGCAGCCAAGAGGCCCATGATCACTCTGGATGAACTGCAGAGATCTACAGCTGAGGTGGGACAGTCTGTCCATAGGACAACAATCAGTCGTGCACTGCACAAATCTGGCCTTTATGGAAGAGTGGCAAGAAGAAAGTAATTTCTCAAAGATATCCATAAAAAGTGTTGTTTAAAGTTTGCCACAAGCACCTGGGAGACACACCCAACATGTGGAAGAAGGTGCTCTGGTCAGATGAAACCAAAATCCAACTGTTTGGCCACTATGCAAAACGATATGTTTGACGTAAAAGCAACACAGCTCATCACCCTGAACACACCATTCCCACTGTCAAACATGGTGGTGGCAGCATCATGGTTTGGGCCTGCTTTTCGTCAGCAGGGACAGGGAAGATGGTCAGAATTGATGGGAAGATGGATGGGGCCAAATACAGGACCATTCTGGAAGAAAACCTGTTTGAGTCTGCAAGAGACCTGAGACTGGGACGGAGATTTATCTTCCAACAAGAAAATGATCCAAACATAAAGCCTAATCTACAATGGAATGGTTCACAATTAAACATATCCAGGTGTTGGAATGGCCAAGTCAAAGTCCAGACCTGAATCCAATCGAGAATCTGTGGAAAGAGCTGAAGACTGCTGTTCACAAACACTCTCCATCCAACCTCACTGAGCTCGAGCTGTTTTGCAAAGAAGAATGGGCAAGAATTTCAGTCTCTCCATGTGCAAAAATAGAGACATACCCCAAGAGACTTGCAGCTGGAATTGCAGTAAAAGGCGGCAATACAAAGTCTTAACGCAAGGGGGCCGAATAATATTGCACGCCCCACTTTTCAGTTTTTTATTTGTTAAAAAAGTTTGACACATCCAATAAATTTCATGCCACTTCACGATTGTGTCTCACTTGTTGTTGATTCATCACAAAAAAATTAAATTTTATATCTTTATGTATGAAGCCTGAAATGTGGCAAAAGGTTGAAAAGTTCAAGGGGGACGAATACTTTCACAAGGCACTGCATATATTATATATTTACTTTTATAATGCAAGTTGTATTTTATGGCTTCATGGCA
>NC_056498.1:76406784-76408063 GCF_014905685.2 Nematolebias whitei | reverse complement strand
TGTAGTATGACATATCCTGAGATATATTCATCAATTAAACGGGTTCTTTCATTTTTCTGGACTGGATAACATATGTGCATTGAATTTAATAAAATGTGGACGTGAGACGTTAATTATCTTTGACTCACCAAACGAGTGGGTCATTTATTAACAGAATCAAGTTTAACACATCACACATTTACATTAATTGGCAAGAATTGAAAATTAACGACAGCTTATTAACCAGTTTTACAGGAGTGAGAACAATACGGCGATTGTTTTCCTCACTTTCAGCAAAACAGACGTCAAATCACACGGCGGTGATTGAAAACTTTGCTTCAGACATTTCTAAAAATATCTGTAATGATTTTTAGCGGATAGAAGAATTTAAAGATGAAAAGATGAAGTTTATCTGAGAGAGATGTGTGAGGGAATTTGTCTGTTTTAACCAGAACATGCACGCTCCCTTGGAAATCAGCTTGTCCCAACAGTACACTTTGGTGAAGGTCGACTTTTACCTTTTCTGAAGATAGATCAGTTCCGGCGTGAAGTCCCACTTCAAGCCACTGTTCAGCGTCTCCGTAAGAACAGCTAAAGACCTCGGGAGTCGTGGTGTTAGTCATCCAAAACAGACTTTCATAATCCCCAGAATCTCCTCTCGTGGTTTAGTGGCAGCTTACTGAGCAGCTGCATTCCAGCATTCTGCATTCTGGAACTGCAAACTCTCTGGAACTGCTACTCCATCTTCAAGACTGGCACGATTCAAGACTGAACCTCGAGCAGCTTGAACTAGGAAGTGCCAACCTTTTAAGAAGGGTCACTTCCGGTTCATTTGAGAGTTTTTTGATTGGTCGATGGACCAAAACAGAGGTGTGTTTTGTGATGTAAGGTGTTATGAAAAGTCAAGGAAAAGATTAAGATTGTTTAAGAACAGACAAAGCGATATTACGAAGAAAACAGACTTCGTGGAGTCTCTTCTCCCAGTATCTTGCTGTAAAAGTTAAACATGACATTTCTTTTCAGTAAACTTTTCAGTTGACCGAAACTTGAACTTTGAACACACTTACAAACTTCGCTCATTGAAGACAGAAAATCAGAAATTGAATCATTATCCTGATTTCTTCTTTGAATGAGGATTAAAAATCATTATACTGTTTCACAGTTAATTAAAATGATTAGTTCACTTCAACATGTAAACATTGTTTGAACTAACACAATTTGATAATCAAAACATTTGTAAAATAGTAATGATCATAGAGAATTGTCTTTTTCCACTTGATTAATTCAAGAAAGAAAGTCT
>NC_056498.1:76405039-76406684 GCF_014905685.2 Nematolebias whitei | reverse complement strand
TATAAGCAGCAGTGTGAATATAAACAGTAGTGTGAATGTAAACAGTAGTGCAAATGTAAACAGTAGTGTGAATGTAAACAGTAGTATAAATGTAAACAGTAGTGCAAATGTAAACAGTAGTGCAAATGTAAACAGTAGTGCAAATGTAAACAGTAGTGTGAATGTAAACAGAAGTGCGAATGTAAAAAGTAGTATGAATATGAACAGTTGTATGAATATGAACAGTATTATGAATATGAACAGTAGCTTGAATATGAACAGTAGTATGAATATAAAGAGTAGTTTGAATATGAACAGTAGTTTGAATATTAACAGTAGTGCACATGTAAACAGTAGTGCAAATTGAATGAGCACATGAGTGTGTGTTGAGTGTATAACCTGTTTTTTAATGATGCAAAGTTCAGTGTTAAAAAGTTTTTGTCTTGTGTGGAAATGTGTGAAAGTTTTGTGTGTTAAGACGGTACAAGAGGGAGGGGAGGCAGAGCAGGCAGAGAGTTCAGCATCCTGACTGCCTGATGGACAGAGCTCTCTCTCAGTCTGCTAGTTCGAGCTTGGAGACTCCGCAGTCTCCTCCCTGATGGCAGCAGGCTGAAGAAGCTGTGTAGTGGGTGTGTGGGATCACCCGCCATGCAGAGGGCTTTCCAAGTGAGGCGGGCACTGTGTAACTCAAGTAGTGAGGGGAAAGAGGTTCCGACAATCTTCTCGGCTGCTCTCATGATGCGCTGGAGTGTCTTGCGGCAGGATGCAGTACATGCACTGAACCACACCATGATGCAGCTGGTCAGGACACTCTCTATGGCACCCCTGTAGAAGGTGCACATGATGGGGGGTTGGAGCTCCAGCTCTTTTCAGCTTGCGGAGAAAGTAGAGGCGCTGGTGAGCCTTCTTGGCCAGTGATGCAGTGTTCTGCTCCAGGACAGGTCCTCTGTGACGTGCACTCCCAGAAACTTGGTGCTGCTCACTCTCTCCACATTAGTACCATTGATGGTCAGAGGAGCATGCTGGGCGTGCATCTTCCTGAAGTCCACAACAATCTCCTTTGTCTTATCCACATTCAGAGAGAGATTGTTGTGTCCACACCACAAGGCTAAGCAAGGCAGGAGTCCAATCTTCTCAGTCTGTACATGGCAGGTAAAATCCAGATGTATGGTTTGATGGTCGTAGCAGGGGTTAAGCACGTTGAAGTAGAGAAGCAAGAACAGGGCCGAGTTGTGATCCAAAAGAGTAGTCAAGGGGAAAGCAAGAGTCGTTACCGTGTTCAGATATGCAAACAAATCCAGAAAGGGGCAAGGCAAGGCGAGGAGTCAAAAAACAGGCGAGGATTCAAGGCAAGCACACAAAACTATGGAACAATATACTATGATTGAAGGCTTCACTATCAGGGATCATGGGAGATTTAATAATTTGGCAAAAGACAAGTGAAAGTGGAACTCTTTAAGTAAGAAAAGGACAGGTGCAGTGAATCAGGGCTGATGAGCTGAAATGGCAGAGGGGGGCGTGGCTAATGACAGAGGAAAAAAAAAACAGCATGATGACAAAGAGGAGCAGAAACATGACATGATGGGGCTGTGAGTGTGAGATAGGGGCTGATGGGGGGTCAGCGGGGGCCGCTGATCATGACATAGCCCCCCCTTTAAGGTCCGGC
>NC_056498.1:76383492-76404939 GCF_014905685.2 Nematolebias whitei | reverse complement strand
ATATATTCCTTGTATAATAAATATACTTTTACAATTAGACATGTAATTTTTCAGCCCAAGGTTGTTATTAGTTGTATGGTAATGCATTTTCATTTTCTTTGTCATTGGGGTTGCATGACAACATATTTTTTAAAGTTGACTTCAACATGATAAAAATCGAGTTGATGTCGTCTAGTCGCTGTGACATCATAGGAACTCAAGACGCTATACCGTGTTCACGAAAAAAGTAATTTATTATTTACAAAAAAAAAAAGAACAGCAAAACATTGGAAAAACAACAAAACAACAAAACATTTTTATGCTTGTAGAGTTTGTGTTTATCTGGTGTCTGGCCCCCTCTTCTGTTGTGTCTTAGTCCTGTCCTCCTGTCTCGTCAGCATATTTATTTAATAAATTATATTGATTTTTGACATTTGGAGTATTCAGTGTCCTGCCTGCAGCCTTGGGTTCAACCTTTAAAACACTGTTTATGACGGAATGACCGGCTCAAACAAGAACCCAGCAGGCTGTCAGTTCCTTGTGGGGCTGACAACAGCAGACTTCCAGCAGCTCCTCAAAGTAACGTGACATTATGTGGACACAGTGGCTTCCTCCCACGATCTGAGGCTGAGGTGGGCAGCCACTGAGGATATGATGGACGAGTTTTGTCGCCTCCCCAGACTATGTGACTGCCCTGGCATGAAGGAGATTCTTATGGAGGTTTTTGAGGAGAGACGCATGCTGCACGCTCGTCTCCTACCACCCCCCGCTCCAAGCCCCAGCGAGTCCAGTCCATCACCCAAGTCGCTGGAACAACCAGCTTCTCATACTGTTCCTCTAAATGCTTCATCTCGCCACCGTCATCGTAGAAGAGGATGTCGGATCCTAAATCACTCAACCGAACACCCAGAAAACTCTGATGCCAGCGGTCACGATCCACCTGGTCCCTGCGGTACCGAGAGGGTCCAGAAGGGCTCCTACCCCTCCTCTAGAACTTTGGTGCTCCCCGAGCAGTCCCACACACATCTGGAGGCGCAGTGGGGAGTTTCACAAGAGGAGGGGCAACCGACCTCTCACTCACCAAAGAATCAGGCGAGCTGTCGCTCACCTGAAGCTGTGCCACCAGAACCTGTTAACGTGTCGGTCAGGGAGTATGTGAACTCTACTGATAAGTCTCTCGCTGACCTTGTCACTTTAAACACACAGCTCCAAAGACTGTTCACTTCTGCTGCATACAACCTAGATACACATTACTAGTACACCACTTACTCCGTCGCTGAGCGACTATTACTGTCTATACCTGGACTCATTCAGATCCCTGAGTATTTCCACATGCTGAATAAAATAATGTCTTCTAAAGAACAAATCTTTGTTCCATCCATCTCCAACTCAACTGTGCCACCACTGAACCTACCATACACACCTGCTCCTGGTGTCAACCTTGGGTTCGACCTTTAAAACACTGTTTATGACAATGCTCCTACCATTTATCATACAACAAATAAGTCACAGGAAAACAAAAACTATTATTAAGCTGCAAAAGTGAAAGAAACATGAGGCACATAAAAAACAAGCCTAAAAACAGCGGTGTGGGCAGCTCCCACTTTGGATGAAATCAAATTAAACCAAAAACAGCAGGGCAGGTGGTGGTGACTGCGACTAGTTGGCGTGAAATTTTAAAACTCGTGAGTTGTTTTGTGGATTTCACATCTGCCTTCAACACCATGATCCCCCAAACCCTTATGGACAAACTATTCACACTAGGACCAAGTCCCTCCATTTGCATCTGGGTACTAGACTTCTTAACAAACAGATCACAGTCAGTGAGGATCCACAACTTCTCCTCCTCCACCATAACCCTCAGCGCTGGCTCTCCTCAGGGATGTGTGCTGAGTCCTCTCCTGTTTACTTTGCTCACGTATGATTGTGCAGCTACCCATCCAGGCTGTCAAATTGTAAAGTTTGCAGATGATACAGCGGTGGTGGGATGCATCACAAACAATGATGAGTCCAGCTACAGGCAGGAGGTGGAACACCTGGAGAGCTGGTGTAAAGAGAATAACCTTCACATCAATGTGAAGAAGACAAAGGAGATGGTTGCGGACTTCAGCAGGAACAAACACACCTACACCCATGTGAACATAGGAGGATCTGCAGTGGAAGTGGTCTCCAGCCACAAGTACTTAGGTGTACACCTAAATGACAACCTCAACTGGGGCAACAACACTTCCAGCCTGATCAAGAAAGCTCATCAGAGACTCTACTTCCACAGGCGGCTGAGACGAGCTGGTCTGGGAAGCTCAGTCCTCACCTCCTTCTACAGGTGTGCAGTGGAGAGCATCCTGTGCTCCAGCATCAACGTGTGGCATGGAGGCTGCACAGCTGCAGAAAGAAAAGCATTGCAGAGAGTGGTGAAGGCTGCACAGAAGTCTGTTGGAGTCAGCCTCCTCACCATCACAGACATTTAAACCTCTAGATGCAGGAAGAGGGCCACCTGCATCATGAAGGACCCCACTCACCCAGCACAAACACTTTTTGCCCAACTCACCTCAGGAAGGAGGTTAAGGAGCATTAAGTGTAGAACCACTAGACTGAGGAACAGCTTCTACCCTGAAACTGTTAGACTCATGAATCTCTAACTAGCATAATCACTGTGAAAAATCACATCATGTTGCTACTGATCTGTTTCATGTTGATGTGTTCATGCGTGCTCATCTGCTCACACAGACTCATGCTCGTTCGTGCTGCTTTTCAACAAAAAGTTTTTACGCTATTAGTGCTTAGTGTATTTTTAGTTTATGTTTTTCTTTGTTCATATCTTAGATGTTATCATTGTTTTTCTTTTACATTTTATTGTTGGATGTAACTGGGACTCTGCGTACATAATTTCGCTCCACCACATGTACCACATGTGGTGTGAACGGCAATAAAGACTCTCTGAGTCTGATGTCCTGGAATCAACCAGTTGAATAGTCGATCCAACCCCTAGCATTAGGTGTAATGTAAAATATTGGTTCAAACTTTGGTCTACATTTTTTTCTCTAAGCTCTTTTTTTCCCCATAGACTACTTGTGGCAGAAAAATCCAAATTGGTTTTAATCATATTCGTAGCTGAAATGATGACGAGTGATTGAACATCATTTTGTTCTGTACCAGAGAAGGGATGTTCACCCTAAAATAAACTTTTACTTTGCAAATAAGGTGTTTTGATTAGTTTTGCCACATTTTCATGTTTCTTTTAAAAACATGATGTTTTTAAAATATAGAATATTTATCTCTATCACTTTTTTCACTTTAGCAGCTGCCACAAGATTCTTTTGTATTTAACAATTAGGAAAATCAGCAGTTTATTTACAGACTTATTTCTTCCAGTTGGTGTCCTGCTTGAAAGGTTTCTGTGGTTTTCATTTTTATTTTATTGTTTTAACCTTGATATCCAAGTCAAACACCCTCTGACAAGTTGATTGGCTTGATGGTGATCTCCAAAGTCTGCTCTGATCATTTTAAATATTTACAGGTGTCACAATGATGCCATAAATTATTTTCTACATTTATTTTTCTACTTAATTTTTGTTATTTATTACTGCCTTTTTCTAAAACTATGGTAAGATCTGCTGCTAAAACCTGGATCTACTAACCACCCTTAAATCTGTTTGTATGGTCGAGAGCCTTCATCTCGTCCAGAAGAGCTTTCATGGGCATCAAAACAGATTGTCCAATCTCTCACAACCAGAAGCTTTGACCTAGGAAGGATGAGGCAGTTAGATTGTGTGGAGCTGAATGAACGTATAAAGGTTTGTGAGAAGTTCTTTCAGATAACCTGTTACAATTTTAGAGTTGTTGTTTTATTTTTAACAACATGACCCCCGTGTACTTAAAGACTACACTAACAGCAGAAGGTAAAAAAAAAAAAAGTTTCAGCATTTTTTTTTTCTTCTGTGGAAGTAGAAGAAACAAGTTAAAAGGGTATACAGTAAAGATTTTTCAATATGAACTCTCTTTGAACTTTTTTTTTTCTGGTTATGATGATGAGGACCATCAGCGGGCAGGCAGATGAATCTGAATGTAGACTGAGCAGCTCTAAAGTGGTTTTGAACATCCATCCATCCGCCCATCCATCCATCCATCCATCCATCCATCCATCCATCCATCCATTATCTTTACCCGTTTTGTCGTGGGGGCCACTGGTGCCCATGTCCAGCAGTCACTGTGCAATAGTCTGGGTACACTTGGACATGTCTCCAGTCCATCACAGGGACACACAGAGACAAACAACCATTCACTCTCTTACTCACAGCTAGAGACAATTTAGAGTTAGCAATCAGACTAACAAGCATGTTTTTGGTATGTGGGAGGAAACCACCTGGCGAAAACCCACGCATGGAGATAACATGCAAACTCCACCTAGAATGGCCTTCTGGCAAGGATTTGATCTGGCAACCTTCTCACTGAGAGGCGCCGGCTGTACCAACTGCTCCACCAAGTTATTTTTGTCAACAGAGATGAGTAACGTCACACTGGGGAGTTTCACAAGGAAAAGCACAGGTGAGTAAATTTCATTTATTTTAACTTGATATATTACTAAAAGTTTAAATAAAGAACAGCAGTCTCAGAATCTCCATTCAGTGGTTTCACATGCAGTGATGTCTCAGCTCAGCAGGTTTCTGATGATCTGTGGTTATTTACTGCTTGGTCTAATCATCTCCAACATGGAGCAACAGAACCATCAGGAAGTTCAAAAAACTAAAATGGCTTTTCACATCTCCATCTACAAAAGTAAAGGACAGGGAAAACAATGAAAGACAGAAAGAGGGGAAAAGAACAAGTTTTCTTGGGTATATCTAGAATCCCGACTGGGGTTATAGCTCCATGTATTCTGCCAAACTCTTCTGAGCTGGTCTGGCTCTAAGGTCAGTGCCAAGGTCTCATAATCCTGAGGCTGTGGGTTCTAACCCATAAGATCATCTGGTGTAAAACAATTGCAAAATCCTTTATTCGAGTTTGCTAACTGCAGCAACCTAATTGGTCTTTCTACAGACATTTTCAAAGGCTACAATACTGTACATCCAAAACTCTGCAGCTAGGGTACTAATGAGAGTGTTGAAATCTGGACACAGTATTAGTTAATACTTGGTAACACTTGCTCCCTGTCATTGATGGGACTGATTACATGATCTCCCTCACACCTACCAGATCATTCACAAACATGTCTCCCTAGAACCATTTTGTTTTAATTCAAAGTGGGTAAATGACAGAATAATGCAAATGGTTTTAGTAAATCCTTTAATTTTCATAGTATTTGGATGATGTAGACATTAAACCTTTGATCTACTTGAGTCCATTACGTGTTGCACCTTGAGATGCCACAGCCCATTGCAAGTGTTCCAGCATATATTTTTTACCATTTCCTATCTTTCAAATAGCTAGATACCCAGTGTAATGCAAGTCATCTAATGCCATATTTATTCAGTTTTTTCAAGGAGAATAATGTGGTCAATAGTGTTGAATACTTTCTTTGAATCAACAAAAATACTAACACAATATTGTTTTTGATGGACAGTAGTTGTTATTTGTTCTATCAATTCCATTAGAGCCATTGATGTAGAGTTTTTTGCATTAAACTCATACTGACTGTCACTTAGAACATTTTGTTTAGCAATAAATTGATCCGATCTGGTCACTAATAGTTTTTCATATATATATATATATATATATATATATATATATATATATATATATAGAGAGAGAGAGAGAGAGAGAGAGAGAGAGAGAGAGAGAGAGAGAGATAGATATATGTCCCTATTGGAATCTCTGCTTTATGCAGACTGCCTTCCACTCCATTTGCTTGAAACAAAAAACAAACAAACAAAAACTCCATTAAATGTTTTTTAATAAACAAGAAAATATTAGATTACAATTTCCAGGCTCCTTGTGCTAGACAGTTACTGAAAGACATAAAGACCTGTTCTTACACAACAAATGCATTTTGCAATTTACAAAGGATGCCTGGTTTGATTGTGATTTTATAACCGTGGACAGGCTCATAATCGAGATGCCTGCATTCTGACATTAAAGTGTGGGCCAACGCTGAAGTCTCCAATGAAAATAAAACATTCAGACATCACTGGCATTTCAATCAGCAGCAATTTGACCATTAGCCTAATCATCAGTGCTGGATTTGTGAGTCATTAACCACTTCATGCTGTGCAAACATCAATGAAAATGGCTCTTCAGAGGAGCGGAGGGCGGGGTGGGGGGTTCAGTACAGCTAGGCCTATGATTTTCTGTCATGTCCAGTTTGTTTTTTGGTAAACTAGCTTTGAAATTGGATACTCTGAAGCTTGTTGTAATCAGAATCACTGATTTTACTAAAATTCAATTAATAATCATGTCCCTACAAGAACGAAAGTGAGACCCCAAACAACCAAATATGGTTTGAGAAAGAGGAGTTTTGGTGTGTTTTTAAAAGGCATGGTGATGAATAATCCATGTTACTGTGAAGGCTTGTGAGAGCTCCCTAATGCATTGATTATTTCAGAGTCAAAGCATTCACTGGGATGCTGCCAGAGTCACACAAATACACAGGACACAAATAGAAGAGAGACACCAAAGGCAGCTTTCACCTCATGCTGTGGATGTTGCCTTGCAACTGTCGTCCTTGTCATCTTGCCAGATGGGGACTAGTTGAGCCCTTTTCCTTTGCAGTTCCCGACTCCCTTTTAGCCTCAGGGCTGGGAGCATTGCTGCTGTATCACCTGGCAGGCAGGATGATGTGTTGTACACTGAGCTTTTATGTGTAACTCCAGAGATGAAACTTTGAGAAAAGTGAAAATTTTACAGTCAAAATAGGCAATAGTTGGTAAACAGAAAGCAGATGGTGTTTTTGGTACATCACTAGACACCACAAGCTTTTGATTTCTAAAAATGTAAACAGTCATACAAAAAATTGCCATATCTCTGTCTGTCTGCATGTATGTGTAAATATGCATGTATGTATCTACATGTAGGTATGCATGTTTGTATCTTTATGTACATGTAGGTATGCACACCTAATGACTAGTAGTGCCTGATAACCGCTTTCTCTTCACAGTGGGCTGAGTGATACTTGCAATAACATTATAAGAGGGGAACTGTTGGTCACGGAAAACTCTGCTCCTGTTCAATGAAGAACAAAGATGGCTTCCTTCACGCCTCTCTAACTTAAAGGATGAGTGCATGCATCCATCCATTATCTTTACCCGCTTATTCCATTTTGGGTCACGGGGGTCGCCGGTGCCCATGTCCAGCAATCACTGTGCGAGGGGCGGGGTACACCCTGGACGGATCGCAAGTCCATCACAGGGACACATAGAGACAAACTAGACAAACAACCATTCACTCTCTCACTCACACCTAGGGACAATTTAGAGTTACCAATCAGTCTAACATGCATGTTTTTGGTCTGTGGGAGGAAACCGAAGTACCCGGAGAAAACCCACGCATGCACGGAGAGAACATGCAAACTCCACCCAGAAAGGCCCCTGGACCGGGGTTTGAACCAAGGACCTGCTCGCTGAGAACCAGCAGCTCTACCAGTTGCTCCATCGTGCTGCCCAGGATGAGTACAGACACCAGATATTTGGAAACATTGTAAGTGAAAGAATTTTTCATGCTAACAATTAGTCGGTTTTTTTTTTGTGAATTTTGGATAAACCATACAGACTAACTATGGCCTCCTCTGGTTTCAGTCCCCCTGGGTAATTGGAAATAAACCAAATATCTGGCATCTATACTCAGTCCTTTAGTTGGCAGCTCAGAACATCACATACAGAACACCATGGACTTTGTGGATAAGGTGAGGGATGTCATCATGGAGACTGATGAAACAATGGTCTCTTTTGATGTCACATAACTCTTTATGTACATTCCTGTTGATGAGGCAGTATAGGTGGTCAGTTTAAGATTAAAATCAGACACTAGCAGCAGGACCACGCTTTCCACAGAGCAACTGTGTCAACTATTTAAAATGTGCCTGCAGTCAACCTACTTCACATATGGGGAGCAATATTATAGGCAGAAAAATCAGAGTCAGAGTTTCTTTATTGTCATTCGTACCACATATGGTACATGTGGTGGAACGAAATTATGTTCACAGGGTCCCAGTCACATCCAACAATAAAATGTAAAAGAAAAATAATGATAACATCTAAGATATGAACTAAGAAAAACATCAACTAAAAATACACTAAGCACAAATAGCATAAAAACATTATATTGGAACAGCAGCACAAACATGAACATGAGTCTGTGTGAGCAGATGAGCACGCATGAACACATCAACATGCAACAGATCAGCAGCAACATGAAACAGATCAGCAGCAACATGATGTGATTGTTCACAGTGGTTATTCTGGTTAGAGATTCATGAGTCTAACAGCCTCAGGGTAGAAGCTGCTCCTCAGTCAGGTGGTTCTACACTTAATGCTTAAAACATAGGGGTGCTATGGGGTCTGTCTCCTTACTATTTTAGGTCAGATGGCCTCATGACTGATAAGGAGTCTGGGGTCTCCATCTGGTTCAGCTGAAAATCTTAAAGTCTCGCTCTTCTGGTCAATATTCTTCTATCATGTTGGGGTCACCAAATTCAATTCCAATACAGAAACAAACAAACAAACAAACAAAAAAACACTCAGCTCTAAAACTACAAACATTCACTATTCAACTCCCTCAATGACAGGGGAAATTGGCATACAGCTTGTTTCCGTTCCCATCAAGTGGTACTATTTTCTAAATGTCTTATTTTGAATTACAGCTGCTGAAGTTAAGTCACAGATCTCTGCTATTTTGCTTTTTATTTAGGCTTTAGTTTATGACCTCCTTAGTGGACCAATGTTGGTCACTTTGTTTTTGACTTCTACCACTAAATTCAGAAAATGTATAGTCACAAACATGTTAAGTAATATTTGTAGTCTTTGACAAAAACTTTTGAATTTTCTCTTCAATAAGTTTTTTTTTCTAATATGTACAAAGTATGTCAAAGACTTTTTAATGAAATCTCAAACTTTACAAAATAAAACAGACAAACTATGATACATTTTTAGAAGACAGGCTGTCATTAATAGAGGTTAAATCTTGTATTGTTTATTTATTTACAGCTTTAGCAAGGAATACAGCAGATTTTAGAACAGCAGGTTCTATTCCTCACAGACTCATTGATCATTCTTTTGAATTTCACAGCTGCAGGGTCTTCACCAGGCAGCTGGTGGTCCTGACACTGTAAAAAGAAGTGCTAGTTGATGTGTACCCTGCTGGAGCTGTGACTGTACATCAATAATCTGCTGGAACGTATGAGCTGTCTTACTCCAGATGCCTTTTACTATACAGCAAGCGCTGAATGCAGAAAAAAAGCTTAAATAGAGCTGCCTTGAAAACATTTAATTAAACTTTTATCTTTAAGTCTTTAGATTTGGGTTGCCATTTTCATTCATTCATATTAGTTAATTTATACAATAGCCACTCAATAATATCAATTTATTGGCAGATTAATTTTCCCCACATATTTTAAGTTGTATTTTTATTTTTCACCCTTTCTTCACTTTGGGATTAATTACAATTTTCATGACAGCTTTGTGATTAATGCTGATGGATAGTGGAGACTTGTGTATTTAATCACGTCCTCATTGTTTTTCTTCGGCTTAAAATTTACTTTCTTAAGTTTGAGGATATTTCGTATACAGTAAACCTGTGGCTTTAAGTTTATGTGAAAAGATTGAAGGTTTGGCGTTTTCACCTCACCCTGGACTACCAGTAATTTTTATTGGTTTCATCAATCCCAGAGACTGGTTTGGAGTTTCTCTATTTTACATGGTACAGTACAGCAGGGTTCTTCTTAGAATGGGTCTGAACTGCTTCATTTTACACTTTGGAGCACTTTGTCTTGAGTGGAGATAGAGCAAATATTGACGAGGTAAAAATATAGCTGCTGCAATGTCGGATAACAGTAATTTCAATGAAAAAAGCAGTTTCAAACAGACTTCCCTGGTCTGATGGTTTCCTGCATTTGTGCTAAAAAATAGCTTTGTTATCATCTACTTCTAATAGAGAAGACTGAGCAATAATGTTTTTGCCCATGTCTGTACAGTTGAAACATACTGCATGAATCAACTTCATCTTCTACCACTTATATGTTGGCTTATACCACTTATACGTATGTCTGTAACTACCATACCCACCACTGCACCCTATATTCACTGGTTAACTGGTCATCATTAACTTCACACAGACTCACTCACTGGTACATTTTCATCTTTAAGTCCCTTCTTGGTCTGCTGTCTTCATACATCTGCTCCTACATGTCACTGCGTAAGTACAGCTACAGTGTGCACTCTCAGGACTTTATTACATGTGTAGCTGTCACAGTGATGGTCAGCTACCTTGGTCAGTTCCCGGCAAGTCCTCCTCATGGTGTCCTTGGTCTGATCCACCAGAGAACCCCAGAAAGACAAGTGACCTGGTGCCTTCAACACTGACCCGGTAAGGAGCAGAAACCTGCCTTGGTCTGGTTATGCTATTTTAAGCTGATGCAACTTAGTAAATCATTTCCTGGCTTGCAGTGATGATAAATGACTTTATCTGATCAGATTAATCAATTTGTCTGTTTGGAGTTCCATCAGATGAATATATACCAGAGAGACTTTAAAAGGCAGAAACAGCAATTCACGAGTTCTGCCTGACCCAAAACTGTGGCCTTGATGGCAGACTTATCTCAACACCTCCTGGCATGTTTTGAAGAAAAAAAAAACTAAGATGCTTTGCCTGTCTCCTCACCCCTCCCTTCCCTAAGGCTGTGGACATGTGATGCAACCTCAACCGAGCTGATGATGAAGAACACCTCTTATCTGGACAATGGCTGAGAGGGGGGGCTCTGGACTATGCTACGACTTTCCCTTAAAATTCAATGTCTTCACCGGCCTATATGTACATGTATAATGTCTATTTATGTTGCTTTGCTGTGGTAGAATTTTTTTGATGCCTCAAATCGTGACCTGTCTAGGACACGGCGTGAAAGATTTAATTTTTATACCGTCTCTCCTCATGTTTTCTTCCCTTTTCTCATCTAAGCAAAATATTATTCTGAATAAGAATAAGAGGGCCGCACTTTCGTAATAGCAGCTTTGTGGACTCCGCCCATCTTTTGGATGACTGTACGTACATATTCTCATTGTATCTCGGTGCAATGATAATAAAGTTTATTCTGATTCTGATTAAACAACTTCTTTCAACCAAAATCCAAAGTAAGCTATTAAAATAGTCAAACTTTGTCTAAATTCATGCACGCATAAAACTGAAATAATTCTTGCTCAAAGAGTGAATTTTGCCTTAGATAAGATAATTAAGCCTTGATTGATTCATTATCATTGCTTGTTTATTATTGTTGTTTATTTTTAGTTTGATTATTTTTGTAATAAAACTTCAAAGATAACTTTGGTCTCTTCATTCAGATGAATATTCATGTGTTCTGGTATAGAACTCCCTGTAATTAACAGATTCTACTTCAGTGACTGATTCTGATTATTAAAGGGTGAATATATTAATTAAGTTGTTATTGGTCAGTAAACTGACCAGCTGGTGCCACACTTTAACAAGAGCTAAATAAATAAAACAAGGGGAGTGGAAAAAGTGTCACCCTTCTTCGTCCATCTCACATCCTTCTTATTGCTACACATGCAGTGTTCCCTCAGTGAGGACTGAACTAGGCAAACGGGCCTTCTCCTACTCTGCTCAAGATCTGAAGCTCTCAACCTTGACCTCTCTAAGTAGCTTCAAACATCTGCTAAGTTCCTTGCAAAACCAATGCAGACATGTTCCTGTTTATAGTATCCTACATTGCCTTACAACCTACCTGTTTTTGATAAATTTTTAATACCACTTTCTTTCACGTCTTCTTCTCAATGTGTATGCTTCCTTTTATGATTGTCCACTGTTGTCTTTGTTGTCTACTGTTGTCAACATTCATTGTTGAAATCAGGTCTCTCTTGTAAATGAGTCCCCAAGACTCAATGAGATTAACCTGTATAAATAAAGGTTGAATAAATACATAGTCAAGTCACAGAGGGAATAGATCCAAAAGAGAAACCCTGATCTCCTTCTCCACGGTGAGACTCTGTAGCTCCTCCTGGGGGACCTTGAGGTGTTCCCAGGCCAGAGAAGATACACAATCCCTTCAGCAAGATCTGGGTCTTTCCCAGGAATTCCTACTAATGGGTCATGCCTGGAAAACCTTAAAGAGAGGCATTCACCAGGCATCCTGATCAGATGCCTAAACTACCTCAACTGACTTCTTTCAATGCAGTGGAGCAGCAGCTCTACTATAGCCCCCCCCCCCCCCCCAGCAATGCTCCTTATCCTATCTCTAATGCTGAGACTGTGGGATTCCTGGGTTTTGCCTGTCACTCACTCTTCCTTCCACAGCAAATTAACAATAACTCACTCCACCTGCTGCCGCTCTGAGGAGGCCTGCCTGACGGTGTACTTAAGCTCCTGCCAGACACCTCTTCAGTGCTGGGACATCATCTACCAAATGGTAATTTGAGTACAGCCAACTAACCATTTGTTGCAGCTGGTTCTCACTAACTGTGATTGCTCCAGGACCTTCTATGGCCTGCCTCTTCAAATCCTTCCTAGGACCTCATCTCTTCACTGGGCTCCACCTGTGGATCACAGGTGTCCCTTCAATAACCACCTTCAAACTATTCACAACTGGGTCAACCTGCTCCTCTCTCCACCGTCAATTACCTCCAAACCGGATCCTCTGAAAAACCCAGGACCTCTCCTCTTGTCTCCTTCTTGACCTTCACCTAAAAATGCAAACAGTAAGGAGTTATTCTCTTTCTCAAGGATTCAATATTCAAAATACAAACAGAACCCATACTCACCTTGCCCTCTTCTCCCTTACAACTGCAATGACACAATCACCTGTAAATAAAGTTCACTCACCTTTTGCACTTCTGACTTTGTCTTTACTGAATCAGTCTGCTTACTTGGGTGTCGACGTTGATACAAACCTTGATAGAGACACCCTATGAAGGACGCTTATTTCAGCCACTAGTATTCGGCATCTTGTTCTATCAGTTATTACCCAAACCTCTTTACCACAGGCAAGGGTTAGAACATAGACAGACCAGTAAATCCAGGGCTTTGCCTTTTGATGCCACACTTTTTTCACCACGTCCGACAAAAGCAACACCGTCATTACTGAGGACGGAGCCTCAGTCCCTCGATCCATCTCCTGCTCCATCCTACCATCACTCGTGAACAAGACAGATAGGAATTTAAACTCCTCCACTTGAGGCAGAGACACCCCCCGCATCCCACAGCGGAGAATTGCACCTGTTACTGTTCAATGCATGAATCATTAAACATATTTTACAGTCAGGTCATCTGGATAGTTTCATTATTATTATTATTATTATTATTATTATTGAGTATGAACTTTGGTGTTTTGAACCACTTTGGCATGACTGTCTCAGAGGAGTTGACAGGGGGGAAGTTGGGACCCGGAGGCCATCTTAGCATCAGCAAACTGTTTTTTTCCACTATGGAGTGTGCTGTTTGTGGGAGTCAATTTGTTTGATGACTCCTCAGATTGAAGAAGTCCTTTGGATGAAGGACGAAACGTCTCAGCAAACAAACAAAAAAAAGTCCAGATGACCTGACTGAACATTGTTGAATTTTTCCCTGGATTATTGAGCATGAAGTTTGATATTTTACAATTTTTTTGAAAATAATCAGTGGGTTAATGTCTACAACTGATTAATAATACATTTGTCTCAAGTTTGCTGCCATGACCTATATCTGTAGGAAACACACCAATGGGTAAGACTCAGTGCATTTAACAGATATAAGGCAAACAATTTTCTATAGTGGCATAGCTATATGGGCGCAAATTCTGCTCATAAATATTTTGTGCTTGTAGATCAGTTTTAAAATAAATTTGTAATTTGTGCAAGTGTATATGGGAATTTGTGGGTGTAAAACAATTGTATCTGTAAAAATAATTACACAAGTTATAAACCTTTTTTGTGAAGGTCTGTTACAGATACAAATAAAAAAAAAACTACAGTATGTGTAAAACTCTGCGTCTGAGTTTGAGTTTACAAGTACGAACTAGATTTTTCTTCCTCTCAGCTGATTGGTTAATCATGTCAAACAAAGGTTTAACAATCCAATCAGAGAACAGATGGGTTGGACTGTCAGGGGGTGGCACTTTACTGAACCATAATTATTGTAATAGTATTACTTTATAGTTTAATGGAACAATAAAAAATCATTGTCCAGATATTTATTTCTGAAAATCACGGTTGGTTAACAGGGCCAGATTAACACTTCGCTGTACCCTGGGCAACAATCTTCAAGGGCTCCATCATCACGACCCCAGAATCACCATAATCTGGCAAAATACAGAATAAATTACCATAACATACAGTAAATATACTTAACATTCTAACTATCAAGTGTATTTTTATGTATAAAACTCCAAATGCTCATTGACACAAATCATCAAGACTGAATTAAGTTGAACGCACTTTGAACACCACATGACACCATATGTGTACTTGTTTAGTAACGTGTTGGACACTGGTGTCAGAAGCATTTATAATGTGTTTGTGTCGGGGGGGCATACTGATGAGGGGGTTTGTGGGTTCTCCCCCAGAAAATTCTGAATAAAGTATATGCCATTTCCTGCATTCTGGTGTATTTTAATGGTTGTTTAACATCTACTTTTACCTACATAAGTAAACACTTGGAACACCTTGGGATTCCCCTGGAGGAGCTGGTCCAAGTGGCTGGGGAGAGGGAAGTCTGGACCTCCCTACTTAGGCTGCTACCCCCATGGATGGATGGAAGTAAACACTTGATTCAGTAACTATTTTAGAGCTAATGGCACAACAAGAAGTAGCCTGATCAACAGCTGATTCAATTAATTTAAAATATTATATATTCAAAGGTGATGATTTGATGCCCAAATTAAAACTAAATGTCTGTAACTTAGTTGACTTCAAATGTAATAAGATTATCAATGAATGTTTGCGACAAAGAATTTACTGAGTTTAACAAAGATCCCTTCAAGAAACCTCCCAGTATAAATCATAAAACCAGTATAACTTCTGCTCATTCTAAATTTATCAAATGGCCTTAATCTCCTAAAGTGAAGGAGAATCATTTTAAAATAATAAATAAGATATATGCTGTAGCCATGTTTCTGCAAAGAAGATTTAAATTTGATGTTGATTTGTGTGTCTTCTGTAAATCAGAAGATGAATCCCTCGAGTATTTTTTTTTTAATGTCAATACAAAGTGTTTGTTCAGACATCAGAAACTGGATTAATCTCAAACTTAACATTTCTTCTTTTCATGCTGATGCCATTTTACTTTATGTGGATAACTTAAACTCAGCTTTCTCTGATGCCATAAATATAGTCGTACTTATAGCAAAGTACAACATTCACTGTAGTAAGAGGAGGGATAATAAGTCCTCCTTCCTGTTTTATGAACTATTTTAAGTCGTACTATTCTTCATTAAGTAGATTATAAACCTGCAAAACTGCTAAAATCATCTCACAACAGATACAAACTTATTGTTTTAATTAAAACAATGTTTCTCAAGAAAAAAAACTGATGAGCTTGTCAGCAGGTAAGGGGCGTTTACCTTCAGGACAAATTGAGGTCGTCGATTGGTCAGTTTCTGACACGCCTTCTGAGTTGATTGACAGGTCGCACCGTCGAGGATCCGATTAGAAAAAGAAAAAACCCGAGAGCTGCAGCAGCCGCGCTGGGATGAGGCGGGGTTGCCCAAACGCAGTGGAAGCGCAGCAGTCTTTGTAGCGCAGAGCTCCAAGTAAACCAGGAGATAACCAGATATTTTGCTTGTGCCCTCACTGCCCTGGGCCCGTTAGAGATCATGGGCCACTGGGCAGCTGCCCAGTTGCCCATATGGTTAATCAGGCCTTGTTGGTTACTATGAATAGTACTTTACAGGGTTCCAAAATGGATATACAAGCACAAAAAAATGTATAAGTGGAATTTGTGCCCATATAGCTAAGTCTAATCTATAACTTATCGTGATTGTGAGTGTTGAGCTGAGCTCCAGTCCCTGCCTCTGTCTGACTGAATGTAAGTCTGGGATGTCTCCCAGCAAGAAGGCAGCAGACTGTTTGCTCCAGGTGGAGATGATTTGTCTGCAAGACCATGCTGCAGATGTTTGACCACTCGGTGGTCTCCAGCATCTTCTTCTACGCTGTGGTGTGCTGGGGCAGCAGGGTGAAGAAAGCTGATGCCAACAGACTCGATAAGCTCATCAGGAAAGTTGGCTCAGTTCAGGGAGTGGACCTGCAGTCTCTGACAGAGCTGTCTGAGCAGAGGATGCTGAGTTTCTTGTGTGATTCCTTGTGTTATGTTCTTTTATAGTGAAACTCTGGCACAAGTTCCCGTGGGATCAATAAATGGCTATCTTATAGTATTTTACTTGGATTATTGAGCAGGAACTTTGATAGTTTTTAAGTAGTTTTAGCATGAGGGAAAAAAAAATGCATGCTGTGATACTGTCTTGTTCACAGTATTTCAGTATAGAAATTGTGGTAGCCCTACACAATCCTTCTCCCTCATTGGCTACTGGTACATTAAGGCAGACGTTGGGGAGGGTCCCTTTACAAAAGTTTGTCATTGGGTCCACCACTGTGTAGAGTCATTCACAAAACATACTCTGAATGCAACAGCTTTTGACCTTGTATTAGATTCTGCATATACGTAGTTGTATTTATTTGTTTATTTATTGAAAGATTGACTAAAACAGCTACAACTCAACATATAATTAACTTTGTCTAAAACCAATACATATTTCTTCAAGGAATGCTAGGCCTTTATTTGTTTTAATTTAACTTAAAATTTTCATTTGCTTAATATATATATTTTTTTTGTTTGTAATTTTATATATAAAAAATAAAGATGTAGTCGTTGTGTGTAACAGTAGTTTGGGCCAATTAAATCTCCACAGGCTAATGATAATTTCAGCATGTGTAATTATGTTGTACATTTGCTGAAGTAATTCTGAACACCTTGCACAGCCCTTGTGAATGTGGGCTCCTCAGGTTTAGAGTCACTGATGCAACAGGCATTAAACATACACAATAAACATCGCTGAATGATGTGAAAGCCAATGTAGCATACAGCAATCCTCCAACACAGTTTAAAATGTTACTGTTTTCCTCTGAATGTACTGATTGACGTTCTCTCGTTGTAAGTACAATGTATGACACATGGTTTTACATTCCTTTTCCACTTTCTGTATCATGGTTTGAATTGGTGAAGTGAGGCGTCCATTCAGGATTAATCTTCCTCCACTGGGAGCCTGCCCTTGTTTGAGCTCAGCATCAAGAAATTAACTTTGTCTGGTTGTTGAATTAGTCCTGCAAGGTTGGCACTCACAGGCCTGATTACTGGAACACGTTCAATCCTCTTCCTGGCTCGTGTCTGTTCGGTTTTACCTGGTAAAGTGCATGTTATTCTGTTTCTGCCTTTCATCACATCGGTGTTGCACAATTAATTTTGTGTTAATTGTATCGTGATTTTGCCTTTCACAATTAATTAAGCTTGATCAAGTGGCATACTGACATTTTGCATTTAGCTTGACTGCTGCAGTGCATGAAATTAAGAGCTCCCTTTACACGAGTAAACTGTCTCACCAATCATAGGTGATTAACTGGTCTCAAGTCTCACAAACAGATTTGGCTTCAGGCAAATAGACTTTTTCTGCAAATGGAAATGGAGCCACAATTTCTTGTTCTGCATGAAATGGGTTTTACCTGCTCATATTCAATGACTGCACACCATTATTATGCCTTTATGGTTTAACTTGAAGGAGATTTTACATTATTCTGTGGACAAAGCTGTCAGTGCACATCAGAATGGGTGTTTGTACTGCAGCATCATTTCTCAAAGAAAAACTTGAATGCAGTTGTGGGAAAAATCTGTGTGTGCCTATCCTATGGGGCCCTCAGAACCTTTTCATCAGAACCACAATAAAAATAAAACAAATAAATTATGTAAATTAGAACACAAAGAGAAAAAAAATCTTATAACAATTACATTTTTTAGATAAAACTGACAGTAATGCAGAAATGTGAGCTAGAGTCATGGTCAGTAAATGCAACATGAGCTGTCAGCATGAGATAAGATACAGTGACTGACAGGTGTCAATCATCACAAGTGTAGAATAAAGTGGATGCCAAATGCTGCTTTTTTTTTTTTTTTTTTTGAGAAAATGACTAAGGATTTTGTTTTTTGTCAACTGAAAATCAATTTTTTTTAGTTTGTGATGAAGCTCTGGTGGTGATGAAGGAGACTAATGGTCTAACTGTAGTGGACAATACAAAGAATAAGCTCAACTAGAAGATCCAAAATAACAGAACAATAAAGTCACAAAGTCAGTGTTTGGATGCACAACAACCAGCATTTCAATGACCAATGTGAATGTTGAAAGTCATATCTTAAGCATAGCCATTAATAGGCAATTGGTTTTATCCAAAATGTCCACACATCTACTTCCACGACAGGAAAGGAGTGAAGGGAAAGCACTGGGGAAGCTGAAACACAGGTAAAACAGACAGAAAAAAACAAATAAAGCACAAGAAGACACTATCCTTAACATGTTTTTATTTTATTTTTGCTTTTCTTCCAATAGAAAGTACACCTGGACCTGTCATTCTTTGTTTGTCTGTTTCTCCTTCCTGTCCTCTCAAACTCCAGCCAATCGAAGCAGATGGCGGCTCATCCTGACCCTGGTTCTGCTGGAGGTTTCTTCCTGTTAAAAAGGAGTTTTTCCTTTCCACTGTTGCCAATGTGCTTGCTCAGGATTGGACACTGAAACAAAGTTAAGATTGTATGTGATTTTCTGGCTTCCTTAGATTTATTTATTGGCTTTTATAATGTATTTGAATGATTTTAAGTGTCCTGAGACAACTTGAGTTATGACTTGGTGCTATATAAATAAACTGAATTCAAATGAATTGACCATAGAGCAACAGCGACACTTGTGGAGAGTGAGATTTGTGATGAATGTATTTTTACTGTTGAAGCAGTACTGCACTGATCTCACTTTAACAATACAAATATTTGACTTTTTCACATTGAAAAGAAAAATATTTTCTTCTTGAGCCCATAAAGAAACCATCGTCCCAGTCCCAAAGAGCTCTACAGTGACTGGTTTGAATGACTACTGGTCAGTAGCCCTCACCTTGATAGTCGCTAAATGCTTCGGAAGATTAGTCACGATCCACATCAAAACAACCATAAACATCAGCAAGGACCCTTACCAGTACGCATACCACAAGAATCGATCAACAGAGGACAACATCTCGTCTGTGGTCCACACTGCTCTCACACACCTGGTGCAGAAGGACTCCTACATCCATATGCTCTTTGTCTTTGAGCAATGGTTTCAGCACAAGTAGGGCCCAGACTTGTTGCACCAAAACAAACAGAAGACATGGTCAGTTTGGAACAATTCCAAAAAGTTTGCAGAGTCATATTTATACACTTGCCCTTTATTTCTGGCTGTTAATTTATTTTATTCCAGGATGGTGAAAGTAATGTGCGATGATCATACTTTCAAACCTCATGAGACAAAATATTAAAAAGATAAACTAAACATGACTATTTCTAAACAGACTATTTCGCATGCAATGCAATGTCATGCAGTTGCACTCGGATAAACAGATTACCAGTACCCTCACCTATATAAAGCTGTAATATTCAACACACAACTTCGTTTTTAAGCTGCTCAGCTGAAAGGTTCATTTGAGGAGGAGAACATCTTATCATTGTAAGAAAATGTTGTCTCACTAAATAATAGACCTTCCCCTGGGTACCTGCAGAGCATGTGTGGTAAATTTATGAGACAGCAAGTCTGTCTGTGCCTGCAGGTTCTGGTGCAGATGACTTTCAGGTGCTCCTGGGAGGGATTACTCAGTGAGGCCGAGGGATGCTGAATGTTACACAAGCAATCTGCAGGGCGAAGAGGAAGACACTCAATTCAGAGGGCATTGAAACTAATTAAGTCATGATTTTACTTAACATTTTTCATATCAACAAGGGCTAAATGATTTTTAAAAAATCTATTCAATTCAGTTTATTTATATAGTGCCAACTCACAACAGAAGTTGTCTCAGGGCACTGGACAAAAACATTCAAATAATAATTTAACTTTAGTTATCTGACGAGCAGACTGATTTGAGTTTAACTCCATCACAGACTCTCATCTTGAGCATGAAGGCGACAGTGGAAAGCAAAAACTCCCTCATGAGGAAGAAACCTTTATAAGAACCAGGCTCTGGACAAGCGGCCATCTGCTTCAACCGGCCGGGTTTGAGAGGAACAGATACACAATGGCAGGTCAAGAATCACATGTTAAGATAGAAATAGTATCAAATGAAAACTATTCAATTTTAACAATTCATTTAAGAAAATTAGGTAAATTTGTCCTCCAGTAGTCTAAGCTTAAGAAAGCATGACAAGCCAACCTTAACCATAGGATTTATCAAAAAGGAAAGTCTTAATCCCAGTCTTAAAACTGGACAATGTGTCAACCTTATGGACAGAAACTGGAAGTTGGTTCCACAAGAAAGGAGCCTGATAACTGAAAGATCTTCCTCCCGTTCTGCTTTTGGAAACTCTAGGGACCGCGAGTAAACCTGCAGTCAGAGAGCGAAGTGCTCTGTTAGGAAATGATGGAACAATAAGATCTGTAATATAAGATGGAGCTAGGTTGTCGAGAGCTTTGTAGGTTAGAAGTAGGATTTTGAATTCTATTCTGGATTTGACAGGGAGCCAATGGAGAGAAGCTAAAACTGGAGAGATATGATCTCTCCCAGTAACTCCAGTTAAGACTCTGGCAGCAGCATTTTGGATCAACTGAAGATGTTTTAAAGAAGTATTTGGACACCCAGATAATAAACCATTGCAATAGTCCAGTCTAGACATGACAAATGCATGGACCAGTTTTTCTGCATCATTTTTAGATAAGGTGTTTCTAATGTTGGCGATATTACGCAGGTGGAAGAAGACAGTTCTAGTAACATTTTTAATGTGGAGATAAAAGACATGTCCTGATCAAAAATAGCACCAAGATTTTTAACTTTAGAGCTGGAGGACAGATTAATGCCATCCAAGGATAGAGAAAGACTGAAAAATGTATTCTTAAGATGCTCAGGTCCAAAAACTAAATCCTCAGTCTTGTCTGTGTTCAAAAACAGAAAATTAAGGGTCATCCAGGTTTTTATGTCTTTAACATGCTTGTAGTCTAAGTAGTTGATTGGATTTGTTGGATTTCATGGACAAATATAATGGTGTATCATCAGCATAACAATGAAAATTTATCCCATGCTGTTGTAGTATGACATATCCTGAGATATATTCATCAATTAAACGGGTTCT
>NC_056498.1:76382754-76383482 GCF_014905685.2 Nematolebias whitei | reverse complement strand
ATAGAGAATTGTCTTTTTCCACTTGATTAATTCAAGAAAGAAAGTCTGAGGATGGGTCAACCTGTATTTCTGGATTCAAATCAATGAAATGACAGTTTCTGACCCATATGATCCTATGGTCAAGTTTTGACATCAGGTCAAGTTCACTACACTGTTTAATAACTTTAACTAATGGGAGCATATACAAGTTAAAGAGTGTTTATCCAAGCACTGAACCTTGAGAAACTCCATGACTAACTTTGGTATATGATGAAGATTCATTATTTACATTTACAAATTGGAATCTATTAGATAGATGTGATTTAAACCAATATAGAGCCGTTCCTGTAATTCCAATATCATATTCAAGTCTCTGTAGTAGAATATTGTGATTGACTGTATCAAATGCAGCACTGAGATCTAACAGGACCACTGTAGACACCTGTCCATTGTCACAGGCCATGAGAATATCATTAGTAACTTTCACCAGTGCAGATTCAGTGCTGTGGTGAGCTCTAAAATCTGACTGAAACTCTTCAAACAGATAAAAAATGTCATTAGAAAATAAATATACTAGAAACTAAATGTTTACATACACTTATAAATAAAGTATGTTTTCTCACTATCTGATATTAAATTAAATCAAATCTTTCCTGATTTAGGTTAGTTAGGATTTCTATAATAAAATACATTTACGCAAAACTATATATATATATATATATATATATATATATATATATATATATATA
>NC_056498.1:76365307-76382654 GCF_014905685.2 Nematolebias whitei | reverse complement strand
AATTTATTAGTTTATATACTATTATATATATAGTATATTCTATTGCAATATTTTATAGAGTTAAGTATCTACTGAATGACAAAGCATTGTATTTGATGTATAATACAATTGTTGTGCCACATTTGATTTATTGTGTTAATGTTTGGGGAAAAGCATGTAAATCAATTACAAAGTCTATTTTTATTTTGCAGAAAAGAGTTGTAAGAATTATCAAGGGTAAACATTATTATCATCCATCGAGTATATTATTTTGTCAGATTAAGTTGTTGAAGTTCCCTGATTTGGTGGATTATACCATTTTGTCATTCATGTATAGAGCTCATAATAATACATTGCCTTCTAATATCCAAATGCATTGTGTAAAAAGAGCTAGTAATTATAATCTTAAGGGGAAAGATGTTTTTGTTAAACCGCAATTCAGAACCAGTTTGAAGGGAAGATCTACCCTAATTCAGGGTGTTGGACTGTGGAACGACTTGGAGTTAGATGGAAGCTAAATCAATCTCGGTATTTAAGAAAATGGTAAAAATTCAATTGCTAAAAAAATATATATGAATGTATTTCATGAAATATGTTGGATATTTGAAATATTACTTGAGTTATTTACTTGTTTCTGATAATTTTCTGAATATGTTTGTTTGAATGGTTTATTAGATAAATAAGGAGCAGATTCAATAAGATTTTTTCTTCATCTGCTACCTTTCATTTTATATTTATAATTGTTTTCTAATTACATATATGTTAATTGATATGTATTTTATTTTGTTATGAAATGAATAAATAAATAAATAAATAAAAATAAATAAATAAATATATATATATATATATATATATATATATATATATATATACACATAAATTTATTAATAGTATACTTTCTTCAAAGTCAAGTTCATAAACACTAAGATTTTGTTGCATGTAAACAATTTGGGAAAGCCCAGATGATGATTCTTGGCTTTGGAAGGTTTTAATAAATTAGTAGACAACATCAGAGATAACTGGAGGCACCCCTATTCTTACATTTTAAGGCACACTTGGAATATACTTTCTTTGTGTGACGTTATGAGAAAACTAAAAGAAATACGCCAAGATATCAGGAGGTAAACTGTTGACCTCCCCAACTTTGGTTTATTCTCAGGCAAAATTTCCAGGTAAAGTAAAATATCACGTTCAACTGGTCATACAATTATAAGTAAATACAACGTGAATATCCGACCATTATACCAGTCAGGATGAGGACAACTTCTATAATCCTGAGATGAACGTGTTTTGGTGGAAAATGTGTGTAACAAAAATTAAAGACCTCATGAAGATGCTTGCTGTAGCTCGTTGGACAGCATCGTTTTCCACTTTGAAACAGTCTGTACTGACAAAAGCCATTTAGTGAGAAATAACACTATTCTGAAAGCAACATGATGACAGGATGGTGGGATATAGTGATGAAATGAAAAAAAAAAAAAAAGACAATCTGTTGGCTTCCTTCAAAAAATACATTTTACTTATTGCCATTTTGTAATGTCAGTGTTTTGTACAGTGCCCACAGATGACATTTGTTGTGAATTGGTCCATCCACCCATCCATTATCTTTACCCGCTTATTCCATTTTGGGTCACGTGGGTTGCTGGTGCCCATATCCAGCAATCACTGTGCGAGGGGCGGGGTACAACCTGGACAGGTCGCAAGTCCATCACAGGGACACATAGAGACAAACGAGACAAACAACCATTCACTCTCTCACTCACACCTAGGGACAATTTAGAGTTACCAATCAGTCTAACATGCATGTTTTTGGTCTGTGGGAGGAAACCGAAGTACCCGGAGAAAACCCACGCATGCACGGAGAGAACATGCAAACTCCACCCAGAAAGGCCCCTGGACCGGGGTTTGAACCAGGGACCTGCTCGCTGAGAGGCAGCAGCTCTACCAGTTGCACCACCATGCTGCCCTTGTGAATTGGTGATAAATAAATAAACTGAATTAAACATAAAAGTTAGATTATAGTTTGCAAATGCACAGATGTAAAAAGACTAGATTTTAGACACGTCCTGTGGTCTGATGTTACCAAATTTGAATTGTTTGGCCATAACGAACATCATTACATTTGGAAAAAAATAGGGGGAACAGCAGGGGGTTTCTCCTTTCCGTCTCCTCTTCAGGAGGTGTAGTGCATGCTGGGTTAAGGTCAGGTGATTGACTTGGCTAATCTAAAACATTTGTTTTGTTGGTTTTGTGTGCTTTTGGTCATTGTCCTGCTGCATGATAAACCTCCTCCCAATTAGTTTGGATGCATTTCTCTTTGAATTGTCAGACAAAATATGTGTGTACACTTCAAATTTTAATCTACTGCTACCACCATTATTTACATCATCAACAAATATTAATGAGCCTGTTCCAGAAGCAGCCATGCACAGGCATGCCATGACATTACCTTGACCATGCTTTACAGATTACCTTGTATGCAGTTCCTTTCTTTCTCCACACTTTGACCTTTCCATCATTTTGGTCCATCACAAAGTCCATGCTCAATAATCCAGGTATACAATCCAACACGTTTCAATCAGATCATCTGGACAGTTTCTTTTTTTTTTGTGCTGAAATGTTTCACCTTCCATCCAGAAGGCTTCATCAGTCAAGGAAACACACAACACAAAACTGATTCTTACCCCAACAGCTTACTCCAAAGTGGAGCAAACCAGTTATGTTGGTGCTAAGATGGTGTCTTTGGCACGCCCCCTCCTCCGGTGACGGCCCTCTCCTTCATCGACAATCATGTCAAACTGGTTCAAAACCAACAAAGACAGCATATGCTGTCTGATGCAGATGCTTAATAATATTCAACGCTCAACATGTTGGTTTCTGTAACAATCAAATTGGCAACAATAGAAGAAAAAGTAATAATGCCACAGTGTGCATATTTTAATGACTATAAAATAAGTAACCATTTAAAATCAACACATTTTATACACAAACATTTCTCATTGCTCTCTTGTTCTGCGTACAATCAGACTTAAAACCCCCCAGACCTAATTAATTTTTCAAATAAAATAGGTCGTAGCTTTAAGTAACTAAACTAAGTCATATTCTGGCAGTGGCCACTCAGCTAATGAGTTTATTTTTACTTAGTGCATTGATTCTTTTTCAGAAACAGAGTGGGTGGAAAACTGCAGGAACAACTGTGGATAATGGAATATAAATGTATATCAGAAAATAACTATGGTGGCACTGATTGCACCAAAACTTCAGAGTTGATGCACACATGCTAACATGTGTAGCATCTATAGTTACTTCCCTGAACACAAGGTGCTGCGACATGTCTTCTTTAGTTCATGTGGGTCTCCTTAAAGTCCTAGATTGTTCACACTGGAGTCTGATGGCAGTCACTTTAAAAATATAATGTGAACAACTATCCATCCATCCATCCATTTTCTTTACCCGCTTATTCCATTTTGGGTCACGGGGGTCGCTGGTGCCCATGTCCAGCAATCACTGTGCGAGGGGCGGGGTACACCCTGGACGGGTCGCAAGTCCATCACAGGGCCACACAGAGACAAACGAGACAAACAACCATTCACTCTCTCACTCACACCTAGGGACAATTTAGAGTTACCAATCAGCCTAACATGCATGTTTTTGGTCTGTGGGAGGAAACCGGAGTACCCGGAGAAAACCCACGCATGCACGGAGAGAACATGCAAACTCCACCCAGAAAGGCCCCTGGACCGGGGTTTGAACCAAGGACCTGCTCGCTGAGAGGCAGCAGCTCTACCAGTTGCGCCACCGTGCTGCCCTGTGAACAACTATTCAAAGAAATTGGATTAGAGTATAAAATGGGAACTGAACATTAAGATCTGCATTGTGAACAGTGAGGGAGTTCAAGTCACTTCCTTCCCGAGGTCACTAGATGATGCCAGATAACCACACTTGAGACTAATCCCCTAGATGAGACGCACAAAGTATAAAGTAAAGTAAAGTAAAGTAAAGTAAAAGGCAGTTGATGACTCATCTTTGACGCAGGAACATTACCTTTCCAATAGTTCATGCTTCTAACCATTTATAGCTAGTGACCTAAGTTTACTGACTTCTGCTCTTTGCTGTTTCCAGTGAACCTCCTGATGCCTACCTGTTCTTGGATTCCCTGTGTAAGTCTGGTAACCTCCTTGTGACCTCCTCAGCTGTCTTCCTTGCCCTCCAACCACACACCCTGCAGTGACTACTTACCACGTTGGATTACCATTGATCTCACAGCATTATTGGAACCAGTGACTCTTCTAACATCATTCACTGACCATTAAGAATCAGAGGACAATATATATTAATATATACTGAAGTTCAATACTGACCCTTCTCCTTGCTCCCCAGGGTTCCTCATAACTTACTGTGAATTTGTCACTGTAAATAAAAGCACTGAACTTGCCTTCCTGTGTTGTGTTGTTCAATCCTTTCACTCTTGTTATTCAGTCCTTGTGACAAACATGGCAAAAAAAAAAAAAAATCATGGTTGTCATTAGGGATGGACCGATTAACTTTTTTTAAACTTCCGATCCAATTCCCGATACCTAAATCTTGTTATCGGGCGATACCAATACCTTACCGATATCATCATCATCATTATTATTGATTTTATGTGAATCTGTAAGAATCTCCTCTCTATAGACAAGTGTAATTTGTACAAATATATGCATGTATCTCCAAAAAGTCAACTTGAGGTAAGTTTTTTTAAAGTTGGATAAGTTTCAAAGTTATAATTAAATTCTCCTAACACAAAACACTAGATTTAAAGTGGATATTAAGGTGATTAAGTGACTGTTTGTTTAAAGTTTTTATTTTTAATATATATAATCCATCCATCCATCCATTATCTTTACCCGTTTATTCCATTTTGGGTCACGGGGGTCGCTGCTGCCCATGTCCAGCAATCACTGTGCGAGGGGCGGGGTACACCCTGGACAGGTCGCAAGTCCATCACAGGGACACATAGAGACAAACAACCATGCACTCTCACTCACACCTAGGGACAATTTAGAGTTACCAATCAGCCTAACATGCATGTTTTTGGTCTGTGGGAGGAAACCGGAGTACCCGGAGAAAACCCACGCATGCACGGAGAGAACATGCAAACTCCACCCAGAAGGCCCCTGGACCGGGGTTTGAACCAGGGACCTGCTCTCTGAGAGGCAGCAGCTCTACCAGTTGCGCCACCGTGCTGCCCAATAGATATAATAGTTTCTTTTTTCATTCAATATTTTCTTTTTGATGAATTTGTTTTGTTTATGGGCAGCACGTTGGCGCAACTGGTAGAGCTGCTGCCTCTCAGCAAGCAGGTCTCTGGTTCAAATCCCGGTCCGGAGGCCTTTCTGGGTGGAGTTTGCATGTTCTCTCTGTGCATGTGTGGGTTTTCTCCGGGTACTCCAGTTTCCTCCCACAGACCAAAAACATACATGTTAATCTGATTGGTAACTCTAAATTGTCTCTAGGTGTGAGAGTGAATGGTTGTTTGTCTCATTTGTCTCTATGTGTCCCTGTGATGGACTTGCGACCCGTCCAGGGTGTCCCCCGCCCCTCGCACAGTGATTGCTGGACATGGGCACCTGTGACCCCCGTGACCCAAAATGGAAGAAAATGGTAAAGATAATGGATGGATGGATGGATGTTTTTTTTTAATGATTGTCTACTGTTATACTGATAAATATCTCCTTGAGGGTAAACTATATCATGGCTGTAAGTATCAAGCTGAGAAATCCTTAGTTTTCTACAACTGATAACAGGTGGTCATTAATTATGATGAAGTTTAGCAACTTCTCTGTAAACATTCGAGCTCCGTGGCTTCAGCGGTATGTCCTTCTCGTTCAGTCCGAAGCAGGAAGTCTGATTTCAGTTAACCGCGCTCAGTCTGCCCCTCCTCTGAGACGGGCAGACTGAGCAGGGCAGATTAGGCGTGGCTGGCCGGGGTCGGGCTGCCTGTTTCGGGTTGAGTGAGAGAAGTGCACTGCTGAACCACGGAGCTCGAATGTCCAACATAAAACTAATTTTACAGCAGTTTAATGTGGCACTATGGCTCTGCAGACATTGCACGATGCTGTCTTGCGGTGTTTAGTGTAAAATACTTCCACACAGCGGACATGTTTCTATGAAAAAAGGTTAGCCATTAGCAACAGCGCTGCTCTCTCAGTCCACACATATTTACCCACGTTGTAGCTGGCTGCAAACTATGAAATGGATTTCCTGAGTGTGAGGCTGGTCTTATTACTCCTCTGTTCAGGAAATCCATTCCATAGTTTGAAGCTAACGTGCAGAGCAGTTGGCAGAGAATCACACGAGAAGTTTCAACAGACACAGACATGCATCATGGATCAGAAATCTCTGCAGGTTCGATCGGAAAAATCGGAAACGTAAATTATGCTGGTATTGGAGCCTGATACAGATACCGGATCGGCCCCAACCCTAGTTGTCATTCCCATCAATATTCTCATTATCTTTTGTGATTTAGTCTTTTTGACAACTTATTGTGACATTTTATTTATTAAACCTTTATTTAACCAGATTAAAAACAAACAAACAAACAAAAAAAAAACATTGAGATCAAGACCTTTTTCACAAGGGTGACCTGGCCAAGAAAAGGCATCAGCGCATGTCATAGAAACAAACAAACAAACAAACAGGTTACAAGATACAGAATAGGACTTAGAAATATATAAAAACATACAATATAGTAATAAAGGGCAATACTTGTCCAACCATCCATCCATCCATTATCTTTACCCGCTTATTCCATTTTGGGTCACGGGGGTCGCCGGTGCCCATGTCCAGCAATCACTGTGCGAGGGGCGGGGTATAACCTGGACGGGTCGCAAGTCCATCACAGGGCCACATAGAGACAAACGAGACAAACAAACATTCACTCACTCACTCACTCACTCATTCACACCTAGGGACAATTTAGAGTTACCAATCAGCCTAACATGCATGTTTTTGGTCTGTGGGAGGAAACCGGAGCACCCGGAGAAAACCCACGCATGCACGGAGAGAACATGCAAACTCCACACAGAAAGGCCCCTGGACCGGGGTTTGAACCAAGGACCTGCTCGCTGAGAGGCAGCAGCTCTACCAGTTGCGCCACCGTGCTGCCCGGCAATACTTGTAATAAGAATAATTTAAAACAATGACAATTTAAGATCTGAAGCACAGGCACTGTTGACAAGACATCCATTGTCTTATTTATTTATTTTTAATTTGCAGAAAGCACTTACGTTCTGACAGTTTTAATTCAGCTTGCAAGGCATTCCAAGTTGATGGGGCAGAAAAGCTAAAAGCTTTCTTGCCCTTTTCTGTTCGCACTTGAGGAACATAAAGATGGAAACAGTCCTTAGAGTGTAAGGCATAACTACTGTCCATTCTTCTAATAAAAGTACATCAATTATGTGGAAGCAGGTTAATAAGAGACTTGTACACCAAAGTCATCCAATGTAAATATTACCTGTTCTACAGGGAAGACATACTGGTTTTAAGATTGAGATCACAGTGTTGAGCAAGATAGGTACAGCCAGTAATAAATCTTAATGCACAGTGGTACACTGGATTCAAGGACTGTAGACAACTGTTTGAAGCACACATATCGACAACATTGCCATAGTCAAGTACTGGTAAAAAAAAGTAGCTGTGATAAAAATTTCCTAGCTCTAAGGGAGATACATGATTTGTTTCTGAAGAAGAACCCGAGCTTCACCCTTAATTTGAAGATTAGGTGTTTCACATGCAATTTAAAAGAAAACTCCTCGTTGATAATTAAGCCCAGTATTTATAACTGGAGACCCTCTCGAGAACTTTACCTTGAGCAATTTTTATTAGAGGGATATTCACCAATGGGACAAACAAATTTGAAATAAATAAATAAATAAATAAAATAATTATTTTAGATTTATCAGCATTTAAAACCAAATGTACATGGCTTTAGTACCCAATTTAAGTGTTTTTGAAAGTCATAAAAGTTGTTTGGAAAAGATCAGTAATTTTCAACTAAATACATTCTGTTGATGTAAAGATCTAATTTAAAACTGAAAAGCAAGGCAGTTGTTTAAGATTAGAGGGGAAGGTGACTATCAAAGGCCAGAATATTCTGAAGCTAATTGGGTGTTTTTGAAAAAGAAAAAAAAAACAACAACATTTGGTTCTTTGTTTTTGATGCCTCCATCTGTCTTTTCTGTTCGTAGGTTTGGGTTCACAATCACAGCTGAGTTAGCAGAACATCCCAGGTGTCCGGTCCTCTGCTGCTTCTGACAGATGTCGAATCCATGATGGTGTTCCCAGACCAGCTGGGCGATGTAGCCCCTCCAGCTCACCCAGACATCAGCTCTGCCTGAGGTTTAGTCCCATTTGTTTCTGTCTAGTGTCCTGAAGGGAGGCTCTCTGCAGCATCCTCCCTGAAGCCTTCTACAGAGATGCAGGCGATGGATGCTACATTGAATGATTGTGTATTTTCATGTTTTCTAATCTCAGTCATGATGTAGTTTGAAGAGTGTTGAGCAGAGCACACTTTGCTGTATCAGTGTCATACTTCATCATTTTGATGTGGAAAATATTTCACCATATTTTGATGAGCTCTCCTAATTTCATTATGTCAAGCCATGTGAAGTGGAAGAAATGCTCTCTCCTTTGTGAGATTCCATTCCTTTTATTTTCTGACGTAACCAAGATGGATAACTTAATTGCTTTGTCTACTTCAATTACTATTCGCCTGAAGTCATTTTCACTTTTTTTACAGAATCTTAAGAGCCATGTTGCTAATCTACTTAAGCTCGTCAGATCTGATAAGCGAGAAAGGCTTTGTGCCTTGTTTGGCAATTCAGTTTATTTTGAGTTTAAATATGAAGAACCACAGCAACTAAATGCTTAAAGTTCTACATAACTGTGAAGAAGAAAAAAGACAATTAAAAGGATAATTGGATAAGAAAGTTGAACGAGCAACCTTGGAGATTAAATCATAATCATGATGGATTTGAAAGCAATGTGTGCAGAACTTTTTAAACTATATTATCAAATGTTAGACACCTTTTAGTTTTGGAGTTTAACAAAGATTTTATTCGACACATGACCAGTATGACATGATTTACTGTATTGCCATTTGCATGAATACTACACAAAAGGATCAAGCAGGTAATGAAGATGGATAAATAGATGGATACGATTCAATATGACTTTTAAATTTTATGGTAAAGTCACCAATCCTATCTAGTTTCTTAACATGCTACTTTAGAGGTCCTTTATTACCAAAAGGGCTTTTTGTGGCTCTATTGTTGGATGATTATTGAACCTCTGAAGTCCTCCAACTTTATGACAGTGTTCCTGTAGGGAAAAATTAAATCTTATTTAACTACTTTAAAATACCATTCTTTAATATATTTTTCACAAGAAACTAGTTTGAAATAAAAATATTAAATTTAAATGACTTCTTTAAAAATTAATTCTTTAAGAAAGCAGCATGAATGAGTGAGTAGAAAAATAAGGATGACACTTTCTCCTCATTTGACTACACTTTTTTTTACTTAATGTAGTCCCTCACAATCCGTTTATCACGGATTTGCTCTATTGTGTTTTTTCAGAATAAGACTGGACATAACACACAACTGGTTGATTGATGGATGAGACAGATGATCAACATATAATTTTTATTTAAAATAAATAGTTTTAAAATTTTTAGCACCTGCTGCACATTTGTGCAGCAAAGAGCTGCAGAAAAAGCGTCCTCCTGCAGCTTTGTGCAGCCCTTGCTGCTGAATAAACTTTCTGCTGCAGCTGTTCAGCATGCAGAGCAAAGCAGTGGGCGTGGCCAAGAGTACTTACAGGTGGCAAGAAGCAGAGGAGGTATAGGAGCTGAAATCATGACATTCTGTGCTCTTTTAGAGCGTTTAGAGTTTAGAAACATGTTTAGAATATTGCAAGAGTGTGGGAAGGGTTTAAAATGCCTTGACACACACACACACACACACATATATATACACACACTATATATATATAAATATATATATATATATATATACATATAAATATATATATATATATATATATATATATATATATATATATATATATATATTAGTTTCGGATCCCTCGCGATAAACGAGAGACTACTGTATTTTGAATTATTTTAAACAGGGCACCAGCAGGTCAGTCCACTGACCAACAACAAATTAATTAATGTATTCATCCTTTAAAAATCTGAACTCAGTCACTGAAATAGAATCTGTTAATTACAGGGAATTCTATAACAGAACATGATTATTCATCCAAATGAAGAGACCAAATTTGTTTTTGAGGTTTTATTACAAAAATAATTAATCAGGATAATAATAATCAACCCACTCCCTGGGCTGCCACCTTACTGTGGTGGAGAGGTTTGAGTGTCCCAATGATCTTAGGAGCTATGCTGTCAGGGGCTTCATGCCCCTAGTAGGATCACCCAAGGCTTAGGTGAGGGCCAGATAAAGTGCAGCCCAAAGACCCCTTATGACGAGTCAAACAAATGGAAACAATGTTCCCTCGCCTGGACATGGTTCACCGGGGCCCCACTCTGGAGCTGGGCCTGGAAGTGGGGCATGCTGGCGAACGCCTGGTGGCCGGGCTTTTACCCGTAGAGCCTGGCCAGGCACAGCCTGAAGAGGAGACGCTGGTCCCCCTTCCCATGGGCTCACCACCTGTGGGAGGGGTCAAAGGGGCCAAGGACGGGGACCTTGGTAGTCTGATCCTCAGCTACAGAAGCTGGCTATTGGGACGTGGAATGTCATCCCTCTGGTGGGGAAGGAGCCTGAGCTGGTGTGTGAGGTTGAGAGGTTCTGGCTAGAAATAGTCGGATTCACTTTGACACATGGCTCTGTCTCTGAAACCAGTTTTTTGAGAGGGGATGGACGCTCTTCCACTCTGGAGTTGCCCCTGGTGAGACGCGCCAAGCAGGAGTGGACATACTTGTTGCCCCCCATTTTGGTGCCTGTATGTTGGGGTTAACCCCGATGAACGAAAGGGTAGCATCCCTCCACCTACATTTGGGGGACAGGTTCTGACTGTTGTTTGTGCTTATGCACCAAACAGCAGTTCAGATTACCCACCCTTGGAGTACTTGGAGAGGGTACTGGAGACTGCACCTCCTGGGGACTCCCTTGTTCTGCTGGGGGACTTCAATGCTCATGTGAGCAATGACAGTGAGGCCTGGAGGGGTATGGTTAGGATGAACACCCCCCCCCCCCCCCCTGATCTGAACCCGAGTGGTGTTATGTTGTTGGACTTCTGTGCTTGTCATGGATTTTCCACAACAAACACCATGTTCAAGCATAAGGGTGTCCATATGTGCTATTGGCACCAGGACACCTTAGGCCATAGTTCGATGATCAACTTTTGTTGTCAGCTCATCTGATCTGCAGCCGCATGTCTTGGAAACTTGGGTTAAGAGAGGGGCAGAGCTGTCTACTGATCACTACCTGGTGGTGAGTTGGCTCCGATGGTGGGAGAGGATGCCAGTCAGACCTGGCAGGCCCAAATGTATTGTGAGGGTCTGCTGGGAATATCTGGCAGAGTTTCCCATGAGACGGAGCTTTAACTCTCACCGCCAGGAGAACTTTGAACACATTCCGGGGGAGGTGGGAGACATTGAGTCTGAGTGGGCCATGTTCCGCGCCTCTATTGTTGAGGTGGCTTCCCAGAGCTGTGGCTGCAAGGTTGTTGGTGTCTGTCGTGGCGACAACCCTCTGATTCGGTGGTGGACACCGACAGTGAGGGATGCTGTCAGGCTGAAGAAGGATTCCTACTGGGTCTCTTTGGCCCATGGGACCCCTGAAGCAGCTGATGGGTACTGGCAGTCCAAGCGGCATGCAGCTCGGATGGTTGCTGAGGCAAAAACTTGGGCATGGGAGGAGTTCAGAGAGGCCATGAACAATGACTTCCATATGGCTTTGAGGCAATTCTGGTCCACCATCTGGTGTCTTAGGGGGCGGAAGAGGTACACAACCAGCACTGCTTATAGTGGTATGCTGCTGATCTCAAATCGTGATGTTGTGGGTCAGTAGGCGGAGTACTTCCAAGAAATCCTCAATTCCACTAGCATTTATTCCACTGAAGAAGCAGAGCCTGGGGACTTTGGGTTGCGCTCTCTAATCTCTGGTGCTGAGGTCACTGAGGTGGTTAAAAAGCTCCAAGGTGGCAGGGCCCCGGGGCTGGATGAGATTTGCCCGGAGTTCCTTAAGACTCTGGATGTTGTGGGATTGTGCTGGCTTACACGACTCTGCAATATTGCATGGACATCGGGGGCAATTCCTCTGAATTGGCAGACCAGGGTTGTGGTCCACCTATTCAAAAATGGGGCCCGTAGAGTGTGTTTCTACTATAGATGGTTCACGCTCTTAAGCCTCTCTGGTAAGGTCTTTTCAGGGGTTCTGGAGAGGAGGGTTCATTGGATAGTCAAACCTCAAATTCAGGAGGAGCAGTGCAGTTTTCGTCCTGGTCATGGAATACTTGACCAGCTCTACACCCTCAGCAAGGTCCTGGAGGGTGTGTTGGAGTTTGCCCAACCAGTCTACATGTGCTTTGTGGACTTGGAGAAGGCCTTCAACCTCTTCCCTCGAGGAACCTCGTGAGGGATACTCCGGGAGTATGGGGTACCAGGAACTTTGATACAGGCTGTTAAGTCCTTGTATGACCGGTGTCAGAGCTTGGTCCGTATTGCCAGCAGTAAGTCGGGCTTGTTCCCGGTTAGAGTTGGACTCCACCAAGGCTGACCTTTGTCACAGATTCTGTTCATAACTTTTATGGACATGATAAATTTTTCTTTAAATTTATAATGCACTTTACATTTACAGTGAATCTCAAAGTGCTACAAAGAGTGAACATCAGATAGCAGCAGGATAAAGCAACCATAAAAGCAACCGAGAGCAAAACAACCAGGAGGATAACGCCTCAGAATGAACACATCAAAAAAACTTAAAATGTACAAAATGCAGATAAAATACTCAAATAAGAACTATGGGTGAATAAAAAAAAACAAAAAAAACAAAAGTACAGTGCAATCAATTAAAATTTCTAGGTGCAGCCAAGATGTTGAGGGGATCCGTTTTGGTGGCCTTAGGATTGCATCTCTGCTTTTCGCAGATGATGTGGTCCTATTGGCTTTATCAGGTCATGATTTACAACTTTCACTGGAGCAGGTTGCAGCTGAGTGTGACACGGCTGGGATTAGGATAAGTTCCTTCAAATCCGAGGCAATGGTCTTAAGCCAGAAAAGGGTGGAGTGGAGGAGTTCAAGTATCTTGGGGTCTTGTTCACGAATGAGGGAAAAATGGAGCAAGAGTTTGATAGGCGAATAGGTGCGGCGTCTGCAGTGAAGTGGGCACTCTACAGGTCTGTTGTGGTGAAGAGAGAGCTGAGTCAAAAGACGAAGCTCTCAATTTACCTGTCTATCTACATTCCTACCCTCATCTGTGGTCATGAGCTTTGGGTTTTGACCAAAAGAACGAGATCTCGGATACAAGCAGCCAAAATGAGTTTTCTCTGCAGGGTGTCTGGACTCTCCCTTAGAGATAGGGTGAGAAGCTCTGTCATCCGGGAGGGACTCAGAGTAGAGCCGCTGCTTCTCCACATCAAGAGGAGCCAGTTTAGGTGGCTTGGGTATCTGGTTAGGATGCCTCCTGGACGCCTCCCTGATGAGGTGTTTTGGACACGTCCCACTGGGAAGAGACCCAGAGGAAGACCCAGGACATGCTGGAGGGACTATGTTTCTCAGCTGGCCTGGGAATACCTCGGGATTCCCCCAGATGAGCTGGCCCAAGTGGCTGGGGAGAAGGAAGTCTGGGCCTCCCTACTTAAGCTGCTACTCCACGACCCAACTCCAGAAAAGCGGAAGAAAATAGATGGATGGATGGATGAATAAGCAACAATAAACAACTTGAACAACACAAATGATAATGATAATAATTTGGATAATAACGTTTGAAAAATAATAATGTACAATTTAAACAATAACTAGTCAAGTATTTGTTGCGCTCAGATATCCAGCGTTCCCTCTCAGTATCACAGTTCTCGACCATAGCTTTGCCCACGACCTCTTGTTCTCGCCTTTGCCCCCAGACTTGATTCCTGGCCTATAGTCTGACCATATTGACGACTGCTTTTCCTTCTTGACCACGATTTTTGGATTCCTCTTTGTACTTTTGCCTGGCTGCATTCCTCTCTGGTTTTGACCCTTGCCTGCCCCTGGAGCGTCACAGCTCGCACATCCAGCCTCACTACCTGTTTGTGCTCACGCTGCGCGCTGCTGCTCTGTGCACCCTTGCGCATGTTACCGGCTCCTGAGATTCGGACCGGTACCCGGACCCACCTGGCCCACATCTCAGACTGGTCCCAGAGACAGAAGGTTGGTGGCTTTATTCTTGTTTACTCTGTTCACTTTGGTACGCATACAGCCACTAATCTGTCTGTCTCCCCCAGAGCGGTCCGTTACCAGTTCCAGAACCTCCTGCCAGACACCGCCGGTTTAAAATAAACATTTTAAAATCTTTTTATGAGTCTGTGCTTGTCCGATCCACCCCAATTCGTGACAGTATTAATTATCTTGTCTAAGGATAAATTAATTCTTCGAGCAGGAATTATTTTGGCTTTTATATGTGTACAAATTTAGACAAAATTTAACTATTTGATAAATAGTTTGCTTTGAATTTTGGTTGAGAGAAGCTATTTAATGTGGCCAGATCCTTTAATTTATTATCACTCCAAGCCAGGAAATGATTTATCAAGTTGCATCAGCATAACCAGCATAACCAGACCTAAAGTTGCATCATGTCACCAGGTTTCTGCTCCTTACCAGGTCAATGAGGGCATCAGCTCACAAATTTTTTCCGAGGTTCTGCTGGTGGATCAGACCAGGATACACCACAAGGAGTAGACTATTCAGGAACTGTCCAAGGTAGCCGAACTTCACTGTGATTGCTTCAGGGGTCCGTGAGGTTGACAGCTGATGAGTGTGCCGGCCATAGCAACCTTCTAGCTGGTTCACACTTTAAGCTGAAAATGAGTCTTGCAGTGGAAAAAAAAAACAAAAAAAAACTCTTCTTCTTTGATAGTTACTGGAACTCTACTTCTAACAAAAAATCTTACAGAGCAAATTTGTTTTTTTTTCTTTGCTCAGGAATAAACAAAGACGGACATCAGACAAACAGACTGGATGGGGAAAACAGACAAACTGCATAGTGTCACACAAAGAAACTGTTTGAACCATCAGCTCTCAGACTTGTTTTGGGAAATTCTGAAATATGACTCCCCTCTGAAGTAAACAAATTCCAGCTTTAAAACACAACAGGTGTCTCTCAAGGAAAAGTTATAAAAAAAAAAAAAAAAAACAGAACAGAGAAGTTTGTTTACATATTATGTTTCATGATTTGATTACAATGTTTGCAATAGATCAACATTATTCATGTTCACACCTGTTTTAATGAAATAAAACAAACTTCAGTCTCCAAAGTTCATTCTCAACAATTGAGGTATAAATAAAACAATGTTCAGTCAGGTCATCTGGATGGTTTATATTGTTGCTGAGACATTTCATTCTTCATCCAAAGGACTTCTTCAGTCTGAGGAGCCACCAAACAAACTGCATCCCACAAACAGCATACTCCCATAGTGGGAAAAATAAACAGTTTGCTGGTGATAAGTCCTTTGGATGAAGGATGAAACATCTCAGCAAAAAATCAAACTGTCCAGATGACCTAATTAACATTTTTGAATTAGTGACACTGTAGTTGACTCTGAGTCCAAGGACAATAAATGTATGAAAACCTCAGACATTATTCAAATCAAAAGTAACCTTAAAGAAAACAGTCCATGAGACTGGAAGACAACCCAAGGGTCATGGGTCATAGTCAGGGGAGCACATCTCCATGCTACAAGTGTATAAAAAATCAAACAAACAAAAAAATCACGTTTCAGTTTTTTTCATTGACAAAATGTGCATTTTATGGCAATAAAAATAAATACAAAAGCATTTCCTCCCATTAGTACAACCACATTTTTTTTACAATAAATAAATAAATTCCAGTCCCAAATTTTGTGAAGACCCCCCTGCCCATCACACCCTTCAGCTCTTGTAGCTGAAAGTGATGCCTCGTTTGTGGTCAAACTTACTCCTGTGTCTTTATGGCCATACAAAGAGTATTTTAAATCTTTTTTATTATTATTCTCAAGCCATACTCTGTGCAGTCCCAGTTTCTGTTTCATGTTTAGTTTTTACTGATCTGGATAAACTACCAGCTGCTGCAGCACCGTGCCCCCGCTAATAACGTCCTGCTTCGGGGTAAACCAAGTCAACTGTTGTTCTAAGTCATGGAGCATCTGATTCTGCAGCCTGCATGCATGCGGAACATATTATTTTATACTAAACGTTTACTTCTACAACTTGATGGTATGTTTATGATTTTTACATCCAAACTACAACAATTTTGTCAGATGAGGCGAGAGATGGAAGTCTGCAGCAAGTCCAACCAGTACTGAGGCGTCTTTTGGGGTGAGTAAAATATTCTGGATCAAATTTTACAGCATCTTTCAAATACAAAAGTGGAGCACCAAGTAAAGAACTAATATACACATAAAAAGTGGTAGTGATAAAGGTCAAAAAGTGGAAAAAAAGAAACCATTACAGAAAGTATTGCAGTGTTTTATATGATAAATATGTTATCGAAAATTTAATTGAAATATTACATACATTTGCATAATTTTCTACATGGTACTTTACCCCTCAGTAACATGAGTATGTAATAAAGTTACTGTCTGTTTAAGGAAGCATTTAAATACAATTTTGACAAAATAAAAGTTAAAAAGTAGGATTTTTAGACTTTATCAGAAAAATAAACATGTTTGGTGATTGAACCAAAATAATACATTAATTTAAAAAAAAACTGACATAAATAAATGCATGGTTGATTTTTTTCCATGAGTCTTCATGTGTTTTAAATAAAAATGTTGTCAATTGTTTCATTTGCCTGCTGTACAAACCGTGACCCTATTGAGGTATATACCAAACTGAGACTAGGGCTTTTGCTTACACACTCATGCAAATATGCTGTACTTTCTTTACATTAAACCAACAGTTTTCATACTTACACTAAAGGTTACTTTCATTTTTTTAGAGATACTAATTAAATCAAAGAAAATATTCAGTATATTATAGTACCAATTGTGGTTGCTTTGGATGGCCATGGGTGGGTGTTGTTCTCAGAACTGCCTTGTTAACAAGAATGTTCCTTCTCAGACACAAAGTTTGTTTTCTCAGTCATCCAGGTATATAACAACAAAAAAGGTTGAATCATGTCATCTGGACTTC
>NC_056498.1:76354148-76364907 GCF_014905685.2 Nematolebias whitei | reverse complement strand
CACAGGACTGTCAGGAAAGTTGCAAATAATTCTGAAGATGAACTCATCCTTCAAGTTGCATCTTTGCTGAGTAGCTGGGCTGCAGTTGATCCATAATCAGTCAGTGTGACCCGAATCCTGGGAGCTGCAGATGACAGATGGCTGCAGGGTTCTGTCAGGTTCTGGTCGCACGGTGCTGGTCTAGTCCAGGACAGAGGCGGTGGATTAAATCCTGGTCAGCCTTGCTCCTGGAACAATAGCACGTGCACATCAAGCTGGTTGGAGTGGTGGACTTCAGTCATGCTGCACCGGGACTTTTTGCATCTTTTGGGTCAGACCGGAGTCGAGCCGCTCCTGTACTGCACAGCCTGGTAAGTAAAATGTTGTAGCTAATTTACATATAAGTACTGTATGTTGTTAAAATTAGTAGGTTTAAGAGTTTAAACGACTGATTGTGGGCTTCATTGCTATGGGACAGGTCTGCAGAAAGAAACTGAGTTGGAATAAAACAGAGTTGGACCGAAACCAGAGCTGTTGCTGTTCTGCAGAGCTAGTAAGTAAAATTTAGTAACTTATGTTGTTAAAATGTTGTAGGTTTAAGAGTTTAGAACATTCCAAGAGTGTGGGAAGAGTTTCTAAAGCCTTGATATAAAGTTTACTGTACTTGAACTTGAAGTTGGACTATTGTATTCCTACTTTGCTGTTTTTCACTTATTGCAGGGCTTCAGGGTACAGATCCCCCGTGATATACGAGGGAGTACTGTACTGTAAATCCTAGTCTAGATGACTTGTTTGATTTTGCACAAGTTTTATATGGGGTGTCCCACCTGCACATTTATCTGGGCTTGGGATCAGTGCTGCGTGTAACAAGTTTTATAGTTTGACCTACTCAATAAATGTTGCATCTTAAAGTTTCTAAAACTTCTGAGAAAAACAAAACAAAACAAAATAAAACAAGAAAAAAATATTTTAAGTTTATATGATTAGACTTTAACATTAACCAATTAAAGTTACAAAAAAATGAAGCAACTTTATTATGCGTTAAAAAAAAGCTAAATAATGTTTTGTTTTAAGTTTAGAGATGAAGTAAAAAGTATTTAACTGTAATTAATCAAATTTTAGAGTTGTTGGAGCCTTTTTTGAACCAGGAATTGGTGCCAAGAATTGATCTGCTATGCTTCAGTAAGTGTTAAATGGTAAATGGTCTGTATTTAACTATTGAGTAGTTTTCATTTGATACTATTTCTATCTATTATTATTTTATTTTTTATTTTACATTATTTCTATCTATTATATCTATTCTAACATGTGATTCTTGACCTGCCATTGTGTATCTGTTCCTACCAAACCCAGCTGATCAAAGCAGATGGCCACGTGTCCTGAGGCTGGTTCTGCTAAAGGTTTCTTCCTCATGAGGGAGTTTTTCCTTTCCACTGTCTCCTTCATGCTTGCTCAAGATGAGAGTTCTGTAATGGATTTAAACTCAAAGCAGTCTGCTCCTCAGATAACTAATGTTAAATTATTGTTTTGATATATGAATGTTTCTATTCAGTGCCCTGAGATGACTTCTGTTGTGACTTGGCACTATAGAAATAAACTGCATTGAACCTGAATTGTTTTGAGGAGGTAGGAGGATCCAGGTATCCAGAGAAGTGAGACAGTAGAGTATTAGTGTGTCAGGTAAGTACGTGTACTGTGACCATTTTCTTTATGAGGATTACTAGCTTGCTGTATATGAGTAGGAGGTATGAAAATATTCAAATGAGTAGAGATTTAATCAGTGCAGTAATCCTTGAGGAAGTCAGAGTTGGTTCTGCACAAAAAAGGCACAAATAAAGGGAAGTACAAACATGTTCAGTATCATAAAAGGTCAAATAAAATGTCAAAAGTTTCCTATAATGATCACAGTTGTGATGGTATAATCCAGTGTTAAGCTGTGTCCTGAGCTGGTCTTATTGCAGCTGCGCACATGCTACATTGAATACAGGTGACACTACTGGATCAGGAAATGACATAGCATCGGGAAGTGCATTATGTGTTTAACATTTTATGACATTTTACACTTTTCTGTGTAATGTGTGTCTTCTTCCTTTTTGGGTCTTGAGGCCAGCTAACTTAAAAAAAATAAAAATCAACATTAAAATCACCGTGCCATTTATTTAAACCATTTACTAACAGGTGCAGAAAAGGAACACAAAGAGATCAGGACATTATCACTGATGTGCAATCTGTAGCCACTTGAAGCAAAGGTGAAAATCACATTTCCACATCTCAATGCTATGATAATAATGTTCAATGACTAGTGCTTAATGGTTTCCTTTCATCAAGGTTGGTAATCATGTTACTGTATCTGCTCACATGTTTGTGTTTTTAGATATAATAATTTAACAGCCATCTTTTTCTGTATATTTTCTTTACAAAAAAATCCCATAAAACAAAAACACGGATTGCATGCAAAAAAAAATACATAAAAGCTTGAAACAAATGCAGGTTAATTTATAAATGCTCTTTTAAAATGGTAAAATTTAAGAGTGAACATTAATGCTGAAAACTATAAATACTGGAAAATATGTCTGGTCTTTCTCTGTTGGTGTCTCCTTGGACTGCTTTTCTTTAAGCCGTGAAAACAAAAAGGGCTGAAAACAGGACTGCTCAAGTCCTCCTATGTCTCACAGATGGGTTCAACTTAAAACTAATACTAAAATTGTAGTTTTGAACAGGGTGGAGGAACAAGTTAAATACAATGATCCATAAAAGATAAAAATAGCCCACGTTTCAGCTTTTACCTAAACTGACATTTTGAGTTAGAAGTACTTAACTTTTCTGTTTGCTATGCAAGTACTTTCTTAATCGTTTAACAAAACCTATTAACAACTAATTGAACAATTTGGTGACAAAATAAATTTTCTGATGTGCGTGTGAGTGTCTGCATGTCTTTGCTGATGCTCCTACCGTGGCGACAATGAAGCCTGAGCAGTGAGTAACACACACTGTTACAAATAAGTAGTGCATTAGTAAGGGCCATTACCCCCATCTCTACCCTCACCCTCACCGAGGACTAACACACATCATTCATAGACACTCAGACACAACACAGGATGAAATGGACTGTGTTCTGCTGAGCTTTGATGATAAGAAGACAGAGGAAAAGAGAAACAAGTTTTACAGAAATGTCTGTAAAATGGAGCACATTCCTTACAGTAGAAACATCTTTTTAAGTTTAAAGGGGTTTTCCAAAAAAGTTAAGAAAGGTCCTCTGGACAGTTTGTTTGTTTTTTGAAACGTTTCATCTTTCATCCAAAAGACTAATCACTTCGAGGAGCCACAACAAACTCAGTCTTATGAATAGCACCTTCACATATTGGGTCGACCAGTTTAATGGTGCTCAGATGGTTTCTGGAGTCCGCCCTCTCCCTCGCCGACTCGGCTGAGACAGCCATGGCTAAAGTGGTTCAAAACATCAAAGGTCATGCTCAATAAGTTAGGTAAAAAACTCCAATAAAGTTAAGTCAGGTCCTTTGGACGAAAGAACCGTCCAGAAAAGAAACTGTTCAGAAACTGAGTGGAGACATTCCAGGATTTTTATTGTTTGCATAATAATTTGAGTTCGCAGCGGGGTAACAAAAACATTTTTCAGTCACATTCCACTACGAGCAGCACGGTGGCGCAACTGATAGAGCTGCTGCCTCTCAGCGAGCAAGTCCCTGGTTCAAACCCCGGTCCAGGGGCCTTTCTGGGTGGAGTTTGCATGTTCTCTCCGTGCATGCGTGGGTTTTCTCCGGGTGCTCCGGTTTCCTCCCACAGTCCAAAAACATGCATGTTAGGCTGATTGGTAACTCTAAATTGTCCCTAGGTGTGAGTGAGAGAGTGAATGTTTGTTTGTCTCGTTTGTCTCTATGTGTCCCTGTGATGGACTTGCGACCCGTCCAGGGTGTACCCCGCCCCTCACACAGTGATTGCTGGACATGGGCACCAGCGACCCCCGTGACCCAAAATGGAATAAACGGGTAAAGAAAATGGATGGATGGATGGATTCCACTACGCTTGCTCACCTAAATATTTGGTGTTTGGATAGAAATCATGCTATATTAGAAGTTGTATATGAATTTCCGATGGAAGCACCTAGAAATAAAGCTGATGTCAAACTTAAATGTTTTCAGTTTACAGCAACAAGAAAGGAACTGTACACATTGTTGCAATACTTTTAGGTTGTTTTCACACCTGATAGTCCGGTAGACTCTGTTCTTTTGGAGACCAATATTCATAACATTTGTTTGTACAGTATTTTCAGCTGGTGCAGTTCACATTCATACTGCTCTGTCAGTCAAGCCAACCTGTTCTCCCCTCGCCTGTGGTGACGCTGCACCAAGAACTACAGTAGGAAACAACACAAAAACCTCTGAAGAAGACACTTCTTCTGAAGAAGCTCAGAGGAGATCGGGAGTTTTCAGTCGTGGGCCCTAAACTCTGGAACAATCTGCCCATCAACATTGGACAGGCCACCTCACTCTCTATTTTTAAATCTCTCCTCAAAACACATCTGTACTCACTGACATTTAACACAGTGTGATCTCATTTGGTATTTCGTTGTTGATGATTGTGTTCATCCATTTTGCTTTTACTCCCTGACATTTAACGCAGGGTGATTTGATTTAGTATTTCATTGTTTCTTATTATATTTCATGTTTTTATGCTTTTCTTCATGTTGCTGTAATATGTTGTTATTACTATTTGATGCTGTGATCTTTTTTTGGTAAGCACTTTGATAACAGTTACTGTTTTAAATGTGCTATATAAATAAATGTGACTTGACTTGACTTCTTCCTCTTCTTCTTCTGGAAATAAAAAACAAAAATGGAGTGGTGTCAAATTTGAGCGGTTTTAGGATTTCTGTTTTGTCATTTTTCAACAATGGACTCAGCATGAGTGGAAGATGAGTCAGAAGACCATGGATAATGTTGTTTTTCACACAAGGCAACTGACGGCTTCGTATGAGGTAAGAGAAATATGCTTTTGTTTGCCCTGTGCTGTAGTCCACTTCCTGCTTTTGGAGCGGTCTTTGGTCCGCTTGCATTCACACTGCATTCGAACCGCACCAGAGTTCACTTCAACCGGACCGAGACCTAGGATTTTAGGCCAGGGTCCAATTTTTTGGTCTGTATCAGAGTGCAATTGCACATTCGCACCTCCTCAAATGAACTGGAATTTCTAGGCAAACGGACTAGAGTTCGATTAAAGCGGACTAAACATGGCTGGTGTGAATGCATCCTTAAAGAAAACTTTAACAACCAAAGAGATTGTATAGCTTTTTGGAGCTTCTTGTACCTACTGTCTTTATCATGTCATGTATACTTCTTTAATCTACATTCCCAGATGTTTGCAGCCTCTGGAGGCACCCTCAGCTACTTAAAAGAACATCCTATTTTATGAAAGAACAGGTGATATGCCACTGTTCCCCATTGCTGAGAGATTTGAGTAGTGAATGTTTGTGTTTTTGGAGATGGGTGGTGTATTTATTTTTGTTCTGGAATGGAACAGGGAATACAAGTAAACAATGTTTTTCATGTAAGACAGGCAGCAGAGTGGCATATCCTGGTAAGTGGTGGGAGCAATTTTATTCACAATCAGGCCCAGTGGTGGAACCAGTGGGTGACCAAGAGTGGTCTCGACCACCATAGATTAATCTTCAGCCACTCCAATCATCAATCTTTTTACAGCTGTTCCCTTTGTCAGGGGTGGCCACAATGAACTAACTAACACAAAGACTTGGCAGTGGTTTTACTGCAGGATGCCCTTCATAACGCAACCACAGACCACCGAGCTACCACAACCCTCTGTGTGGAACAGAGAGCTGCCATCTAGGGTGCCCGGGGGAGCAGATGGTGGGGGTTAAGGACCTTGCTCAAAGAACCAACGTAGAGGCAGCTGTGGGTGTTTCCCATTTCCAGTCAACTCGGGAAGATGTATAGTAGCAGCCATCTTGGATTTTGACATGGCAACCCAATTTCTGAAAGAAACGTTTTTACACCGAGATGTAGCCACACACCAAAATGGGAGTTCATAACCTTACATAACATACATAACATTACTTGTTTTTCCTGTTATTCTCACATCATGCACAAATGTATGGATGGAGGTTAATTCAACAATAACTTGAAAATCAGAAAGGATATTTTAGAGAAAAAAGCTCAGTTGGTTCTCCTATTTGAGGTTGGTGATTAGTTTTTACTTTGATTGGGAGTAAAATATGTGCATACAACTTGGACCTTACTCATTAAAAATAAATACTGTATCATATTTTTTAAAGCCCATATTCAGAGAAAGACATTTTACAGCAGTTACGAACCAGTTAAATCCAATTAAACATTTTCCAGTTATATTTTATTGGTATGTAAAAGCCCAAATAATAGGTTTGATGAGAATTTGAACTTAAAAATCCAGAAAAAGTAGATCAATTAATCCAACATTTTTCAGTCAGGTCATCTGGACAGTTTCTTTTATTGTGCTGAAACGTTTCGTCTTTGATCTGGAAGGCTTCATCAGTCAAGGAAACCCACAACACAAAACTGATTCTTCCCCATCAGTTGACTGATGAAGCCTTCCGGATCCAAGGCGAAACGTTTCAGCACAAAAAAAGAAACTGTCCAGATGACCTGACTGAAAAATGTTGGATTTTTTACCTGGATTATTGAGCATGGACTTTTTTGTTTAGATCAACTAATATTACTTCAAGTAATCACATTAAAAACTATGTGGTTTGGACAGGTTTAAAACTTATTTTAAAAATAAGGATCTGTCAGCGCTCTAGAGACCACTCCTGTTTAGGTGAACTATGTGAATTCTGCAGAGTTTTTGCTGTTTAAATTTAAAACAGTAAACCTAAAAAATAGAAAGACTTAACACAACAAATTTGAGAAGGAAGCTGGGCTTGTCTGAAATGAACTGACTTGTTGACAGTTTCACCTTGCAGCTCCTCTGTGTGTCTTGTTGACGTGTGATTCTGGTGCAGCAGTTAATGGTAACAACTGTAGCAATAGTTTCCAAAGGGAGGAAAGATTATTACTCACTCTGGTCCAGAGTTTTCTTGCTGTGGCTGGGGATAACAAGGGGTGACCTTTTTTTTAGTTACAAGCCCATTGGACCCTTAAATGAAAACGAAAACTGCCCTGCGCCCGTTGGTCACAAAATCAATTTTGATGTCACATAATTCACAAGTCCTCCCTTGCCTACAACTTCTGCAGAGTGGACACACTAATTGGGCTTCATGATGAAATATACGGAAAAGAGACTTTATACTCGCCTCAAAGCATTCAGCTCTTTTGAATTCAGTCATATCCAATTTTTGTGCTCACCGTTTGGGCGTATCATCAGCCTTCCTGCTTTCCACCTCAGTTCCCTCAAATATTTTCTCATCAATATCTCACTCCACTCCCTTTTCTGTATTGTTACATCAAATGCTGCCCAGTGGGCGTATTTCATTACGACCTTGATGTGCGAGCGCAAGCTTACTTTGGTCTGCTGCATCACAGTTAAAGAAGCAGGCCGACTCCATGTTTTATTCAGTTTTAATAACGCGTAACTGGAAGAAAAATTGTTTGTGAACATGTGACAAGTCAGACGTGTGCTGATAAACCATACTAATACAATCGAGTTGTGTACCAGCAAGGGTCATTAACCTCATCTTGCCTTTTTTCCACATGCACCAGAGAAACTAACACACACACACACACACAGGCTGGCTGTAATGGGCTCTGCAGCTCTGATGGTGATGAATGAGAGTATTAACAGTGTCTAATTAGAAGCTAGCCACAATAATATGCTGTGTTCATAGAAGTGAAGCAAAAAGGGTGTGTTCATGAAGACCAAATGCTACTTTGTGTTCTGTTCATATTTATGTTTACAATCTAATAATGGGTACATTAGGTAAAAAAATGTTAATAAAATAGGCTTATATTCCTCTTTATATTATTTAATGGCTACTGATGTTTCTGTGATATATGTGTATAAGTAGGGACAACTAAAATGTTTTATGCAAGAAAAGCCTTTATTTATATTTTATTTAGCTTTTTAGTTATTGCAAGCCAGTGAAAGTAAAAGACAATAATGATTTTGCCTGTGTCTGTGTGCATGTTCTTGTTTTGTCTGTACGATTAGCAAATCATTTCACAGATATCTACAACTGATTAACCCAAATGTAAATGGCTTCCACAGCAAAGCAATCTTAGCAAACACAAAAATGGACTGTACTTACTAGTAAATAGCGCCTTTCTGTCTTATCAATATATTCAAAGCTCTTTACTCTACAGTCTGTGTCCTCATTTATCCATTCATACAGCACTCTGCTAGATCTATACAAATAATAATCAGTGCTTTATCACATTAATACACCAATGGGACACACATTGGAGGCAATGAGGGGCCGAGATGGTGTAGAGGCAGGGCAGCCGGCTTGGGACCCGAAAGTCCCAGGTTCGATCCCCAGTCACTGCACATCACGTGGCATCTCTGGGCAGCACGTCTCATCCCCAAAATGTCCCCCGGGCGCTTTCAATAGCTGCCCACTGCACCACCTGGTGGTGGATGGGTTAAATGCAGAGACTAATTTCGCCATTGTATGGAAACATACAGTGCTGACATTGTGATGACATTATTATTATTATTATTATTTAGTGTCTTGCCCAGGGACACTTTGGTATATGACTGATGGTGGAATCGAGCCACCAGCTCTTGCATTGGAGGACGACTGCTCTAACCACTCAGCCACAGTCACCCAAATGACTCTGTCCATTTTACAGTTATTCAATGAAAATATGGTTTTAGTTAAATTTTGGTTTATTAGAAGCTGAGGTTAATCCTCAACTTTCAGAAAGTAATATTCAAATGGACGTCAATAACCAATGACCTTTTGGAGCCAACCCTGTTGATCTTATTACTGTTTTTCTTTAACAGTTTATACCTTTGTTGGATATAACTGGGACCCTGTGCACACAATTTCATACCACCACATGTACCACATTCGATGCGAATGACAATAAAGAACCTTGGCCTTGACCTTGAAGATGGTTGCCACAGGCAACTGATCTGAGTTGGTACTTGAATCGTTGCCTCACAACAAGAAGGTGCTCTGTTCATTCCCCAGTCTGAACTTGAAGCCTTTCTGTAAGGTGTTTCCATGTTCTCTTTGTGTTTGCGAGGGTTTACTCATGGTACTCTGTCTCTTCACACAGTCCAAAAACAAGCATGTTAGGCACCCTTCAGGCCCAGACTTCCCTTTCAAAAGAGATCTCGGATCTCAGTTGGATTTTCATGGTTAAATATTCGTTAAGTCAGGAAAACACCAAAGTGGTTTAAGCTTCATTTTACATAAATGATGTAAAAATTTGGTGTGGTAATAGCTGAACAATGTTCAGTGGTGATCTTGGCCACCATAGATTAGTCTTCGACCACCTCAATCATTTGAGGAAGTTATGCATTTAAGTAATACTAGAAAGCATAGTTTCCTCAATTGATTGAGGTGGTCACTTTACATATATGATCATATATGAAAGTAGTCATCTTGTGTTTTAACAGTGGAAACCCAATTTTCAATGGCTTTTTTTATGCCTAGGTGCAGCCACCTCCCAAAACAGAAGTTGAACTTATTTTTCCAAGTTATGCTCATAACATGCGCGGACATATAGAGGGTATTTCCAATTACTATTTTCCATTCTGCGTCCCATCCTTCAACCCCAACATAGTGATTCTCTTAGGTTAGATACATTTTATTCCAGGAAGGACAACAGTTTAATTTAATTTGAAACTAAACATGCTCCACGACACTGTAACCATAGTCAGCGCCACATGAAGCCTTGATGTGTTCAGACAGACATATCAGTGATAGTGAAGTCCACTGGTGATTACAGACGGACCTCAAAACAACATCAAAGCACAAAAACATAGGAGTACATGTGATAAGACATAGAATGAGGGGAGAAAATGAGGGGGACAACTCAAAGGATGTGACACATGAGGATTTGGAGGTGCGATAAGACTTCAGCTCAGTGGTGTTCCAAAGCAAGCGCTTTGCAGATCACACCGTCGTGTCTTATCTACAGCTGCAGAGGAGGCATTTATGAGTGGGGAAGTGTGTATGTCTGTGTGTGAGAGAGGAGGGAATGAAAAAGATGAGGCAGGTCATCCACCTTCAGGTTTATGACCAACTTTTCTGCCTGACAGAAGGCAGACATTGAGTCTAGGGACATAGAACAAATATAAAATTTACAAGATTTTGGAATTAAAAAAAAAAACTTTAAGGTGCTTTTGTTTAAAAATTAAAATTAGAATCAGCATTTGTTATTGCACAGAAGCACAACAAAAGTACATTTCAGTACTGTCGTCCAAAGAAAACAACATGGGTAGACAGGGGTGCCTGAGACTGCAGCCTAGTGTGAAGCACTACCCTTCTCGTTTAGATAAGGAAAAGGGAAAAACTTGAGGAAAGGGGAGGTATAACATTTCATTTCTCAAACTGTGTCCTTGATGGGACAGTGTGAGGTTGCAAAAAAAAAAAAAAAACAACCCTCAGCACAATAAAAAGCAACATACTGGTGACATAAAGACATATGCATGTGGAGTGAGTGAGGGTGGGGGTCCCAGCACAGGCCACCCAAGTGAGCGACACATCCACCGGTGCCTTTGCATCTACCTAGGGTGCTGCACCCGGGGGGCAAAATGAGCGAAGCCAGCAAAGGCAGTGAATTTGAGGGGAAGTAGTCCTTGAATACTGTCCAGATAGCCCCCC
>NC_056498.1:76339791-76353748 GCF_014905685.2 Nematolebias whitei | reverse complement strand
CCCCCCCCCCCCCCCCCCACACACACACACCTTCCAGCTATAGTCCTGATAAGTGATGGTGCAGTGATTATCAGCCGACTCAGTAGAGCTCTGACACAGGTCCATGTTCTTGGGGAAGGAAGCGGGTAGGGAGAGGGGAGCAGAGCGTCTTGTTCACATAACATCCAGGAGAATTTAAAATAGTCAACCTTCCGAGGCCAATGCCGGGGGAGCCAGATTCAGATATCAACATTTGTTTTGGGTCAGGCCTAGCTCTGTTAATTTCCATCTGCCTCTTACAGTCTCACTAGTACATCGCATGGTGACTCCAAACAGCCAAATTGTGGTCACATACGATGAGTCGAGCTTGCAATTTCTCTGCGATCAAAGATCTGAAGCTCTTGACCTGGACCTCTATAAGTGGTTTTAAACATCTGTTAAGTTCCTGGCAAAAACCAATGCAGACATGTTCCTGTTTTTAGTTTTCTACACCGCCTTATAATTCAGCTGATTTTTTTTATCTTTTTTTTGTGCTACTTTTCCTTTTGACTGCCCATTAGGTTGCTATTTGTTATGAGTTGCCAAAAAAAAAAAATAATAATAATAATTATTGATTTGTATGCCTCTATTGTTATTCATTGTTGTCATCATTCTTTGTTAAGAAATCAGGTCTCTCTTGTAAATGAGTCCCCAAGGCTCAATGGGATTAAACTGTCTAAATAAAGATTGAATGAGATCTATTCCTTCCCACCAGCGAGATTCAGGAGCTGCAAATAGCCTGCAATTCTTAGCAAAAATCACGTCCAGCTTACGGCTCAGCTTGCACAGTATTTGAGTCTAAGTGTTGACAGCATGGCACATTCCTTCACATATGCCAGGTAGTCTTACAATGGCCAGAACAGCTGCCAATGTTTTCAGAATTTGTCAATATGTCAGGTAACCACCAACTCCAAAAGCAGAAATCCTGTTATCATAAATGCAATTATGTACACATTTTCAGCTTCTTGGACTGACAAGGTGGACAGACACACAATCTTCCACTTTTCCCAGGACTCCATCGTGTATGTGGCTGCCAGTGTCCCATTGGGGCAGGAGGGCTCTCATTCGCCCTGTCTTCTTGTTGAGAAGATTTGATCAATTACATTGAGAGACCAGCTGACCAGATCCATAATTTACAATTTGAAAGGTATGCACAAAGAGACTCTAAAAAGATCCACAGGATAAAGAGCAGAACAGGGAAGGAACAGGAGAGAAAGGTGTCCGCTTTTGCCGAGAGCAAGAAGAAGAAAAAAATCCCTCAAAAATAACCCTCATTTCAGTTTTTTTTATCAAATTTACAAAATATTAATTTCATGGAAAATATTTAAAAAAGGCATTTCACCCTTTAGAATGCCCTAAATGATTTTTTTCACATTTTTTTTTATTTTTATTACAGGACCTTTCAGATTTAGTTTTTGTCATTCACCTGGGTTGCTACTAACAGTTTCCCATTCCCTTCTGTAGATCTCTAAATACAGTAGTTCCTCATTTACCGCGGGTTTAGGGACCATGCCCTGTCACCCTGCGATAAGTGAAAAATCGCCAAGTAGGGATGGTAGTACAAGTTGAAGTTAAACTAAACTTTATTGTCATTACCATCTCATGTGGTACATGAGATGCGGTTTATGAGATGGAATGAAATTATGTACACAAGTAGTAGTAGTAGCAGTTTATTTTTGCATTCATATGCAGTATATTTTAAGGCTTTAGAAACCCTTTCCACATTCTTGAAATGTTCTAATCTCTTAAACCTATTAATTTTAACAACATATTTATATATAGTGGCAACACGGTAGCACAACTGGTAGAGCTGCTGCCTCTCAGAGAGCAAGTTACCCAGGTTCAAAATCCCGGTCCGGGGGCCTTTCTGGGTGGAGTTTGCATGTTCTCTCCGTGCATGCATGGGTTTTCTCCGGGTACTCTGGTTTCCTCCCACAGACCAAAAACGTATGTTAGGCTGATCGGTAACTCTAAATTGTCCCTAGGCGTGAGTGAGAGAGTGAATGGTTGTTTGTCTCATTTGTCTCTATGTGGCCCTGTGATGGACTTACGACCTGTCCTGTGTGTACCTCGCACAGTGATGGCTGGATATGGGCACCGGCGACCCCCGTGACCCAAAAAGGAAGAAGTGTGTAAAAGATAATGGATGGATGGATTTATATATAGCTACTAAATTTTACTCAATAACTCTGCAGAACAGCAGTGGTTCTGTTCTGGTCCAACTCTGTTCTATTCCGACTCGGTTCGTTTATGCAGACTACCCTGCAGCGATGAAGCCCATAAATCAGTCCTCTAAACTCTTAAATCTACTAATTTTAACAACATACTTATATGTAGCTACTAAAGTTTACTTACAAGGGCTCTAAAGAACAACAGCAGCTTGGTTCTGGTCCAACCCTAGAGATGAAAAAAGTCCCGGTACAGCATGATGAAGCCCGTTGCCCCATCCATGTTGATGTGCACGTGCTGCTGCTCCAGGAGCAAGGCTACCCAGGATTTAGTCCACCACCTCTGGCCCAGTTCGGACCAGCACAGTGCAACCAGAGCCAGGCTGAACCTCACAGCCGTCTGTCACCTGCAGCTCCCAGGATCCGGGTCACGGTGAGTCCAGATCAACTGCATCCCAGTGAAGATACAATGAAGGATGAGTTCAGTTTCAGAATTGTTTGTGACTTTCCTGCCAGTTCTGTGAGCATCTTCTTACAGAACTTCTGACTTTGCTGCCAAACTTATCCTCCATTTGTAGAAAGAAGCGGTTGGAAGAGCATGCAGTGTTGACTCCTGTGGAATGAATTGATGTCTTCTGGGTAATGTAGTTCTTTAGACTGGCAAAACAGTGTAGGCTTAATGAAAGAATACTACAAAATGGCAACACATTTTATTTTTTTATTTTTGGAAAATATGTACATTATTGTATTTATTTGTATGTCCAAAAACCGCGATAAAGCGAGTCCGCGAAAGTCAAAGCGTGAAGTATCGAGGAACTACTGTACCCGGTTTTCTTTCCCCTACAAAATAAAATCATTCAGTTTATACATAAGCCGTGTTAAAATAAAGTTTGATTTGATTCTGTACTAATGATTTGCCTCCTGACCATTCTCCCTCAACAAACACTCCATCAAAATTCATTACGACTCCATCCTGTGCTTCAACAGTGTTTCTTTCATCTTCTCCCTTCTTTAGGGGTCACCACAACGAGTGAACTCACATGACAGATTTGGCAATTTGTTTTACGCAAAATGCCCTTTGTGACACAACCTGTGCTCGAACCTGCAACCTCAAGAATTCAAGACCGTGACACTGACCATCAAGCTACCACAGCCCCTGTATTTCTAACTGCAACATTCCAGTTTGATCCAGATTAACGTTTTCTTTAGCCATACCCAACATTTTATTTCCCCTTTAATTATGCATTTGAAATACATTCCATCAATTTAGAGAGCTTGTTTATTAATAATGTCCTGCAATGAATGCATTTTCAAACCTGAATATAAATGTATGACCTAAGATTTATTCTCTGTACTGGTTCACACAGATGACCTGGAAATTCAGCCACAACACAGGAGTGTAAGTTATAATGAAATGAATTTATTTAAACAGTTTCTTTTAACTGTTTAGTTGTAATGAAATGGAATGAAATCCACTAATCTGCAACACTTTAAATCAGGCCAAGATGCAGCTGCTTTGGTGATGTCAAAGAAGGTGGGAGGTTTGGAAGAATGGAAACACAAACCTCGTCATGTGGACACTAGACTGGAGAGTCCAGTGAACACTACTCTTCAGTCTGTGAGACTTGACGCTGAGGATGACACCAACAAAAATTCCTTCCAAACAGAGATACAGCATCTAAAAATAAGATCAATCACCATATAGTTGGCATTGGTCACCCACAGAAAGGCAGATTAGGCAATACTTATCAAAAGGGTTCAGGCCAAAGTCAGTAGTCATGAGGCAGAGCAAGAATCAGTGTTCAGATATCAGATGAGCAGAAGTTTTCTGTAAGGGCAAGGCAAAAAAAGGAATAATCTATGGCCATGGAATGAGGTTGATAACAAGAGCTCAAAAGTCTAGGTAGATGAATGCTGGATTACCTCAGGTACAGGGCAATGGGTTATATGGCAGAGTGGCAGAGGCTGGAGAGCGCTTAAGTAGAGCAGAACACAGGTGAGACATGGAGGATTAGGCATGGCACAGGTGAGCTGAATAAGGCTGAGACAAAAGAGGCAAGGCTTGACATAAACATGAATCATTACATTCTCAACCTATTGTGTCTTAAATGTGTGGTTCAAATCTTTTCATATGACAATAACTTTTTCCTGTGTTTTATTGAGACTGATAACTTTATAAATTGTTCCACTTTTTGGAGTGGTGCCTCTAAGATGTTTACTAATGTATAGTAATGAATTTGAAAACCTTTCTTCTACGCTACCATTCTGCAAAAGGTCAAGTGAAAACTAGTCTTAGAGAAAAATCTCCACAAAGAAAGGATGTTGGCGCACTTCTGCTCTGCCACCCCTGAGCCTATCCTTACCTCCTCTATCACCACCTGGTTCAGTGCCCATCCACCAAGGACAAATGCAGCCTTCAGCAAAACAATCTGTCTGCCATCACTCCAAGATTGGTAAACTTTCTAGACACTGAAGCAGACAGAGAACACTGTGGCCTAGCCTTCCTGCTAAATGTAAAATGTCTCAGAATCTCCCCACAGGCAAAATGATGAAGGCCACGGGGTCCAAACGTCACCAAACAAAAACAATTTGTTCCCATCAACAGTGATTTTTATTAATGATTTCAGAAGACAACACAGACACTATCCATCACAGCTCAGTCCAATAATGCAAAATATTAGCTTATCTTCTCTCAGCACATAACACATCATGTGGAGACTGTGGCTTCGTTGTGTATGCTTTTCATACCAAACCAGTTGCACATCTGCAACATATATTCACTTTAGCTTAGCATTTAAAAAATCTTATCAGATATGTTTTGTCTGTTTTTATTCCATGAACTAGATTCATCTTTACTTTCCATTTTCTATCCATTCTCTATCAAATGGTGCCATAAAAGCCATGTGATAACGTTCAACTTCAAACCTGAAAAGTTGGGGTGTTGTGTGCAATGTAAATACTACTACTAATAATAATAATAATAAATAAATACATGATCAGAACGCAATGATTTACAGACCTCATGAACCCATAATCTATTCACATTAGAACATACAAAAAACATCAAATGTTCAAACTAAGATATTGGGCCATTAAAAAAAAAAAAGTACAAAAATGTATATGAATAGAAAACAGCAAGGAACTCAGTGTCCATTGTCCAGACGTGGGTTATCGGGGCCCAACCCTGGAGCCAGGCTTGGGGGAGGGGTTTGTCGGCAAGGGCCTGGTAACCGGGTCACTACCCATGGAGTCTGGTTGGGCTTAGTCTGAACAAGCAACATAGGTTTGCCTTCCTGTGAGCCCATCACCTGCAGGAGGGACCATACGAGTCAGGTGCATGACTCCATGGGCAGTAGCTCAAGGCAAGGGCCTTGGTGCTATTATCATGGCTTACCAAAGCTGGCTCTTGGGACATGGAATGTAACTTCTCTGGTGAGGAAGGAGCCTGAGCTTGTGCATGAGGTTGAGAGGTACTGACTAGATATAGTTGGGCTCATCTCAACACAGAGAATGGGTTCTGGATCCAATCTCGTTGAGAGGAGCTGGATCTTGTGGTAAAGAGGAATATGAGCTGTAAGGTGCATCTCTTTGTTTACCAGTCTGTTTACATTCCTACCTCACCTATGGCCATGAATTCTTTGTGGTAACTGAAAGAAAGAGATTGCAGATACAGGCAATCAAAATTAGTTTTCTCCGAATGGTAGCTGGATTCTCCTTTAGAGATAGGGTGAGAAAATCAGTTATCTGAGAGAGACTCTGAATAGAACTGCTGCTCCTCCACATCAAGAGGAGCCAATTGAGGTGGTACAGGCATCTGGTAAGGATGCTTCCTGGATGTCTCCTTAGGAAGGTGCTACAGGCATGTCCATCTGGGAAAAGACCCCAAGGAAAACCCAGTATTGAAGAGACTATGCCTCTCAGGTTGATCTGGGAACACCTTGGAATCATCCCAGAAGAGCTGGAAGAGGTGGCTGTGGAAAGATATGTCTGGACCTCCCTGCTCAAGTTGCTGCCGCCAAGACCTGACTTCAGAACAGAGAAAAATAATGGATAGGTGGCTAAAAAATACTAAATTTTGAGATTTCTGGCAGCAACACACAAGAAAAACATTTGGGACATTGCATGTTTACCACTAATGCATCCCCGTAATTATTTGTAAATAAAAGTAAACTGTGGACACCAATTCCTGTTGAGTTTTTTTTAGGGTAACGTTGTCCCATTCTTTGATTCTAACTGTCCTTTAATTTTGTGTCTACAGCATTTTTTTTTTTTTTGATGAAACCATTTTTTGTTCAAAATTTGTATATACTTCTCTGCAGTGATGATGTTTTTCCAGATGCCAGCTGCCCATGCCACAGGGATTATTTGCATCCCCATACCATCAGAAAGCGGGATTTTGAACTCTGCACAGGCTGATGAAGTTATCTCCTCATTATAACAAAGAATGTGGCATCCAAGGTTTCCTTAAATAATTTAAATGTTGGATTTGTCTGACAACAAAATAGTTTGCCCTCAATTTATTTTAATCACACTTTTGGTCCATAGAAAACAATATTGATTTTGAATGATATTTGCATTTGACTTATTCTTTGCACTACAAAGCTTTACCCTGCACTTGTGGATGTCATGACAATTTGTGTTTACAGACATTGATTTGTGGAAGTTTTCTTAAGCCCATGCAGATATATAAAAAAAAAGAATATCACCAAGTGGAAAACGCTTAAGACTGACCAATAATAATTTGACCATGGATGTTGAAATGTCTAGGTAGGCTTGAGGGTAATTACAGAAAGGAATAGCCCTCAGCATCTCTTGCCAAGGTATGGCTTCTCCTCAAAAGATGTCACTTTCATAGTTAAAGAAGACTCCTTAAATTATTAGAACTCTGTATTTCAAATATGTTATGCTTCTAACTGCAAGACTTCCTTTCAGATACTGTATGGCAGTCTGCGGTTTTAGGTTGGAATGGCAAGATAATAATATACAGATCCTGCAAATATTATTCCTCCTTAGTATGCAGGATAGAGATTAAGTTGACAAAATATGACAGCAACTAAACTGAGTTAATCTCTGTAAGACTATTTGTTCGTGTGCTGTGACATTTAAGGTTCCTGACAATACATATATCGTTCATCCCAGTCAGCTTCTGGCTCCACGATAGATCAAAAACAGACACCTCAAGGTTTGTTTGACCAAGGAGATCATGATGGTGTCTGTTACACTGAGATTATCCAAGTTGGTTGAAGGTTTAGACCACTTTTTTTTTAATTGTTTAATTATGGAGGTTTGTTTGTGATTATTCAGAAAATAATTAAACATACCACGAATTTGGAAAAGGTCATCGTGCCTGAATTTATTTTACTTTTGATCTTTTTGTTTTCACTTGTGCCTTCCATCCAGACCTTCCTTTGACTGTCAAGAACCATTGCTTAGAGGGGTGTGGGGTGGGTAGGCACTATTATGGTTTATTGTATTTGTTTTCTATGTTTAGGAAACATTTCTGGTTTGAGAATTTGCTTTACATTTGATTGAGTTATTTCTTGTCATCTGTTCTGTTTGTCTTGAGTTTCACTGTATTCTAGATTTGTTGACTTTTCATGTTTTGTAAACATACAGGTTATGTGATTTGCATTGTCATAAAAGCATGTTCCCATACAATGATGAAATTCGTACTCTGCATTTGATTCATTGCGTGTGAGATACACCCAAGTCGAGCAGTGGATAAACTGTTGGAAATTAGGTGACTCTGCTCAAGGATGCCTCGAGAGCATGGCGGGGAATCAACCCTGTGATTTTCTATTCCCAAATTGGCTTCCATACCACTGCCCACAGCCACCCCACTTTTTGACATAGTTTGTCTCAGAGATCCCTGGCTTCAGCTCCTTGCACACATGTCCCTCATCTGTTAATCTAGCTAGCTGCTCTCACTTGTTACTCACCTGCCTTTCTCACTTATAAGATTTTAGAGTTGTCTTTTTATTTGTTTTCCTTTTTTTATTTTTATTTGTTATAATATCCTTTTACTTTTGATGGTGGATGATGTTTTTTTTCTGTGTTCATCTGTCATTTTAGTGAAAAATATATAATGTGTTATTGAAAGGATTCCAAATAAATTCTCAAAATAATCACTGAATGTACATCTACAACTGACTGATATATGGAGTTAACTACGGTCCGTTTGCACTCGTGGGTTTTCTCCTGTTATGCCAGTTTCATCCCACAGACTAAAGCTATAAATGCTAGGCTAATTGGTAATTCTAAAAATTGTCCTTAGGTGTGGGTGAGAGTGTGAATAGTTGTCTCTGATAGATAGGAAATTTCTCCAGGTGTCCCCAAACTGTTGCACAATGACTACTGGAGATGGACAGCAGCTCTGCTTGACCAAAAAAGGAGAAGCAGGTAAAAAAAAATTAAAAAATGGCTGGATAAGGTTTTTTAAATTTTGCTAAGTTGATCATTTCTGTTTTTGGTCATTATATAATGACCCAGGGTTCAGAGTACCAAGAGCTGAAAAAACTCAATAAATCAAGTTGAAAAAAGGTTTGTTTAATTTGGGAGAAGCAGCATGTGACTGGAGAATGAAGGTTCTACAGGAGGACAATTCAATAATTCAAGATTCTTTTTTGGTCATTCCATCACGTGGTACATGAGGTGGAACGAAATTATGTACACAGGGTCCCAGTTACATCCAACAAAATTATTAAAATGTAAAAGAAAAATAAGATCTAAGATATGAACAAAAAAAAAAGTTAATAAAAATACACAAAGCAATAGTAACATAAAAATGATACACTGAACAGCAGCATGGACATGAGTCTGTGTGAGCAGATGAGTATGAATGAACACAGCAACTTGAAACAGATCAGCAGAAACATGATGTGATTTTTCACAGTGATTATTTTGATTTGAGATTCATGAGTCTAAGAGCCTCAGGGTAGAAGCTGTTCCTCAGTCTAGTGGTTCTACACTTAATGCTCCTCAACCTCCTTCCTGAGGGGAGCATGGCAAAAAAGTGTGTGCTGGGTGAGTGGGGTCCTTCATGATGCAGGTGGCCCTCTTTTGCATCTAGAGGTGTAGATGTCTGTGATGGTGGGGAGACTGACTCCGACAGTCTTCTGTGCAGCCTTCACCACTCTCTGCAACGCTTTTCTTTCTGCAGCTGTGCAGCCTCCATGCCACACGTTGATGCTGGAGCACAGGATGCTCTCCACTGCACACCTGTAGAAGGAGGTGAGGACTGAGCTTCCCAGACCCCCTCACCTCAGCCACCTGAGGAAGTAGAGTCTCTGATGAGCTTTCTTGATCAGGCTGGTGGTGTTGTTGCCCCAGCTGAGGTTGTCATTCAGGCACACACCAAAGTACTTGTAGCTGGAGACCACTCCCACCGCAGATCCTCCTATGTATGGAGGGGCAGGTGAGTTTGCTCCTTCTCAAGTTGACGACCATCTCCTTCATCTTCTTCACGTTGATGTGAAGGTTATTCTCCTTGCACCAGCTTTCCAGGTATTCCACCCCACACATGTGACTCATTGTTGCTTGTGATGCATCCCACCATGGCTGTATCATCTGCAAACTTTACAATGTGACAGGGTGCGTGGGAAGGTGCGCATTCATACGTGAGCAGAGTGAACAGGAGAGGACTCAGCACACAGCTGTGAGGGGAGCCAGTGCTGAGAGTTGTGGTGGAGGAGGAGAAGTTGTGGATCCTCACGGACTGCGGTCTGCTTAAGAAGTCTAGGACCCAGTTGCAAATGGAGGGACTTAATCCTAGTGTGAGTAGTTTGTCCATCAGGGTTTGGGGAATCATGGTGTTGAAGGCAGACATGTGAACTGATAGTGAGTTCAGGGTTTCTGGTAATTTGTTAAGTTTATTACAATTTGTTTGTATTATGGAGAAGGTTCTTACTGATATATTCTTCTTTTTCATGTTTGAGGGGATAACAGGAGGATTCCATGGGTCAAGGTCCAAGGAGAAGGTCTCAGGTAAGTGATGGTTGAGGTTTGAAATGGTTCCAGCAGCCACACACATGATGATTCTGCATAAATACATAGGTAAGAATAATACAGTTTCTTTGAAAAGTGAATATCTCAATTTTTTCTTCTTTTTTTTTTTGTGGGGGGGGGGGGGGTCAGCTGATAGCAAAATATCTGATAAGCCACATAATAGATTTCAATAAAACTTTGAGAAAGTAGTCATCAGATGTGCATCTACAATGGTCTTTTGGAGTCAACATTTTTAAAATGCCACAATGAACTGACCCTTGGAGACATAATATTTGTTATGCTCAGCAAATTTAACATATTGAGTTAAAATCTGATACTGTGGTAGCTGAAATTCATCCTCAGCATGTACTCAAAGGTTAACATTATCTGCTTGATCTTGATTGTGCATTTTGTTATTTACAAGGTCAGACCAAATGGACTTCAATTATATCACTATTTAAATTAAAGGCAATGTGAGATATGCATTTCTTCAATGAATGATACTTATTTTAATTCATTTTAAATATTTTTCACCAGGCTGCTCTGATTATGAGTCCCATACTGGATTCACTACTAATCATGACATGCTCTGCTTTTTATTGTCCTTATGTTGTAACTGCAATACTATTCATAAGCGTCCTCTGAGGAGAGATGAAGGACTTTCTTCAGGCGTAGGTTACATTTCCATTTACTTCCTCTGGAAGATTTCTGAGTCATCCTTAATAGAGTAAAACAGTTAATGATCAGCTGATAAGCCAGACCTTCATGTAGGTAAATAAGGTCATACGGACATGATGAAAACATCCTTAGGTAGTGTGAATAAATTACTTGTAAGTGGAAAATTGACCTTGTGTGTCAAAATGTGTGAACTTAAAAGACAAGAAAATATAAAATTGACATGCAATAGGTATTTTCCTCCTTATTCCCATTATTATTAAGTCCTAATACATGTTTCTGCTAAAGACATCAGGGTTCGTCAACTGAAGATATTCATCAGTGTTCATGTTTGAGTGAAAAACTCAAAATCTTACTAAATACAATCTACACCAGCTGAATGTTGTTAACACTAATTTAAAAACACAGTATATATTTAATAAATCCATATTGCCTGACATTTTTCATACCAGACTTTGAGACAAAGATCAACTTACATTCATAAATGAAAATACATCTTTTTGTTGCCATTTTGGTCAAACCTTAAAAGTAAGATTATGCTAAACCAAAAGCTATCTTGGGTAATTTTTTGAGCACTCAGTGTATGTGTTGTGAATGCCTCTCAGCTACTAACACATCATACTTTAGTTCAATATCTGTAAAAATCACAGAAGTATGGTGATTTTTTTTTTATTGTTTATCAGCTGTGGTGGTCGTTTCAAATTTGGTTGACACAAAAATGCTGTAGATGTTCAGTCAATAATTACATTCAATCAGTTTCATTTTACAAACATGGAGTTTTTTTATTTTGCTAACTAGCAAACAAGACCCACTTCAGCAGGTATTGCTAAGGTCATGAGCAATTATGTTGCACAGTTTGTTGTGTTCAAATTATGTATTGTGGGTAAATCTCAGCTATTAAGACATCAAATAATAACTCAATGTCTGTAAACCCAACTGAGTTAAGGATACTTAATACAATTCAATTCAGGAACCACAAGTAAGTCTGCAGTCTGAGAGCAAAGTGCTCTGTTAGGTGTAGTGAACTAGGCCTGAAATCAATGAAATGACAAGTTCTGTCCCATATGGTCCTTAGGTCAAGGTTTTGACCTTCAGGCCTAGTTCACTACATAGGAAAATATGGAACAGTAAGATCTGTAATACAAGATGGAGCTAGGTGGTTGAGAGCTTTGTAGGTTAGAAGTGAGATTTTGAATTCAATTCTGGATTTGACAGGGAGCCAATGGAGAGAAACTAAAACTGGAGAAATAAGATCTATCCTACGAACTCATTAAAACTCTGGCAGCAGCATTTTGGATCAGTAGAAGACTTTCATTTTAACAGTGTTTAAATGTCAGCTGTGTGTAATAACCATAATAAACTGAGTTGGGTCTAAAAGATACTCATCTGTGTCAACCCAATGAGTGTTTCTGAAAGTTCAAAAATAAACTGATTTGCTAACGGTACAGACAAACAAACACACCCTAATAAGCAAACAGACAGGCAAAGTTAGTGTTTCGCTTTCAATATAAAAATGGGAAATACCAGACTCTGATGCTATAACAGTGCACCCCAGATCCCTACGGAACAGATAAAAAGACTGACAGAGACTCAGGCAGTTGTTCACCCACAGAGGCAATCAGTTGATCTGTAGCAGTGGAAACATTCATTTTTCTGGAACCATTGCTTGTGAATCTACAATGGATGTGCACTACAATCTGTAAAAACGTATGGGTGAATGCTGGAACTCTTCCACTAAGAATCAGGAAAAGATTGAATCAGAAGGATTAAATGAAGATGGAAGTGTCACACTTTGAAACTGCTGGAGGATGATTTTTGCAGTGTGCTGATTTTGTAGATGTGAGGTTCTTCTGGTTGTGTTAAACACAGAAACGCCACAGGCAGGCTGGGGAAGGAATGAAAGAATCACCTGAAAAAAGTTAGTTTTTATTGCCTTCATCATCAGGCCAGGATTCTGCAGTCTACATTCATCTCCAGGCCAGCGGTCACTCTTTCAAGGATGACGATGTTCACATCCTGGACAGAGAGGAACAATGGTTTGAGAGAGGAGTAAAGGAGGCCATCTTTGTGAAAATAAATCATCCATCATTAAACAGGGGTGGAGGCCTACATTTTCAACTGTCCCCCTCTTCCAATGCTGTTATTGCTAGTATCACTCAGCCTCCTGTGAATAGTAAACAGCCATCAGTGTGCTAATGATCCATCGTTAGGCTGATGGTCCTCCTTGATCATGTGATCAGTTGGTTTTGGTTGTCAGCAGCAAACTGGTTGATCCACTATGAGAAGGTGTTATTTATAAGACCGAGCTGAATACATCTCCTCAGACTGAAAAAGTATTTCGAATGAAAGACGAAACGTTTCTACAATTTTTTTTGTTTTGTTTTGTTTTTATGAATGTCCAGAGGACCAGATTTAACTTTTTTAGATTTTCATTGCCTTGATTTTGGTGACCAAATGCTAATTAAATTAAATTCAGTTCAATTCAAAAAACTTTATTAATCCCAAAGAGAAATTAAATGATGTTGTAGCTCATCATCCTGGTTTTATTAAAGCGTTATAGATGCTAATGGCTGTGGGCAGGAAGAATCTCCCGCTGCAGTGTGTCCTGCAGAAGTCCGTCCCACAGCGGATCTGAAGAAGCTGGCTGCAGATGCCAATCATCCACCCGGACCCAGCGGGCCTCCCAGCCCTCCTGGGTCACAGGTATAAGACAATAAACAGGTGGTACCCTAAAGTCCCCATCACAGGAATGAAAAAAAAAAAGTAGTTTTTGAGATTACAAGTAAACCTAAATGTTTTTGGTGCAAGCTTTTCAAAAGGTTGTAGTTACACTGTGTACAAGAACGGTGGTAGTTCATTTATTTATTTTATTTTATTTATTTTTTGTAGAGACAATGCAGAGTGACGGATCCTGGTCAGTGGAGGGATCAATTTTATCCACCACCAGGTGCAGGGGTGTAGGGTTGGGGGGTGTTGAGCAATGGTGGCCTTGGACATCATAATATAATTTCTGGCAACGCCAAACATTTAAGAACACTTTACTTTTAAGCTATATAAAAACTAGAACACATAGTTTGCTCAAATATTTGGGGTGGCCAGTTTATCCCCCCTCT
>NC_056498.1:76328284-76339391 GCF_014905685.2 Nematolebias whitei | reverse complement strand
ATATATATATATATATAGTTGGCCATCTTTCATTTTGAAGTTCAACCCTGTTTTTAATGCAAACCATTTTACACATGAATACAGCCACACACCTGGATGTTGGCACATTACAAGTATTTCAAGTTATCCAGCTCACACTGTTTACATATATACATATATGGCTGTGCCAATTTTGATTTTGACATGATAAACTAATTTTTTCAGAGGATTCTTTCTTACGCCTAGTTGTTGCCACATACCTACATGGAAGTCAATATCTCACTTACTTTATATCTTTTGCTCACAACATGCACAGATGGACAGATGGTACTTCCAGTTGTTTTTCCCCAAAATATCACGTTTCCGTGGGTTAATTTATACAAGATCATTCAATGCAAACTGACAAGATGCCAATAGGTTGCATGCTGTATATTTTGTTGGGACACATTACCAACTGCTGTAGATCCTAAGCCACTTGTTTACTGATATGACACCAGGAGTTATTACAACCTTTTACTGCAATCAAAACACCAGCACTCAGTTGCATTACTGGCACAATAATTATAGAAACCTAACATTATCTTGCCAGTAACCTCTCAGTCCTGTCTAAAAAGTGTTTTCAGAGTTAAACTCAAACTCTGAAAGGTGTCTGAAGCCTGTAGATGTTATAAAAGCAATCTGTCTGTAAAGCAAACTCACATAATATACTGTTGTTAGCAAATTGTATTTCTGTCTTTTTTCCCTGTCTGCTCGTTAAGCAGTTTGTCAGCGTGAATGGCTTTTAACATTATAACTGTATAGAGAGCGGCTCAAGCAATGAGCTCAAAGAGGATATCAGTGTGAGTCATGTCGTGTTTACTGACTAGTTGTGGGCTGTGAAATGTGGAAAATCAATGTGGATGTCTCACATTTAAGTAGTGACAAATCTAGGAGAGTCAGCACAGAAAAAAAATTGATGGCATTGAAGTTAGTGGAAGGACAAAAGGGCCTGAGGCCGCCCACAGAGGTTAATCTGAAATAAAACTGAACGAAAAAGAAGAAGAAGAAACAGGAACTGAAAGATGACAACATACTGACAGGATGAGACACAGAAAGGAGTGATGAGTCCCAAACTGTTGCAAACCAGGACCAGCATGAGAAACTGATGAGGTGGGTCTTATCTTTAAGGCCCTGTTCACACAAAAATATGGTTTTAGAAACCCCCAAATAGTATTTATAAAACATGAGTTCCAGAGTGGCAGCACGGTGGCGCAACTGGTAGAGCTGCTGCCTCTCAGCGAGCAGATCCTTGGTTCAAACCCCGATCCAGGGGCCTTTCTGGGTGGAGTTTGCATGTTCTCTCCGTGCATGCATGGGTTTTCTCCGGGTACTCCGGTTTCCAGACCAAAAACATGAATGTTAGGCTGATTGGTAACTCTAAATTGTCCCTAGGTGTGAATGAGAGAGTGAATGGTTGTTTGTCTCGTTTGTCTCTATGTGGCCCTGTGATGGACTTGCGACCCGTCCAGGGTGTACCCCGCCCCTCGCACAGTGATTGCTGGACATGAGCACCAGCGACCCCCGTGACCCAAAATGGAATAAGCGGGTAAAGATAATGGATGGATGAATGGATGGATCCTTATTACCACAGTTCTCAAAAATTCTAGAAAAACTATTTGTGACCAGATTAGATCCATTTATTACTAAACAAAACATTCTAAGTAGCAGTCAGTATGGGTTTAGAGCAAAAAACTCTACATCAATGGCTCTCATGGAAATAATTGAACAAATAACTACTGCTGTCGATCAAAAACAATATTGTCTTAGTATTTTTGTTGATTAAAAAAAAAAAGCATTCGAGACTATTGACCACACTATTCTCCTTGAAAAACTAAATAAATATGGTATAAGAGGAACAGCGTTACACTGGGTATCTAGCTATTTAAAAGATAGGAAACAGTTTGTACAAATAAATGGTGTAAGATCTGACTTGTGCAATATCACTTGTGGAGTTCCTCAAGGCTCTGTACTTGGAACAAAGTTATTTATTTTATATGTGAATGACTTAGTGAATGTATCAGGACTCCTCAAATGTGTCCTTTTTGCAGATGACACCACATTTTTTTTGTTTGGGTAAAGATGTAAAACGGATGTTGGATGAAGACAGAATTTGATAAAATACAAACTTGGTTTAAAATTAATAAATTATCATTAAATTTAGATAAAACTAAATACATGATATTTAGTAACAAAAAGAGAACTGTTGACGATCCACTTAAAATTCAGGGTGTTGAGATTTGTAGAGTTAATGAGATGACATTTTTGGGTGTAATCATTGATGAACAGCTAACATGGAAAAATCACATAAATTCTGTAAGAACAAAAATATCTAAATCTATTGCGGTACTATACAAAGTCAGGGAATTATTAAATGATAAAGCTCTGTACATGTTGTATAACACAATCATTGTTCCACATTTAATCTATTGCATTGATGTTTGGGGGAAAGCGTGTAAAACATTTACAAAACCTATTTTTATTTTACAGAAAAGAGCTGTAAGAATTATCACCAGAAAGCATTACAGTCACCCATCAAGGACATTATTTTATCAACTTAAGTTATTGAAGTTCCATGATTTGGTAGATTACAGTATTTTATCAGTTATGTATAGGGCTCGAAATAACACATTACCATTAAATATCCAAATAAATTTTGTTAAAAGACAAAGTTGTTACAATCTTAAGGGGATAGAGATATTTGTCAAACCAAAATTCAGAACTAGTCTGAAGGGAAGGTCTACCTCAATCCAAGGAGTTGGATTGTGGAATGGTCTAGAGAGTGATGTGAAAAATGCCAAGTCAATGTGTACATTTAAGAAAAAGATCAAAACTGAATTGTTAAACAAATATATATGAAGTAGCTTAGTGTGTGTTTTGTATTAGAATTAGAAAAAAATAGAAAGTGTTATTCATTTTGTTCTGTTACTTGAAAATTATTATGATTGAAATAATTGTTTGAAAAAGGGGCAGATATAATACGTTTTTTTCTTCTTTCTGCTGCCTTACATTTTAAATCTCTTGTATCTTTTTTTTATATTGTTATGGAATTGTTTTGTACTTTTTAAAATGAATAAACTTTATACCATACTTTATACCAAGTGTGACAACAATGACAGACGTGCTTAGTTTTTGGGGTACTGTTGGAACAAAGTGGACTGACAACATATCTGAAAACAAATTGCTCATTATAAAAAAGGGAAAAAAAAAATTCTAATTCATATGTACAGTGCATCCGGAAAGTATTCACCGTGCTTCACTCTTTCCACATTCTGTTATGTTACAGCCTTATTCCAGTTTTTTAAAAATTAATCTCTTTCCTAAAAGAATATACACAAAATACCCCATTATGACAATGTGAAAAAGATTTTGAGATTTTTTGTAAATTTATTAAAAATACAAAACTAAAAATTCACATTTATGGTGGTCACATGCACACGAGGTGGTCATGTGCGCAGCAGGATGGCAGCACTGATGAGAGCTCTGCTTTGACTCACACTATTTTTGTTCCTTATTGTTTTTTTTGTTTTTTTTTTACTTTTTGCACAGCAGCACTGTGGCACAAATGGTAGAGCTGCTGCACCTCAGCGAGCAGGTCCTTGGTTCAAATCCCGGTCCAGGGGCCTTTCTGGGTGGAGTTTGCATGTTCTCTCCATGCATGCGTGGGTTTTCTCCGGGTACTCCGGTTTCCTCCCACAGACCAAAAACATGCATGTTAGGCTGATTGGTAACTGTAAATGAATGAGAAAGTGAATGGTTGTTTGTCTCGTTTGTCTCTACGTAGCCCTGTGATGGACTTGCAACCCATCCAGGGTGTACCCCGCCCCTCACACAGTGATTGTTAGACATGGGCACCGGCAATCCCCGTGACCCAAAATGGAAGAAGCGGGTAAAAGATAATGGATGGATGGACTTTTTGCACCTGCACTGCACTCCCACTCTACATGTAAGACCGCAACACACTTTAGGAGTTGCATTCCTCAGAGAGTAAGGACTTTTAACTGACTTTTCAGGTCTTCGTGGCAGACACTTTCCCCTTGGGCACCGAGAGAGGAAAACACAGAGAGGGAATCAAGCTGGTGTGTTGTGCAAGATCCCCCCCAGATACACAGCAACCCCACTCTTCCCTTAATCCTGCTTGTAATTGTTCAGTTTCTGAGGAATAAACAGACTGACCTGCACACACAGATTTATTTCGAATGGGACACGAGACACTATTTTGTCTTTGTCTTTATGGAATCATGGCTAGAGCCATCCATCCCTGACTGTTCTGTAACTCCAGGAAAGTTCTCTATCTACTGGCTCAACAAAAAATGAGAACTCAGGCAAGTCTTGCGGAGGGGGCGTGTTTTTTTTTATGGTTAACTCTTTGTGGGTAAGAGATGCACATTTTCTAACAATGCACCACACAGCAGCCCTAGAGTTACTTTCTATTAATGTCGGACCCTTTTATCTGCCTAGAGAACTCATCTAAGTGATCTTTACATTAGTCTACATGCCAACTCAGGCTGCTATAAGTCAAGCCTTGGACAAGCTGTATGCAATTATAAATTGACTTGAAAATAAATATCCCGATGCTGCCTCCATTGTATTGGGGGGGTTTAATAGAGCCAACATGAAAGCAGTTTAGACAAAATTCTACCAGCACATTTCCCTCCCCACCAGGGGGGAGCAGATTCACCCCATTCAAAGACAGTTACAAACCCCTCCTCCACCCTGCCTTTGACAAAGTCACAGTGCCACAGTGCTATCCTGACTTGATACCTACTTACCGGTACAAACAAAGGCTCAAACAGGGAAAAAAAAAGGTTCCCAGGGACAATTACAAGTGAGCCAACATGGCTGTTGAGACCTTACAGGATTGCTTTGAAACTACTGATTGGCAGGCTCCAAGAATGTCAAGTCTGATACTCTCTCCCGGCAGTCCCCCCCCCCAGAGAACCCAGATGGTCCAGAAACAGAGGATAACATCATCCCACCAGTCTGTGTTGTGGGGGCCCTCATTTGGGCCATCAAAATGACTCTGCATTTAACCCATCCACCACCAGGTGGTGCAGTGGGCAGCTATTGAAAGCTCCCGGGGGGCATTTTGGGGATGAGGTGTGCTGCTCAGAGACACCACGCAGTATACAGTGACTGGGTATCGAACCTGGGACTTTCGGGTCCCAAGCCAGCTGCCCTGCCTCTACACTATCTCGGCCCCGATTTCTTTGTGCACGCAGTATCTTGACTCCTCAGACCCTGTCGCCGGTGCCTTGCTTGTCAACCACCTGCCAGGCCTGTCATGCTTGCCACTCACCTGCCAGACCTGCCTTGCCCGCCATTTGCCTGCCAGACCCGCCTTACCTGTCCATCCTGATCCCTTGCTCTGGAGCTCCTCTTGGGTCCCACTCTACGCTGCTTCACAACATATCCACCTGTAAGACAAACAAACATATCATCTGCAACCATTCAGCTTCCCTACCTGGACCAGTTGACCCGGTTCCCTTTCCTAGGCGCTCCAGAGAACCACTGTATTTTATCTGCACTGTAAATAATAAACACTGTTACCTTTTTCCTAAGTCTGAGTCTGATTCGTTCTGGTTTTGTACCAAGCTGGGTTCCGCAAGTCATTACAATCCCAAATACCACTGCAGCATTCTGCCCTAATGACTTACGGCCCATGGGACTCACATTGGTCATCATGAAGTGCTTTGAGCAAATTATCATGACTCAAATCTATGCCTCCCTCCCTGACACACTGGACCCCCTACAGTTTGCATATAGAGCAAACAGGTTTACAGATTATGCTATTGCTCTAGTAGTTTACACCTCAGCCATCTGGAGAAGGGAAACACCTATGTAAGAATACTCTTCATTGAAATAAGAAAAAATCTTAAAATGATGCAGAAAAACAGGTTCTTGCATTTGTCACATCTACATAGACTGGACTATTGAAATGGTTTATTATCTGGGTGTCCATATACAGTACGTATTTAAAAAAAAATGGGCTTAAGACTTTCCTTTTTGATAAATCCTATAATTAGGGTTGGCTTGTTATGCTGCCTTAAACTTAGACTACTAGAGGACAAATTGACCTAATTTCCTTAAATTAAGTGCTAAAATTGAATAGTTTTCATTTGATACTATTTATATCTTAACGTGTAATTCTTGACCTGTCATTGTGTATCTGTTCCTACTAAACCTATCTGGTCAAAGCAGATGGCCACTTGTCCTTAGCCTGGTTCTGCTAAAAGTTTCTTCCTCATGAAGGAGTTTTTCCTTTCCACTGTTGCCTTCATGCTTGTTCAAATTGAGAGTTCTGTGATGGCATTAACTCGGAAGTCTGCTCCTCAGATAAATACACTGTATTGTTAAATTATTTTTATATCTGAATGTTTCTGTTAACTTATTATTTTTATATATGAATGTTTCTGTTCAGTGCCCTGAGATGACTTCTGTTATGACTTGGCACTACATAAATAAACTGAATTGAATTGAATTAAAAAAATTCTGTTAATCCAAAATTCTGCTGGCAGAGTCTGACCTGGAGTTAGTATGAGAGATCATAGCTTCCCAGTTTTAGCTTCTCTCCATTTGCTCCCTGTCAAATTTAGAATATAATTCAAAATTGTATTTCTAACCTACAAAGCTCTCAACAACCTAGCTCCATTTGATATTCAAGATATTTTGTTCCATATTTTCCTAGCAGATAACTTTGCTCTCAGACTGCAGGCTTACTTGAAGTTCCCAGAGTTTCCAAAAGCATAATGGGAGGAAGATCTTTCAGCTTTTCTGCTCGTCTCTTGTGGAACCAACTTATGTCAATGAGGCTGACACATTTTCTAGTTTTAAGTCTGGGCTTAAGACTTTCCTTTTTGATAAATCCTATAGTTAGAGTTGGCTTGTTATGCGTGTTATGTTCAGAAATCACTGTTTGATGTTTTGGTTGGACTCTGTGATGTTATGCACTGTGAGTGATTTGTTACTGTACCTTTAAGAGATATTATGGCATGGGTCAAAATGTAAGGGTGGGGGGAGTTTGGGGTCAGTAAAAGTTTGGTGCATCAAAGCAACACGGTGTGGTTCTTGGAGTCATTTGTAGACGTTACATTTGGCAGACGAGGATGTCCGAACTTGCCTTACCACCACCGCCACCTCTCCTGCCTGTCCCCGGTGACCCAGCTGTCCCCTGGGACAGATAGCTGACGTCATTTGAGGATTATTTGCTGGCTTTGGGACTCACTGAGCTGGCGGAAGCGAGGAAGTGCACGCTTTTGCGCCATTGTCTCGGGCAGGAGGGTCAACGAATCTTCGCCACACTCATGTTATTGGATAATAAATACGCCACAGCCATGCCGCATTGAGGGATCATTTCAGCTCCCGATGGAGCCGGCGGATGCACCGCTTCAAGTTCCACTAGAGGACTCAAAACCGGGTGAGTATGTCACCCACTACACCTCTGCATTACGCAAGTTGGCTAGACTCTTTAACTTTGGGGTGTTGGAGGATGGACTTATAGTTGATCAGCTAATAGAAAAACATTGTGTAACCAACTGACGGAGAGACTTTTACTAGAACCAGACTCCATGACGCTGGCGGACGCTCTAGTAATTGGAAAGCAACTAGAAACAGCCCTAACAGAGGCACAAAAATTCGGTTGCGCAGTGCATGAGCCAGTGACGTCATCACCACCACCTGCCCATCACACAGAGGCTGTCGAGGAGGCTGACAGGCCGAGGAGCAATTTGGATGTACAGAGAGTGGACAGGGGGCCCAGTAGGAGTGGGGCCAAGAGTTGTGGTAACTGTGGCTCCACTAATCATGGAACTAGAGATCAGTCATGTCCTGCTCATGTGAAACTCTGCCGTAAATGCAATACATTGAATAATTTTGCATGCTGCTGTTGCTCCTCTTCTGCTCCCCGTGATACTACTGTGGTCCCCATTAACACTGTACAGACTCTGCAGCAATCATTCAAGCTCTGCACATGTCGTGTGGGCACAGCTCTCATCCCGCTCCTTGTGGACACAGGGGCCAAAGTGTCAATTCTGAACAAATGCACATATGACTGGTTTTTCAGTCATATACCTCTGGAAGCAGCAACTACACCCCTGCTGGGCTACGGCCACTCCCCCATCTTCACTCTGAGTGTGGCCTGCCTCCCTGTCAAGTATGATCAGCACTTTGTGCCTAAAGCTAAGTTCTGTATTACCCGAAAGGGAGTTAATATTATGGGCCTAGACTTGTTCCTCGCCCTGGGTTTTGTGGTGAGTGATGCTAAGGGCCAGCATGTCCTACAGGTTGCCACCTCCTGGCCTGACTGCTACCCACAACTGTTCAGTGGACTGGGCCGCATGACAAGTTTTGTCCACCAGCCTATGGTTGACCGGTCAGTCTGTCCGGTTATCCAACCTCTTCGACGCATTCCCCTGGCTCTCCGTGATGCCGTGGAGGCTGAGCTGTATCGCCTGATGGAGGAGGATGTCATAGAGCCTGTCAATGCTTCACCGTGGTATCAAACCTAGTGATAGCCAAGAAAAAGTGCAGTGGACTGTGATTCTGTGTGGACCTCACTGATGTGAACAAGGCCATCACTGATGTGAACAAGGCTATCGTACCTGATAAGTATCCTCTACCCACAGCTGAGGAACTCACCAGCCATTTCCACAGCTTCACTGTCTTCAGCAAGATGGACCTACGGAATGGCTACCTGCAGGTTCTTCTAGCACCAGCCAGTATGGACCTTACAGCGTTTGTCACGCATGTGTTTTTTTTTTCAGATTTAAACGCATGGCGTTACATCTTTCATCAGCCCCGAGTTGTTTTCAGAATATTATGTCACTGGTACTGGCTGGTATTCAAGGTGTCTCCTTCTACCTAGATGACTTAGTGGTGCATGTACCATCTACCGCACTGCATGATGCTCACCTGGAGCAGGTCTTTCAGCATTTCAGTCAGCATGGGGTCACACCGAACTCTCAGAAGTGCATATTTGGGGCTGAGGAGGTCGAGTTTCTGGGTTTCAGGCTCTTGAAAGAGGGTATCGCCCTGATTCTGTCCCACACTGCGGCCATTCTGTCGCTGCCAGACCTGTAGTCACCATCTCAGCTGTCTTCTTTCCTGGGAATGGCCACCTACTACCTCATATTCATGCCACACTACTCAGACTCGATGGCCCCTCTGTGCTGGTTGTTCAAGAAGGACATCACATGGGACTGGACACCAGCATGCCATGATGCTGTGCAGATCATCAAACAGCAACTCATGTCCCCACCACGCTGACCCATTTCAGCTTGACCGCTCCCACCATTGGTTGGCGCTAGGCACTGTGCTCTCCCAGATTCATGACGAGATGGGACACCCTGTTACTTTCAGCAGAGCAGAAATATTCGGTAGGGGAGAAGGAGGCCATGGCCTACCTGTGGTCGTGTGAACGCTGGTACGTCTACATATATGGTAGACTGTTCACCATCCATACAGACCACCAAGCGCTGACAGCACTGTTGGCAACCCAAGGCTCTGGGCATAGGCCCATGAGATTGCTGAGGTAGGCTGACAGGCTAAACCAGTACAATTTTAGTCTGGAGTTTATGCCTGGGTGGGCCAACACGGTGGCCGATCTCCTGTCAAGAGCTGTATCAGTGACATAGGGGACGGGCGGAGCAACATCAGACATCAATAGTGATGAAGATTGGGTTCATGTCCTGCATGGGTGCCTCAGTTCAATAGTCACCCTGGCAAAGCTGCAGCAGGCCTCAGCTGTAAATGATATATTCACAGAGCTCTGCACCTATGTGCAGGATGGCTGACCTGCCAACGTGGATTACAAGGTGCTTCCTTTTTACTGTTTCTGCAACAAACTCTTGCTGGGGGGCGGTGTGCCTAGCTCGTGGTCACCGGGCAGTCATTCCAGAAATTTTCAGGGCCAGAGTACTGCATATGGCGTACAACGGGCACCTAGGGGTGGTCAGGGTGAAGCAGCGCTGCTGTGATATGGTGTGGTGGCCCTGTATAGACTCTAATGCTGAGGAGCTAGTGCCTAACTGCACTTGCTGCCTTCTGAGTGGGAAAACTGGCCAGCCTGTCATAGCCCCTCTTATCCTGACCCCTTGGCCATCTTCACCTTGGGAACATATTCAGGTCAACTTCTGTGGGGAACTTCATGGGGCACCTGCTCATGCTCACTACCTACTGGTTGTTCATGATCTTCACTGAAGTGGCCTAAGGTTTGCCAACTGAGCTCCATCACTGCACACATCATCATAGACTGCCTGGACAATCTGTTTGGACACTAGGACCTTCCCAGTGTTGTTACAATGGATAATGGGGCCCAGTTCACCTCAGCAGAGTTAACAGAGATTCTCACACTACGGTCCATCAGGCACATCAGGATAGCAGTGTATCACCCAGAGAGCAATGTTGGTGTGTAACAACTCAATAAAACTCTCAAAAAGAGAATCAGAGCCTGTCTGGAGGAAGGGAGAACCTTCAGTGGTGCTCTCAACCAAACCCTTCTTACCATCTGGGCATCCAAGCATTCCACCACAGGAGTCTCACCGGCGGTGTTAATGATCAGGCACGATCTGAAGCAACCCCTTGACTGTTTAAGAGCTGAGCCAGCCCCTGCACGTGGGAGCCCAGAGCTCCAGAAAGCCAGAGCCCAGGTGAAGGGTTCACAGGCCCGGATGAAAGACAAGTTCGATGCCACGCACCGAGTGCGGACCCCCTCACTGGCTGCAGGGGATTGGGTCAGGATCAAACGGCTTCATCTGAAAATAAACTGCAATCATTCTGGTCAGAGCTCCTGCAGGTGATTAAGCAGTTGAGGCTGGCCACATACAGACTGGAGAATGGGAGTCGTTGGCATGCAAACCGTCTGCACAGGGTCATCGCCCCACCAGCATCAGCATCACTGCTGTCCTGAGCAGCGGCACTGGGTTGGCAGCCTAGGCCAACGACTTACCGGGTGGGGGATAATTGACCAGCTTTATTTGACTCCACTCAATGGCCAGCACGGCCCCAGAGACTGAGGGTCCCACCTGTCTGGCTTGGGTACTATGTGACAGGGTGATAGTGATACTGAAATGTGAGCTCAATATTATGTTTCCAA
>NC_056498.1:76324218-76327884 GCF_014905685.2 Nematolebias whitei | reverse complement strand
TTTTTATTTATTAAAAGTCTAAATGAAATGTGTAAGTATCTATCAATTGGTAAGTACATGTCCTGGATAATGACTATACTCGGAACATCAAACATAATACAAATCAAAAGTAACTTTAATGAAAGCAGTTCAGGGTGAATCTGATGGATGACCTATGCTCAGATTTCTTGGTCAGGAGAGGCTTTCCTCATCCTACACAATACTGAATACTGAATATGAGCGCAATGAATACAATAATGACGAGAAGAACCGTCTCGACTCGCCGAAAAACAACAACAACATGAAATATCAAAGTATGTAACAAAAATACAAAAAACAACAACAAAAAAAAAAAACTTTGTGTGCTTTGCAGTTTGCTGAAATAATCCAAGCAGTGTACTGTATATAGCCTAAATGCTGCCATGAGCTGCTGATACAAAAATGTTTGAGAAAAATGTACTGAACTAAAATTGTGGTTAAATTTGATTTTAAATATTTAATAGAACATGTATGCTTACCTACGCTTTGTTCAAATTTAATAGAAAACACCCCAGAATTTTTTGGTTTAATTCTAAAGACAAAAACTAAATTCACCCTCTTTCTTTAATCTTTCTTGGTCTGCCCTCACTTGTCACACTCCCACATGCTTATTTTTTTCTTTGTTACCCTGCAGAGAGCATTGACAGCCCTGCGTACTATACGGACGCATTGTGATTTCTGTTGTGCCTCCTCCACAGCATTCCTCGAAGAATGTCAAAATTAGCTGAAGGGGGGCAGAACAGCAAGCTTTTGTTTGGAACAGCTTGAAGTAGGTGTCAGGTGCAGAGCGGTGATGTGAATATGTGAAAATTTGGAGAATATGGATGCATGTTGTGTCTGACTGTATGTGATAATTGTTGAAGGAATATTTCTGATAGAACACTAACCAAAGGGGGAAAAATGTTTTTCTTTTTTAGATTTGGATTTAATGATTGCACATTTTTTAACTAATTATTCAAATTTGATTGCCAAATTAAAGAAAATTCCTTGTAAGGATACTTGTCAAAGTTTTAAACAAAGATTGCAGTATGTAAGTGTTTAGAGAATGTCGTGGGATCACTTGTGGTTATTGCCACTCCACATTTTAGCTAAATATATTTGTAAAACTAGTGAAGTTAAATCCATGTTTATATACCAATCATATATGGACGTATTGTGGTTTAGTCTGTGTCCATTTGTAAGCTTTCTCTTGTTCCACCCATAACTTCTGATCCAGTCCAGATAATTTCAAAAAAACTTAATACACTTATATACATCACCACTAGAGTATTGCAAAATATTTTCATCACCCTAGCTCTAAGGTCCGTCCGTCCGTCCGTCCGTCCGTCCGTCCGTCCATCCGTCCGTACGTCCATCCATCCATCCATCCATCCATCAATTATCTTTACCCGTTTCTACCTTTTTGGATTGCATTGGTCACTGGTGCCCATGTTCAGCCATCACTGAAGGCGGGGATACACCCTAGACAGGTCACAAGTCCATCACAGGGACATCCATCCATCCATTTTCTTTACCCGTTTATTCCATTTTGGGTCACGGGGGTCGCTGGTGCCCATGTCCAGCAATCACTGTGCGAGGGGCGGGGTACACCCTGGACGGGTCGCATGTCCATCACAGGGACATATAGAGACAAATGAGACAAACAAGAATTCACTCTCGCTCACACCTAGGAACAATTTAGAGTTACCAATCAGCCTAACGTGCATGTTCTTGGTTTGTGGGAAGAAACCAGAGTGTCTGAAGAAAACCCACACATGCATGGAGAGAACATGCAAACTCCACCCAGAAAGGCCACCAGACCAGGATTTGAACCAGCGTAACCTGCTAGCTGAGAGGCAGCATCTCTACCAGTTGTGTCATTGTGCTGCCCAGCTCTAAGTTCAAGGTCACAAATCAAGGTCAAATTTTAAAAAGTTCTTGACTTGTCTGGACCATTCCTATAGAATAATGTATTGCTGTATAATAGTTTTGTTGATGGGCATATAATGTGCCATGTGTTACACAAACGTCCCTCACTATATCACGGTTCACTTCTTGTGGCTCCACTTTATTGATTTTATTCAATTTTTATATTGTGTGTACTGTGCATGCTGTGCACTATTGTACATTCATATCCTTGTCATCATCTTCATTACCATCACCAAAGTGTTTAAGATAATTCAAAGTGTTTATAAGAGTGTAAATGTCATGATTCCTGTCTGTCTGTTCACCGCTGTTTCCACTGTGAAAAGCAGAATTATTCTCATCTGGTGGTTGTAGCATTTAAGCCCTCCCCTGCTCTCTTTCCAGTGCCAGATTATTGAAAGTCTTGACTGAATAAATGTCCAGCATCTAAATCTCATACTCGATCCCCTCATCCTGACCAAGTTTCTGTGCCCTGTATTTGCCTGTTTCCCCTTGTAAAAGTTTCCAGTGTGTTTCCACAGGTGTGTGCTGGCTCCCGCCACCTGTGCTTTATAAATAAAGTTGACTTGACTTGACCCTCTGTAGAGCTTTCCAGCTCTGACTGGTGCAGTTCTCATACCACCCTGTGATGCAGCCTGTCAGCAGGGTCTCAGTGGTGCACCTATAAAAGTTTGTGAGGATGCTGGTGTTCATACCAAACTTCTATAGCCTTCTTAGAAAGTAGAGTTTTTGTCTAGCTTTCTTGACCACTGTGTCTGTATGCAATGTCCAGGACAAATCCTCAGTAATGTGATTACCAAGAGACTTGAAGCTGCTAAACTGCTCCACCTCAGCATTGTCTTTGTAGATGGTTGAGTGCTGGCCTCCACGTTGTCTCCTGAAGTCCTCTATCATCTATTTAGTTTTGCTGATGTTTCGAGAGAGGTTATTTTCCTGACACCAGCTGGTCAGTGAGTGCACCTACTCTCTGTAGGTACGCTCTTGTTGTTGGTGATGAGGCCCAAGATGGTTGTGTCATCAGTGAACTTGGGGATGACTTTTTCACTATACCTAGAGGTACAGTTATGCATGCAGAGAGAGTACAAAAGTGGATTGATGACACAGCCCTGAGGTGTACCGGTGCTGATGACTAGTGAGGAGGACAGGTGACTGCCAATCGTCACCACCTGTGCTCTGTTGGTGAGGAAGTCCAGTATCCAGCAGAAGATGGACTTCTGCAGGCCCAGTGTGGTGAGCTTTGAGACCAGTTTGGAGGGGATTATGGTGTTGAATGCTGAGCTGTACTCAATTTAATTCAACTCACTTCAGTTCAGTTTATTTACAGTATAAGTCAAAAAAATAAGTCATCTCAGGGCACTGTACAGACACATTCATATGGACATGTCCAGATGGGGGACAGTGGGCATATTGGTAGAAGGATGTTAGAAATACAGCTGCCAAGAAAAAGACAAATATGAGATATATGGATGCAGTTAGAGAGGACATGGAGGTAGTGAGGAGAGAGGATAAAGAGGACAGAGTGAGATGGAGGAGGATGACTCGCTGTGATGAGGGAAAAGCTGAAAGAAGAAGATATATATATATGTATATATATATATATATATTTATATATATATATACATATATATGTATAGAGGGAGAGATGGAAAGATATATAGATATATATATAGATATATATAGATATATAGATAGATATATAGATAGATAGATAGATAGATAGATAGATAGATAGATAGATAGATA
>NC_056498.1:76313199-76324208 GCF_014905685.2 Nematolebias whitei | reverse complement strand
AGATAGATAGATAGATAGATAGATAGATAGATAGATAGATAGATAGACTTTTTTAATTGATTGAGTTAAAGTGAGTTTTGTGTTTTCTGATTCTTAAGCTGTGGCAGACATTAACGATGAGATGGACTTCAAAAAATTAGTTTCAGTACAATTTGTCTAGCAATTTATGAGACGTTTTATTATGACACATAAACACTTTAAATAAAATAAAAAAGATACACTTCCAAGTGCAACAACTTTATTAAGCACCTTTTCATTTTTGTTGGCAGGCAATTAAAATGACTGCATACAAATGAACAGTAAAATCCACGAGTTTACTGTTTTGAGTCAGATTTTTTTTTTTCAAAGCTAAATCTCTTCAGCTTGACAATATTTTAACAAGCATGGCAGAAAATGGGAAACCTGTCACAATAAAGCCACAGACTTATATGTTTTTTTTATTATTATTATTCAAAACCAAAATCAGGACCAGAAATTTTGATAATTTGTTATAACACAGTTAAAAAAAGGTAAAGCACATTGACTAAATGTAAAAAAAAACTATATATTTAGTATGTAATAAAAAAAATACAAGAGCCAAGCTGAAAATCAAATGATAAAAAAATTAAATATTTGGACTTGAAGCCAGAAAGTTTATATTTGAAAAAAGTACTGCTTTCAACAAAAGACAATATTTTAGTTGTGTCATTCTGTGGCTGAGGATTAGACTTGTTACCATGGTGACAAGCCCATTTACTGCAACCAGCAGCACCTGTGCTGGGGAGACAGGTCTGGGTGGAGGGGTAATTGTTGCTTAGTCACTGGGGGCCTAAAGGGAGGTCAGTGAACATTTCTGACAGCTCATTTGGTGGTTCAAATGAATGCATTTCCCAGTTTAATCACTTTCTTCTTCTGATGGACATTAACCTATTTCAGTTTTCGGCCTTCAGTGTAATTGCTTCTCTTGTTCAGTCACTTAAGTATAGCAATTGTCTGCGTTTTCCCCTCCATTGCTAATTTCTGCATAATATAAAAACTGTGAAGTGTCATTTAAGCTGCACTGTATCAGCTCAATCTCATAAGATTTTAGTTACATCAAACACAGAAGTTCTTAAATATTAATGTGTAAGTTGAAAGTTGAAACCAGCCACTAGGGAGTAAACCAGCCACTAGCGAGCAAAACCAGCCACAAAGGAGCACAAGCCAGTGTATATCTTGTGCCGGTCCTAAGCCCGGGTAAAATGTGAGGGTTGTGTCAGGAAGGGTATCTGACGTAAATCACTTGCCAAAGCTATAATGTGAGTTCATCAAAGTAAAACCATACTGGATCGGTGGAAGCCTGGGTTAACAACGACCGCCACCGGTGCTGTTGACAAATAGGATGTCGTCGGAAATTGTGCTACTGTTAGCCAAAGTCCACGAGGAGGGAAACATGTCACAAGACGGAGGGAGAAGAGGAAAATCAAGAATGTAGGCCTGAGATTTGCAACTCTAAATGTAGGGACAATGACAGGCAAAGATAGAGAGCTGGCTGACACAATGCAGATAAAGAAGGTAGATGTTTTATGTGTCCAAGAGACCAAGTGGAAAGGCAACAAGGCTCGTAGCATTGCACCAGGGTTTAAACTGTTTTACCATGGTGTGGATAGAAAGAGAAATGGAGTAGGGGTGGTCTTGAAGGAAGAGTTGGCAAATAATGTAGAAGAGGTGAAAAGGGTGTCAGATAGGGTGATGCGCCTGAAGGTAGAAGTAGAAGGTTTGATGCCAAATGCTGTCAGTGGTTATGCTCCACAAGTTAGATGTGATGGGGAGGAGAAAGATACATTTTGGAAGGATCTGGATGAAATGATAGAGTATTCCCAGGGAGGAGAGAGTGGTGATCAGAGCAGACCTGAATGGACATGTTGATGAAGGAAACAGAGGGGATGATGAGGAAGTAATGGGTAGGTTTGTTGTCAAAGAAAGAAACCAGGAAGGCCAGATGGTGGTGGATTTTGCCAAGAGAATGGAAATGGCAGTAGTCATCCCTAATCCTAACCCTAACCCACTGCTCAAGTAATCTTTACCATACCATACCATTTTATTTATAGAGCACTTAAAACAGCAACAAGGCCAACCAAAGTGCTGTACAGACAGAACAACAGGTAACACACTGTTACGATATTTCTTAGTTAGACTGGTCCTGTAGTTTTGATCTGCTCAGAGACGGGATTATAATGAAATTATGACCCGGTTCTGACTGGGTTAAACTGGGCCAGCAACTCTAAAGAGAGTTCTCCCAGGGATTTCAACATCAGTCAAGAAATAGTTTAATCTGCTTGCCACATCACGTAGAAAGGCTTTGAAGCACCGTTTCATATTTCTTAACACATCGGTCCACATAAGACCACACTTAGCCACGCCCCCTCATACACTGATAGGCTGAGCTCCCCTTCTGCGAAAGGAGGAGTCATAGGACCCATAAATTAGTGATGACACGAGACTTCGAGGCTCTTCCGGGTCTGTGTACGCGTGACAGTCCGGAGAGTCCAACGTTGTAAAACTGTAATCTTCTTCTGCCTTTTTAATATAATTGATAAAACTTAATTGATGTCTCATTGATTTATTTGTTAGCATGAGTTGCCACTTCTGAGGGAGGTTCGAGCCGGGGGTAAAGACATGGGCTGGAGGGGGTTTCCGGATCCGGTGGCCCACAGCCAGCTCCACCAGCTTAACAGGTGGTGCCGTGTTCTGGTCTTCCGTTTTAGAAGTGGTAGCTCAATTTTTTATTATTATTTAATGGTGACACAGCGGTAGGTGAACGGAGTCAGAGCAGACTGAACAAGCCGGCTATTATCATCTCAAGGTAAGCAGGAAACCTATTACACGCCAAACGCTATTTTTTCCCTGAAAACAAGAATCAGCCGGTTGATTTGAAAGCCCGCACATGAACTTTTGTTTGATTTTAGATTAGTTTAAACAAACGGCGTGACTGGAGGTTTAAAGCCCCACGTGAAAATTATATCGTAATTTCTGCTGATGGTAATTTTTTTACGAAAAGCTGTCGCAATCCGAAGATGTTCCGGGTGTAACTGCCCATCGCTGTTTACTAGAAACGCATTGATACATGAATGTCGGGAAAGCGTTAAGAGGGGTGGGTCGTTCTGACAGTTCGAAGAAACTTTACTAAGTTTTGGGTGCCTTTGGGGAGCCTTGCTAACTCTCTGAAAGATGTTGGCGGCCTAGGGATCCTGTTTGGTGATAGTCCCCTCTGGGTCTGCGGATGGACGCAGACTGGTCAAAGATCACAACAATATATGACATGTTGAATATGGCAGTGCTAATTGAGACAGGAGGATCTTTAAAAAATACACCTAGGTTACAAGGTATGAGTCCGATGGAGGACGGAAGTGAGTCTGAGGGAGGACTGAAGTGAGTCAGAGGGAGGACTGGTAAACGATCGTGTGAAGCTGTTTGAGTAGTAATAGGGTAAGGTTAGTATTTAGAATAGGCAGTTGAGGGATATTTAGGGATTTGTTTTTTTTTATTTATTTTTATTTTTTAGCTCAGTTTAAGTGTAGAAACATCATCGCTCATTTTTTTTTAATTTTTTTAATTTTTTTAAAGAAAGAGAAGAAAGAAGAATAAATAAATAATAAAAGAGAAATAGATAAAACGAGAGACTACCACGACAAAACAACATGCACAGCACAATGCCACCCACAATATCACCATGAAACATTTGACATCGCACAAGGAATCATCTAGCTTCCACCACTACCCAACCTAGTGTGCATCTGTCAAAGCACCTGAATCCAAACAACTGCGCAAGCACGCCCGCCACCACCAGATTTCTCCAAAATAATGCCCAATAGTGGATGCGGGGGCCTACAGACCTGCCCCCCCCCCCCCGGAGAGGAGCAGAGGAAAGAACCAGGTGACCCCAGCCACCACAATGCAGAGCCTCCAGGAAGCTGCAGCGACAAGCCCACAGGTCCGGCCGGTGACCCATGCCCCCCCCCCAAGTAGATCCGGCCATGGACACCGAGCCCCAAGCCCCGAGGCCATACCACCCCCCGGCAGAGCCCCGACCGAGCCACGACACCCAGGCCCCGCCAGGCAGCAACCAGGGCGGACCGACGTGCACCCCACCACCCAGCCCAGACACCGAGAGCCACCAATGCACCGGCGGCAAGGGGGTCCCCTGCCAAATTTCTGATTAATAAAAACTTGGCACTCTTTACTAACAAGACAACAGAACATTACTGATTGAGGCTGATTCACCTCTAAAGGCATCTAGATTACTGGTGAATATAAAAGTTTAAAGAGAAGACATAGATTTAAAGAGGAAGATGGATGAAGGAAGATGTATGTTTGTTGACCAGAATTAGCACTCTTCTTTCAACACCAGCTCAACCCCCGGTCCACTTAGTGCGTGACAACTCATGACGTCTCTTTACCTTTGCAATGGATGGATCAGCTCCAGTATAGAGGTCCCTTTGCACGCTACCTTTCAGCCTCTCCTGTCAGGGTGGCTGGTCATCGTCTGAAGTCGTGACGATGTACTCCGTTCAACAGAACAAGCTTCCTTCGAAGTTGTAGGGTATTACGCCCGGGTGAGTTCACAGCGAGGCGCTGTGACTCCGCTGGGATGGACGGACCCTTGTCTCACAGTCAAATCCATCAGCTATTGATTAAATCTGAAAATTCCTGAGGAACTCTCAGTAAGACTCCAGTCAGAAATTCCACTCAGAAGTGGAAGACTCCTGGGAAGACTTCATAGTGGAAGAACTGAAAGACTTCAAAGACTCAAGGAAGACTGAAAGAAGACCCAATAGTCCCAGGAAGTGTTGACTTTTGAAAGAGTACTCACTTCCTGTCACTTGGTACTTCCTGATTGGTTGAAACAACCAGCAGGGGCGGTGGTTCTAGTGATGTCAAGAGGGTCACTAGGAGTCAAAAGACAGCAGGAATGTTTACGAACGGTTAGTACAGACAGAGAAATGTTATGACGAAGTGAGACAAACGCAGGTGCCAGTTGAAGTTATTTACTGTCTGCTAGTTTTAAAAACAAGACACTTTGTTCTAATAACTTGTCTCTGTTTGTCTCTTTACTTTCGACCAACATCACTACTCCTCATTCAGACAGAAAACTAAAATGCACACTTACTTCGTAAATAGACATTTAAACTGCATGATCAAAGATCTGCTGAGGTTTGAAAAATCATTAATACTGTTTCACAGTTGATTTAAATGAGTGGTTCACTTCAACATTTAGAAATGGTATGAACTAAACATCCATCCATCCATCCATTATCTTTACCCGCTTATTCCATTTTGGGTCACGGGAGTCGCTTTTGCCCATGTCCAGCAATCACTGTGCGAGGGGCGGGGTACACCCTGGACGGGTCGCAAGTCCATCACAGGGCCACATAGAGACAAACGAGACAAACAACCATTCACTCTCTCACTCACACCTAGGGACAATTTAGAGTCACCAATCAGCCTAACATGCATGTTTTTGGTCTGTGGGAGGAAACCGGAGTACCCGGAGAAAACCCACGCATGCACGGAGAGAACATGCAAACTCCACCCAGAAAGGCCCCTGGGTTGTAGTATGTCGTTTGAACCAAGGACCTGCTCGCTGAGAGGCAGCAGCTCTACCAGTTGCGCCACCGTGCTGCCCATGAACTAAACACACATTTGATAATCAAGATTTTCTAAAATAGTAATGACAATGTAAAAAGGAAGAGTGTTCTTTCAATTGATTAATTCCGGATACAATTAAATAGTCTCTTGATGAGATAATTTGTATTTCTGGATTCAGATCAATGAAATAACAGTTCCTGTCCCCTGAAGGTCTTCAGAGACAGGTTGAGGTCGGAGGCCTAGTTCACTACACTACATGAATAAATAACATGTATACTATTCATGTTAAAGCAACACTGATTAACACATGCATGTTAGGTTTTGAGGTGCGGGGCCTCCTTAGCAAAGATAGGCCTCCTTTGCTGAGGACGACTGACCTACAAAGGTATTTTGCCTGGTTGAATAGGAGTCATGTTGAAAAACACACATGTGCACACAAATAAACTAAACAGGTTTTGACAAATTTTCCACATACAACATAAAATGCTGCCAAGTGTCCCAAAATATTTTAACAAAACCCTTCAGTGTATGTTTGATTTCCCCCCCCCCCCTCCCAAATGAATAGGATACATCACTTCTCTTATCCAATGAACATGTGCTGGGGGGTGTTGGTCCTTCCAACTACACAAAACAAGTCTCCTGGCCAGACAAAAGCCAAAAGCAATCACATCCTTCTCGTACTTCCTGAAGAACGTGTCCATAGGGACCACCCTGAACAGTGAGATGAATGGTGATGATGGGTGTACAATTTTGCCACATGGGTGTCAAAATATGTGGAGCTATAATATTACCATGACAATTAATAAACATTAAGCTGCCCCATCATCAAGCAAGGACTCTACAGTCTACACTCACCTGGAGGCCAGTGATCATTCTTTAAGGGATGGGGATGTGCACACCCTTGGTATAAAGGGACATTGGTTTGAGAGAGGAGTAAAGTGCCAAACATACTCCATCCAAAGCCGAACAGTTGACGCAGGGTCACGTGGTCATGGGACGTTCCTTCTTGCACATACATTTCAATGCGTAGATCTCCTGGGAAACTTCTTCCACTGTAGTTTATGTCATTGCACAGGTTTCTTCTCATCAGAATTTCTATCCCTGCAGCCACCGTTTGGCCACAAATCATGAACAAAGCACCTCACTTTTCAGCAGACAGACTCCAAACACAATGTCTGTATGATCTCCATCCAAGCGTTTTTGGCCATTTGACTTATTTAGTGTGTTTGTTTAGTCCATCCATCCATCCAGCCATTATCTTTACCCGCTTATTCTATTTTGGGTCACGGGGGTCGCTGGTGCCCATGTCCAGCAATCACTGTGCGAGGGGCAGGGTACACCCTGGACGGGTCGCAAGTCCATCACAGTGCTGTTTGTTTAGTCATGCAGCTGAATGTCGGAGCACATTTCTGCGTTGACAACAAAACCCACAAACTTCTGACCAATCACACAATACTTGGTACATATACCTGTAAGAAAAAAAAGTTTGGCCATGCCTTGTGTCGTGAAGGTGCAGACGAAGCTGCTGTGCAAACAAAATGTCTCAGTTTTTGTGACGTAACTGCAACAATGAGAGCTGATTTCAGCATTTCAGATGGAGTATGTCAGGCCCTTAAAAGAAGCCAGTTGTGTGAAGAGAACCTACCTGTAGCTAAACAGGGGTGGAGGCCTTCATGTTCAACTGTCACCTACTTACAATGTTGTTTTTGCAAATATCACTCAGCCCACTGTGAATAGCAAGTGGCTATCAGGGCACAATTTGATTGTTAGGCTGATTATTCTCCTTTGCATCTGAGCAACTAGTTTTGGCTGTCACTAGCAAACTGGTTGATCCACTATAAGGTGCTGCTTATAAGACTTGAGTTTGTTTGCAACTCCTCAGACTGAAGAAATCATTGGATCAAAGACTAAATGTTTCAACAAAGAAAAACCCATCCAGAAGACTTGACTCAACCTTGTTAGACAGTATATGGCAGTATTGCTATAGTTGAGAATGTAGTATGTGTAGCACAAACTCAATCATATAATCTGTATGTGTATGTATGCCTAAACTCATAGGTTAGACAGATGGAAAGACTGACATTGTTTTCCAAAAGTTGTAATTAAGTGGTCTACTTGGAATGCAACACTGGTGTTTGTAGATTTTTTCACACTAGAACCCAGTGTTGAAATAATACTGTTTTAAGGCTCCTAAAAAGCTGAAACAACAAAAACCTTTTGAATACTCAGAAAACACGGTTTCCATGGGATATTTAATTACTGTTGCTCCATCATCCAAGCTTATATGCAAATGTAGACTTCACCAATGTAAACTAAACAAGAAATTAGTGTGCCCAATATTTTTTTTCAAGTTGTCAGAATGTGTTGTCCTAAAGTATAATCCCACATTGTGTCAGCTCCACCTTCTAATGTGTTCATTGGGTTTTTGTTGTTTCACTCATTTTGGGAGCTAGTTTTTTGTCTCACACTCACAAGCTTGAAGCCAGCAAAGCAAGTATTTCAGATAACTCTTTTTTGCTCATTTACTTTGAACAAGTAAACATAAATTATTCTAATATCAGTTTACATTAACAAACTATTATTATTGTGGCTTAATAATTGAATGATGAATGTTTTAGTTAATTTAGGTGGATGTTTTACAGTTTGGAGTCAGTATGGTGTTATGAGTCACAGATACTAATAGTTAACACAATGATTGTGTGACTGCATGTGACGCTCACATCAAGGTAAATCATTATCATGCCCTGCTTATTCAGAAAGATTTGCTCTAAACATAGAACGTCTTGTGAAACTGAACATCATTAGCTGGATTATAAAGGGATTAGGTCATTGAAAGAAGCAATGCATGCAGTATAATGTCACAAATGTTTTGGGTTTTATTCTACAGAGAAACATACAACCTGGTCCTATTCTAACAGTTGCATTAAATACATGCACATACTTGCCTGAATTATAATGTCATAACAAATAAATGGTAATATATGTGCATTCATTCTCTGTTCCTTGCACCTTTCTCATGTTAGATACACAAAACCTGCTCTCTTATAGTAGTGTGTGCAAGAATCAGGTCTCCGTGTTTGGCTCTAAGGGTTCCTCCTCCATTTGCAATGATCATTCCACAGATTTCCCCAAAAATACACAGAGAGCAACTAAAAAAAAAAAGGTGGTCTTGGATGTAACAAGCGGTACGCCGATGCCCCTGGTCACTGAAGGATTTGAATAGTGAGTGTTTTAGTTTACGAAATAAGTATTTTTCTGGATTAGAATTTAACATGGAATGCAAGTAAACTGTCAGAGAAAATCTCACGTTCACTGATGCTATTTACTCAAAGAACCTAACTCAACGGCAAGGGAAGATTTTTAAATGGTAGTTATACTTGCGAGGTCAGATTTTCAGGACAGGGTACATAAATATATGTAATGTACACACATGAAGACTAGTCACAAAATAATGAGTCATGAGACACGTTATCTGCTCACTTTTATACTTCTCTCAGCTCAGCAGAGCTCACAGAATTCAAGAGGTGTCCTTGAAGCCAGCTTCAGCCTTCTTACATGGCACTCTCAGCCATAATAATAAAAAACATCAATAACTCCCCAAAATTCTCTGACATAAACCTTGATGTTTTTGCTGCAAGATATTAACCTGGGGAGAAACTACACCATAGAGAAGAGCAGAGCTAGATTTTTTTTTTCTTGTTGTTTTTATTTTGATCCTGGTGCGTGAAGGGAGCAATTTTATCTAAGACCAGGTGCAATGGTGAACCCAGAGGGTGGCCAGTGGTGGCCTTGGCCACCATATATTACTCTTAGGCAATCCCAATCATTTGAAAAAATATACTTTAAAGCAACTTAAAAAAGAAAAAAAGACTAGAAAAAGTGTATGCAAATGCTGGGAGTGCTCAGTTTACACATATATGTATAGCAGTGGCCATATTAAATGCTGATTTGACAACCCAATTTTCAATGGTGACCTTTCTTATGCCTAGATGCAGCTATGCACAAAAATAGAAGTCAAAACATATCTTTATGTTACACTTATCCAGCTCACAAGCCAGCAAATCTACATATACTTTCTGATGGCAGCTATCGTGGATGTTGACATTGTAACCCAATTTTCAAAAGATCCTTTCTTATGCCTAGATGCAGCCATGCACCACAATGGACTTTGGCACCTCATTTTTTTTGTTTGTTTGTTTGTTTTTTGAAGTTATTCAACTCACAACATGAACAACTTGGAAAACAAATTACATATTAGTTTGCCCATGTTGTTACCTGAATACAGAATAATACAAAAACTTAACAACATGCCTGAGTTATATTCCTGATCAAGTGTGTTGCATCTCTTTCTACAGACAACAAACATGTAGCTTGTCTGGTTCAGCACTGGAGCAGAAAGAGGCAGTTTCATTCCCATGGGTGGATACGTGTCAAACGGTTGGCAGAGTCAAGACCTGCCTTTGAATATGTCAGTGCATGGCGAGTGAGTGACAAATATGGAGCTGAATGAGTTGAAATGCTCCAGGAGAAAAGGACTTGAAGATGAAGTCTGCTGTTCCACAATCCGTCTTAGGAGGATCCGTGGTGTAGTAAAGATAATGGATGGATAATCCATAATCTTTTTATCCGCTTCTTCCATTTTGAGTCACGGGGGTCACCAGTGCCAATGTCCAGCAATCACTGTGCGAGGGGCGGGGTACACCCTGGACGGGTCGCAAGTCCATCACAGGGACACTTAGAGACAAACAAATATTCACTCTCTCACTCACACCTAGGGACAATTTAGAGTTACCATTCAGCCTAACATGCATTTTTTTGGTCTGTGGGAGGAAACCGGAGTACCCGGAAAAAATCCATGCAAGTACGGAGAGAACATGCAAACTCCACCCAGAGAGGCCTCCAGACCGAGATTTGAACCAGGGACCTGCTCGCTGAGAGGCAGCAGCTCTACCATTTGCGCCACTGGGCTGCGGATAGATAATAATAATAATAAAATAACAATAATAATAATTTTGTAATTCACATTTCATGAATAACTGTTTGGGTTGCAGTATTTTGGCTGAGATTAAGAAGCTTACCACAAGTTTAAAAAACACTTTTGTGCTCCATTTCAATGTGTTTGTCTCTAGTTTTCCCATTATATTTAGGTTCAATGGAAACCAAATGCAACAGTGCAAACCGGTTCATTTTATGGTTTACCACTGATATTAATGGGCTGTGTGGCAGTAGTTATGAATGAACTGAACTGTGCTGTCCCAAAGATCCAGTCCCCCGGCACAAACAAAGCGATGTTGTGTATGCTGTTCAGTGTCAGGAGGGCTGTGATCAGTCTTACATCGGGGAAACAAAACAGCCACTGGCCAAAAGGATGGCCCAGCACAGAAGATCAACATCATCAGGCC
>NC_056498.1:76278688-76288199 GCF_014905685.2 Nematolebias whitei | reverse complement strand
TTGTCCTACTCAGCTCCTCTGAGTTTCCAGACCTGAAGGCAGTGTTCCTGGCTTCCAGCAGGGTACGCACCTCTGCATTCAGCCAAGGTTTTCTGTTTGGGTAGCTTTTAACATTTCTGATAGTGGAGACTGTGTCAGTACATGTACTAATGTAACCCAGTACTGAGGATGTGTATTGGTCAAGATCAAGCGAACCTCCATTTTCAGCAGCTTCTCTGAAAACCTGCCAGTCTGTTCGATCAAAACAATCTCTCAGTATGGGGCCACTGTCCTGGCTCCAACATTTAACTTTCTTTTGAACCGGTCTGGAGCGTCTCAGCGGGGGCATGTAAGCAGGAGCCAGGAAGATTGAGATGTGGTCTGACAGTCCTAGGTGGGGGCGGGGTTCGGCTTTGTATGCATCTTTTACGTTCGTGTAAACACGGTCCAGCGTGCGGTCTCCACGTGTCGGAATCGTCACATGCTGATTAAAGCTTGGGAGACAGTCCTTTAGATTCACGTGGTTAAAGTCTCCGGCTACCACATAAAGAGCCTCGGGGTGTTTGCTCTGCAGCGAGCTGATGATATCATGTAGCTCCTGCAGTGATTCATTAGCATTAGCGTCCGGAGGAATGTAAACAACTGTGATAAAAGTCACTGTGAACTCATTGTGAGTATGAATAAGAAAAATCCAAAAGTATTGTTTGATTCCATTAATAATATGGCATCACGTTCAATCCCTCTGGTGCCTATATTTACATTAGATGACTGCAATAAATTTTTAAACTATTTTGTTGAAAATACTGACAATTTCAGAGCAAGTATTAAACCACCTCTTGGTAACATCCCCAGTGCTGGCTCTAGTGTGCACCGGGTCCTCATTTACTCCTATCTTTTTAGAGGATGTTAAAGTTATACTAAATAATATTAAACCTTTTTCCTATGTGCTAGATTTTGTACCCATGTTACTGTTTTTAAAGGTGTCTGATATTTTTAGCCCATATATTGTAGAATTGATTAACATTTCTCTTTCAACCAGGTAATTTCCACATTTTTTGAAACAGTTTTAAGTCCTAATTTGAAAAAGCCCAATTTGGACCCCTCTGACCAGTTAATGGCCAATATCAAAACAGCCTTTTCTTGCCAAAATGCTGGAGAAGTTAGTGGCTGGGAAGCTGACTACTTTTTTGCAAAGTAATAATATCCCAGATAAGATTCAGTCTGGTTTCTGCAAGATGCACTCTACTGAAACTGCCTTTTGTAAGTCTCTAATGATATATTGATGGCTGCAGACTCTGGTCAGTGCAATATAGTGATTTTACTGATTCTATCATCAGCTTTTGACACAGTCAACCACAAAATTCTGCTACATTGACTCCAAAATGAGTTGGGGATTTTCTGGAATTTCTGGAATTCACTAATTTTCTTGTTAGCTATGCAACATAATTTTTTCCATGTTTGTGAATAACATACTGTCTAAGATCACTCCATTATTGGATGGTGTTCCTCAAGATTCAGTCTTAGGTCCCATTATGTTCCTTTTATACATCAGCCCCCTTGTAAATATTATCAGTAGCTTCAATAATGTGTCTTATCATTTGTATGCTGATGACATTTAACTGTACTGTTCCTTTTATGATTCAGAATTACACAAGTTAGTTGAATTGATAAATGGTATTTCCCATATTAAGGCCTGGCTAGCCAACAACAGCTTTCAGTTCAATTCTAGCAAGACTGAAACCCTGTTCATTGCTCCTGAACAGAAAGTTCCTTGGATCAAACAACACCTCGGTTCTCTGGGCTCTTCATTTCAGATGAGCCTCAGAAACTTTGGTGTTCTGTTTGACCAGCCAATGTGTTTGGACAAACATTCAAGACTTAAGGTAAGAAGTTGAGAAATATTTCTAAATTGAGTTTGTTAAAGTTACTCGTGTTTTGCCTTCTTTTCATCCATGATATATCCTCACTTCTAGTGTACCGCTCAACTTTGCTAAAGATCCAGGATTCGCTAAACAACGCACCAGTTTTTGGTAAAATTGGAAATTTTAAGACACCACCGCCCTTCCTGGCATCTCTGCCAGCCTATCTAAGCTGCACTACCGGGACGTTGCTACGCAACAAACGCCGCAGAAGACGTGGAAGGAGAGCGAGAGTCCTCGTCAAATTCAAATTCTACCTCTCCTCTCACAGTACGGTTGATCATCGGTTTCTACTGCAGGACTTACCTTCGGAATTTGGCATCTTCGACCTTGGTCGTTCCCTGGTTTATCGTCATCGATGCCTCGTTCCTGTTAACCCTGGCGTCAACTTTCAGTTTCCACCTTATCGCTCTGTGGGAACCAGGAGGGGGGACTGCGTGCAAAAAGAACCTCTGCCCGCTTGCCCGAGCAGCTGATGACATAATCGGCTGTGTACCAGCACGTGCAGCCCTGTTTAATGCCCGATCGCTCTCAAATAAAACCTTTATGCTAAACGATCTGATCTCTACTCATCGTTTGGATTTATTTCTGATGACTGAGACCGTCATTATCATTTTATATTTTCCGAGATCCTCCCACCTGGCTACTCCTATCTGAGTGCACCGCGTGTGTCTGGCCGTGGGGGCGGTCTCACTGCTGTGTTCAGTGATAAATTCACCTGCCGCCCGCTGCCTCCTAAAAACTACAGCAGCTTTGAGCTTCAGCTGTTTGTGATGGAATCTGCACACCCCCTGCTGTGTGGTGTTTTATATCGCCCACCAAAATATAATAAGGATTTCATTAATGAATTCTCAGAACGGTTAGCTGAACTGTTGCCAAAATTTGAGTTTGCTTTTATGTGGTGATTTTAACATTCATGTTTGCTGTCCCTGTAACCAACTCGCTGCTGACTTTCAAAGCCTTCAGGATTCTTTTAACCTGTCACAATCTGTGTCAGGGTCTACACACAGTCATGGTCATACTTTGGACTTAATCATCTCTCACGGCTTTCATGTATCTGTTATAGAAATTTTGGACACTTGTATTTCAGACCACTTTCCTATTATATTTCAATTTTCCACTCCTCCCCCAGTAAAAACTATGCTTCCAGCACGTCACTGCCGCTTCATCACTCCCTCCACTCCAGGTCAGTTTGCTGCTGTGTTTAGAAGCACTGACTTATACTCTGCTGAAAGTCTGGACTCATCTCTACATCCAGAATAATTTATCACCTCCTTTCAGTACACTTCTACAAATATCTTGGACTCCATTGCTCCTTTAAGACAGACTTCTACAAAAATCAAGCCAGATCCCTGGCTTAATGGTATCACTCAGACATTTAGACAACACTGCAGGAAAGCAGAACATAGGTGGAAGAAAGATGGGCTTCATGTGTCCCAGGACATACTGAGAGACTGTCTTTATGAATATTGAAAAGCTGTTAAGTAAGCCAAATCACAATACCTTTCCAATTTAATTTCTACCAGTTGTAACCGGCCCAGGGTTTTATTTAATACCATTCAGTCTGTCATTAATCCCTCAATCAATGTTCTGAAAACTGCTACACAGTCTACCTGTGATGGTTTTCTTGATTACTTTGTGAACAAAATAGACTCTATCAAGCAGAACATTGTCAGTACATATAATGCTGTTCAGTTATGTGCTCCCTCAATAACCTCTGCTGTGTTTGATCAGTTCGACCTGGTCTCACTACCTCACCTCATTAAGGTGGTTCAGCAGATGAAACCTACAAACTGTACCCTGGACATCATTCTGTAGTGAACTAAGCCTCAGGTCAAAAACCTGATCCTGGGACAGGAACTGTTATTTCATTGATTTGAGTCCAGAAACACAGATTAAGTTCCATCCAGAGACTTTCTAAGTGTGTCCTGCACTAATCAATTGAAAGAACACTCTCTTTCATATTATCATTACTATTTTACAAATGTCTTGATAATCAAAGTGTGTTTAGTTCAAACCATTTTAAATGTTGAAGTGAACTACTCATTTTAAATCAACTGTGAAACAGTATAAATGATTTTTAATCCTCATTCAAAGTAGAAATCAAGTTAATGTCTGTTACAAGAGTAATTATGCATTTTTTTGATCTTCTGCCTGAAATGAGCAAGTTGTGATATCGGTCAAAAGTGAAGGAACGGTCAAAAACATGTTTATCGGAACGAAATGTCATGTTTAACTTTTTCAGATAGAAAGAAGAAGACTGGCTCCTAAATGTCTCTGTTCTTCAAAACATCTTTCTGTCTGTTCTTAAACATCTACGCTTTCTCCTTGACTTTTAATGACCCTCTTACGTCACTAAAACCACACCCCGGTTGGTTCGTTCAACCAATCAGGAAGTTCCCAGAAGGAACCGGAAGTGACCTCTTTAAAAGGGTCGACACTTCCAAAGTTCTGAGCAGAACAAAGTTCCGAGCAGAACAAAGTTCCGAGCAGAACAAGTTCCAGAGGAGAACCAGAGTTGCAGGGAGAACCTCGAACGAGAAGCTCCGAGGAACAGAAGTTCAGGGCAGTTTCTAATGGAGTGACGAGAGTCCGTCGATGCCACGACGTCTCGCTGTGGCTCTACCCGACGAAAGCTCTGAACAATGAGGAAGTCAGTTCAGTGATGATCTCACGACTCCTGAGGTCACAGCTGTCCTTACGGAGACGCTGAAAAGCGTTGAAAGGCAACTCTACCCCGAGGCTGAACTATCGTCTGCAAAGGTAAAGAGTCGATCTTCAACTGCGAAGTGTACCGTGGATTAAGCTGCGTCCAAAGGAGCGTGTTTCTGGTTATAACAGACACATTCCCTCACCCATCTCTCTCCATTCAAACTCCTTCATTTTCCCATCTTTAAAACTCTTCTATCTGCCAGTAATTAATTCAGATATTTTCAGAAATATCTGTTGTATTTCAGTTGCAAGTGAGAGAATCATGGCCGTATGATTTTCTCAGTGCAAAGCTCATTAATTAAGCTGTGTTATTGCGTTCAATCAGAATAATCACGTGTACAATGTTTGATGTTAAATTTTGATTCTGTTAATAAATGACCACATTCATTTTGATGGGTCAAAGAAAATTAACGTCTCACGTCACTGATTACACCATCTCCCACACAGTATCTCTGTCACATATCTGTCAAGTAGCTCGAAAAAGAGAGAATCCGTTTAAATTAAGTATAATATCAGGTACTTGAACTAGTCCAGATATTATAACATGTAGTGGAGCTCCGAAGCTAAACGAAGCTAACCGACCTATTTCACTACAATTCCCTCTAAGATGTTCAAGCAGTCCTTGGATGTTATTGGTCCTTGTCTTCTAAGAATTATTGATAGCTGTCTAAGTTCAGGTTATGTCCCATCTGTTTTCAAAGATGCTGTGGTCAGGCCTCTTCTTAAAAAAAACGGGTTTAGATCCTACAGCTTTTTATAATTTTAGGCCAATTTCCCACTTATCGTTTTTATCCAAAGTTCTGGAAAAGGTAGTTTTCATTCAGTTGCAATCTTTTTTCGAACACAACTTGTTTGAAAAATACCAATCTGGCTTCAGACCCCGTCATAGGACTGAATCTGCTCTACTCAAAGTACAGAATGATATTCTTTTGTCCCTTGATGCCAAAAAAAACTGTTCTGCTGGTGATGTTGGACCTCTCAGAAGCTTTTGATACTGTAGACCATCAGGTCCTAATCACTCGTTTGGCTCAGCAGGTTGGGGTTAAGGGAGTTGTGCTTGAGTGGTTTAAGTCCTATTTAACATACAGAACTTCCTCTGTTATGATTGGTGATCTGTCCTCTTATTCAATCTATTTGACCTCTGGCGTACCGCAGGGATCCATTCTGGGCCCTGCTCTCTTCTCACTTTACATGCTATCGTTAGGACCCATCATTGCACGCCATAATCTGTCTTCATCTGTATGCAGATGATCTACAAATCTATCTGCCGGTCACTCCCAGTTCCTCACTCAGTTTAAACTCTATTGCCAGCTGCTTAAACGACATTAAGCACTGGCTGTCTCAGAATTTTCTCCACCTAAATAATGATAAAACTGAATGGATTTTATTTGGTGCTTCCAGTAATTCATGCAACATCTCTCCCAGTATAGGTTTTCCGCTCCCCCACTCCAAGCAGGTGGTAAAAAAATCTAGGAGTGGAGCTTGATCCCCCAAACTCTGATGGACAAACTATTCACATTAGGACTAAGCCCCTCCATTTGCAACTGGGTACTAGACTTCTTAACAAACAGACCACAGTTAGTGAGGATCCACAACGTCTCCTCCTCCACCAAAACCCTCAGCACTGGCTCTCCTCAGGGATGTGTGTTGAGTCCCCTCCTGTTTACTCTGCTCACGTACGATTGTGCAGCTATGCATCCAGGATGTCACATTGTAAAGTTTGCAGATGATACAGCGGTGGTGGGATGCATCACAAACAATGATGAGTCAGAGTCAGAGTCAGAGTCAGAGTTTCTTTATTGTCATTCGCACCTCATGTGGTACATGTGGTGGAGCGAAATTATGTACACAGGGTCCCAGTTACATCCAACAATAAAATGTATAAGAAAAACAGTAATAACATCTAAGATATGAACTAAGAAAAACATCAACTAAATATACACTAAGCACTCATAACATAAAACATTGAACATCAGCACAAACATGAACATGAGTCTGTGAGCAGATGTGCACGCATGGACACATCAACATTGAAACAGATCAGCAGCAACATGAAACAGATCAGCAGCAACATGAAACAGATCAGCAGCAACATGATATGGTTTTTCACAGTGATTATTCTAGTTAGAGATTCATGAGTCTAACAGCCTCAGGGTAGAAGCTGTTCCTCAGTCTAGTGGTTCTACACTTAATGCTCCTTAACCTCCTTCCTGAGGGGAGTGGGGCAAAAAGTGTGTGTGCTGGGTGGGTGGGGTCCTTCATGATGCAGGTGGCCCTCTTCCTGCATCTGGAGGTGTAGATGTCTGTGATGGTGGGGAGACTGATTCCAACAGTCTTCTGTGCAGCCTTCACCACTCTCTGCAAAGCTTTTCTTTCTGCAGCTGTGCAGCCTCCATGCCACACATTGATGCTTGAGCACAGGATGCTCTCCACTGCACACCTGTAGAAGGAGGTGAGGACTGAGCTTCCCAGACCAGCTCGCCTCAGCCGTCTGAGGAAGTAGAGTCTAAAGTAGAGTCCAGCTATAGGCAAGAGGTGGAACACCTAGAGAGCTGGTGCAAAGAGAATAACCTTCACATCAATGTGAAGAAGACAAAGTAGATGATTGTGGACTTCAGAAGGAACAAATACACCTACACCCCCCTGAACACAAGAGGATCTGTGGTGGAAGTGGTCTCCAGCTACAAGAACTTGGGTGTACACATGAATGACAACCTCAGCTGGCAAGTCAATTCAAGTCAAATTTATTTATAAAACACATTTAAAACAGACATCTAAGTATTGTGAGATTCAAGCATTATCATATCTATTGTCAACCACTTCTCTCGTTATCCATTGTGAGTTCCTCATTAACAAAATTAAACACTGCTTGTGCTCACTCAGGTTAAGATATAAAATAGCTTGGATACACCAAAATTAACGAGTAGTTCTACCACAGCACATTTTGTTTTTTATTCAGACTATGCTGGCAGTATTACTCTCAAGTACTTGTATTTTGAGTATGATCATCTAGTATTAAACCCAAGATAAATTTATCATTTGGAATGGCACAAAGAAAATTTTAATTATGATGTGGTTGTTATAGAAAATTGAATTTATTGACAGGTCTCATGTCCTCATTAGAGATAGAATTTGTCATGTAAAAATAAAAGATGTTTAAAATATGATGTTAGGCCATGCTGCCATCCAAGTAATAAACTCTTCAAGCCAAGACAAAACTGCTGGAGGCCATGTCCCTTTTGTTAATGTAGTGAGTCACGTGGGTACGTGTCACTTGTTGTAGTATGACAATATATGAAATATATATGCATACAATATTCACGAGTTCTTCATCTTTCTGACTGTGTAATGCCGTGCATTGAATTTAACAGAAATGCGAACGAGAGACGTTATTATCTTTGACCCATCAAATGAATGGAGTCATTTATTTTCAGAATCAAAGTTTAACATCAAACATTTACATTAATTTGGCAAAATATGAAAATAATAACAGACAGTTTCACAAATAATGAACTTCAAATCACTCGGCGGTGATTTGAGGACTTTGCTTCAGATATTTCTAAAATATCTGTACTGATTTATGAGAGAGAGGTGAGTTTAAGATGAAACGGAGATTTATCTTACAGAGGAATATGTGAGGGAATTTAATCTGTTTGACCAGAAATTGCACGCTCCCATCAGGTATCTCAGCTTGTCCCAGGTACACTTTAGTCGAAGAAGAAACCGTTACCTTGTTGACGATAGATCACCTCAGTAAGAATCCTTCAGACTGATATCAGCGTCTCCGTTGAGAACAGCTAAAGTCCTTGGAGAGTCGTGCGTGGTTAGTTCAAACAGAATCATAATCCCAAAACGTCTCTGGATTCTCGGCAACTCTGACTCTTCATTGTCAGCAGCTCTCAGACTCTTTCAGATCTTCTCAGACTCCAACTCCAAAACTCTCCATAACTCTAGTTCTCTGGAATCTCTTGGAACCGACTGCACTCCATGAATTCCCCATGAATTCTCTTCTGAACTCCTTGAGAACTAACTGCACTCCATGAATTCCCCATGAATTCTCTTCTGAACTCCTTGAGAACTAACTGCACTCTACTAGAACCGGGAAGTTGTCACATTTTAAATGAGTTTACTTCCGAGTTTACTTTAGAGCTTTCTGATTCGTGGATGGACCAGAAAGAGGAGTGGTTTTGACGTAAGGTGTTTATCAAAAGTAGAGGTCAGAGAATGAAATTTGTTTAACAACTGACAGAGAGATTATTGCAAAAAGCAGACTTCGTGGAGTCTCTATTCTGATTATCTTCTCAAATAGTTAAACATGACATTTCTTCTTCAGTAAACATTTAGTTGACCGAAGCTTCAACTTTCACATACTTACGACTTGACTCATTTCAGACAGAAAATCAAGAAATGCATATTCAGGTGATTTCTTCTTTGAATGAGGAATAAAAATCATTACTTACTGTTTATGTAAAATAAAAATGAGTAGTTCTTTTCAACCTGTAAGCATTGAGTGAAAGTAACACAATTTGATTATCAAAACATTTGTAAGACAGTAATGATTATAAAGAATTGTCTTTTCTGCTTGATTAATTCAAGAAAGAAAGTCATCAGATGGCTCAGACTTATTCAGATCAATGAAAATAACAGTCTCTGTCCATCTGGTAGATTTGAGGTCATCAGGGTCAGATGAGGGTCAGATCATCAGGTCATCTGGTTCACTACATTAATAAGCTTTGTTTAAAATGCAATGTGCGACAATGCAAATGCTAGATAAATTATTCTGCTTGGAACTTTCTCTTCCCTGGGGTTTTCTGCCAATGCTTTTGTAATAATTTGATAGAAATCAACAAGATGAGATATTTTTGTCTAACTTTTTCTTCCATGACAGTTTATATATATAT
>NC_056498.1:76255508-76278588 GCF_014905685.2 Nematolebias whitei | reverse complement strand
ATATATATATATATATATATATATATATATATATATATATATATATGCAAATGCAGTGAGTTCTGGTTCTGCACCAGAGCCCCAGTAAAATGTGCCTGGAAAACCTCCAAATAGAGGCATCCAGGAAGTAGCTTAATCAGATGCCCAAACCAAATCAAGGGAATCATTTTGATGTGAAGGAGCAGCGGCACCATTCTGAGCTCCCCCCGAATGATCCAGTTGGTCACCCTGTCTCTAAGGATTAGCCCCACACTGTACAAAGAAAACTCATTTTGGCTGCTTGTATCCCATCACTTTTTCTTTTGGTCATGATCTAAGGCCCTATTTACACGGACACGATGGAGGGAAACATAGTTTATTTCGTATGTTAATCAGAGGAAAAGATTTGCGTTGACACGGACGGATTCTGGGTTTACATGCATCCGGAGGATTCCCGCCGCCCTCCCGAATCCGCTGTAGTTACCATGCCAGGTCATTAGATGGCACTGTGAATTTTGCACCTTCACCTAATGCGCTTGCGTGCTGCCTCGGCACGCTCCTTTCCTGTGAGCTAAAAAGCTTAGCTAACAACAACGTAACAACAAGTTAAAGCTGGTTTCTGGCTGGATTTTGGATAAGAGTCGACAGATTTGACGCCATGCGAGACCGCTTCGTCTAACAGCTCCACACCGGTCACTGAGTGGACCAGACCCGAGTCAACGATGTCAGACTTTACTCCGTGATAATCAGTAGCTGTTTTACAGCAGGTAAATCAACGTTCTTAATAATGTTAGTTTGTGTTTACTTCGGTTACAAAACAACCAACTGAGTTTTTATTTTTTCCTGAAAGAAGCAGAAGCTGTCCTCCCACCAGGCGGACCGGTTCTGAACAAGGCTCGGCTCAGATGAACTGCAGGAGGACGTCGAAGACAGAGATGTTGGATGAACTATTTATTTTAAATTCCCCTCATTTCTTTTATTCAATCCATTCAAGTTCAGTTAACGTTTTTAATAGTGTGTTCAGTTTAATTATCATTGTTTGTGTGACATACAGTTTGTGGTGTTGAATAAATAAATAAAAATTAAACCTGATGTCTTCATTTTCAACTTTAGTGTTCACGCTATATGTTTAGCATCATTTTAAATTTTAATTACATAATGTCCTGATTGCTTCATTTATCTAGAGGGGACATTCCACCTGTTTACGGATGCAAACCATGGCCTGAAACAAGGGACAGACATGACAGTTATACCTGCACCAAGAATGAGCTTGACTTGGTGCTGAGAATGGAGACACAGCTTGTACTTTGGTTGAGGTTTGACAGTTGGTCTGAGCTACCCTTCCAACACCCTAGAGTAAATTTTCTCAGGGAGATGTGATCCCATGATAACTGAAACACACTCTCCAGTCCCCATAAAATAATAAATACATGCAAAATACCTCCTCGTTCTGCCACTCCATAGTCCTCCATGCCACAGGAAGAGACTCGTCTACAATGACAGCCCCAGAACCTTCCGCATTTCAAGGTGATGCTCATCCACCTCAGTGTCCTAAGACTAGGAACATTTTTGACTACATCAACGACCTCTTCCAGTAATGGGCTTCTCTTCCCTTGATTCCTCAAACTCTGCCAAATGGTAATAATGTGAGGAATGACCACATCAGTGGCCTTGACATTCTTACCAATGAAAACATAAAATCTGTACTGTATGTTATAGCCTTGTCTGGTCTGCATCACACAGCAGTTTGAAAATAACAGTGGATATTGCAGTTATGTTTCATATAATTTGTTTTTCTTTGCTCATGCCTATTGGGCTTGTGCTTACAGTTGTCTTATATTAAGAAGCAACTTTCCATGACTCATATTGAATGGTGACTCATCAAATAATAACAGCTGTCACAGCTAAAACCCACCTTTAGCTACCAGTACACAATACTGATCAATCCTAACTTTTGTTTTCCAGCCAAAAAAAAAAAAAAAAGCACTTTACTATTTGCAGCCTCATGATTCTCCCAAGAATCCAGCTGCTTTGCAAGCAAATATGTGTGTCAATAAGCTCATTAAAATACATTTAGCCATATGGGGTTTTATCATAAAATAAATAATACAAAATAATTCAAGCCTGATAATTTGCAAGATGGGATTTTTCAAAGTCAAAATTTAGATTTTTTTTTTCTGACAGTAGCAACATATTTAGCAACAAAGTTAAATAAAAAAAAAATACATTTTAAGAATTTAGAAAAAAATTGCTATCAGTCAAACAACAAAAGGTCAGCATACATGTCATAAGTATTTATGGTTATTTCAAAATAAGTCTATTCAATGATGATTTTTTTTATTTTATTTTATTTCATTATAATTACAGTATCTATATAGTGGTTCAGGGCAGCATGGTGGCACAACTGGTAGAGCTGCTGCCTCTCAGTGAGCAGGTCCCTGGTTCAAACCCCGGTCCAGGGGCCTTTCTGGGTGGAGTTTGCATGTTCTCTCCGTGCATGTGTGGGTTTTCTCTGGGTACTCCGGTTTCCTCCCACAGTCCAAAAACATGAATGTTAGGCTGATTGGTAACTCTAAATTGTCCCTAGGTGTGAGTGAGAGAGTGAATGGTTGTTTGTCTCGTTTGCCTCTATGTGGCCCTGTGATGGACTTGCGACCCATCCAGGGTGTACCCCGCCCCTCACACAGTGATTGCTGGACATGGGCACCAGCGACCCCCGTGACCCAAAATGGAATAAGCGGGTAAAGATAATGGATGGATGGATATAGTGGTTCATAAGATAGCTTGATAATAGGCAGCCTGTGTTAACTAATGACTAATATCAAAGTTCTAAGCAATTATGTTGTTCAGTGTGTAGCATTCAATGCATGTGTTGTAAATTATTTCCACTTACTACTAACATAATATGTAAAATTGACCGTTATAGCCATTTTCTGTTGGCCACTCTTAATTAGCAATGATGTCCATCTTACATTGGGCTGACTCAAACTGTTAATATGTTAAGTGATTTTTTAGATTATTTGGTAACAGACAAACAGATAATGGTAATTTTTTGTAAAACTTCTTGAGCATTTTGTGTATAATTTGTGTATAAATTATGAATGCGTCTCAGCTACTACCACAACAAATATTGTAAATATTTCTAAAAATTACTGAGTAGTTTGTGTTAGCTATGTTTACTTAGCTGTATTGGTCATCTTAAACTGCACTGACCCTTAAGCCAGGATCTGGCTTGATTTTAGCCAGATCCTGCCAGAACATAATCCAGGAACTCTCTTATTTTGACAGGGTGCATTCCGGTAACTGTTTGCTTGGATCTGGCAATGCTTACACATAATAAAGTTATGAACAAATATGACTGCCATGAAAAAATAAAACTTACTGGATATGTAAATTGAAAAATAATTGCATAAACACAAATTTTAAACACAGCAGCCATTTAAGAGCATACGAGCTGCCTCTTCAAGTAACATTTTGGTGTCTATCCTTAAAAAAAGCCCTTAAAAGAGTGGTGGGGGTGAATGCCAAGCTAACCAGGCAGCCATATGCTGGCAAAGAACCCACAATTAGTGGCCATTAAGAGACAAACTTTTGTTTACAAATGTAAGTAAACGTAGATGTTTAACAACCCAGTAAAATACACCAAAAATGCAGGAAAGCACATCTACTTTATTCTAAATTTTCTGGGGGAGGACCCCCAGACACCCCGTGTGCTATTTGCATTCCAGCATTGATAGATTTACAGATTAAACCCTGCTTAAGGTTAATCTTTTATAGATGTACATTCAGTAGTTCCTTTAAAAGACCTGAAATAAAAATGTATTCAGTGGTTTATAAAATATTTTTCAAACAGACTGACAAACTAATGCACAGGAAATTGCATTATTATGCCACCAGACAGGCAATAAACATCCAGCAACTGTTGCCAGCAGCTGTTGCACGTACAGTTTAGCGCTTTATAAAATTTGTTTAATTTGTGGTTTTAATGCTGTTAAACTTGTTGCTGACACAGCAACATAATTTGGGTTCTGGTTCCAAGCAGTTAAAACACAACAACTGTCTGTCACCAAGCAAATTGCCAAAAAAACAAATAATACTGTAGTCTTCCAAATCCATACATAAATTACACTTTAGCCACTGTTGGTTTACACTTCTGATGTTTAACGACCAGGGGAGGGGAGTTTAGGTAACCTTTAGGTGTAGAAAAAAACAGAAGCAAAAGTAAAAGATCAGTAATTAGTCAAATTATTGTATTTGCTTTAATCCCTGTATGTAAAAACATCCTGCAGTTTTTTTAATTTTTTATATATGAATAAGGTTGTTACCAGGAGGGTCTGTATTTCAGTCCATGCTTTTAATCCCTCCTGATCGGTCTCCTGCTAGGCTGTCTTTGATAGGTTCGAGTCAGTGACTCTAACCCTTAATTTAGAGGATGTGGTCAGCCATATTAAGCCACCAGGTTTTCCTTGTGCCCTTCCCTGTCCTCCTTTATTTATTCATCCATCCATTATCTTTTACCCGCATGTTCCATTTTGGGTCACGGGGGTCGCCGGTGACCATGTCCGGCAATCACTGTGTGAGGGGCGGGGTACACCCTGGATGGGTCGCAAGTCCATAATACTTCTTTATTTAAATATTTTTTTTGTTTGTTTGTTTTTTCAGTATTAGGCAGGTAATCCTTGATGGTATTAATAGCAGTCTATGCTCAGGTGTTGTCCCCATAAGCTTCAAAAATGTAATGGTGCAGCCCCTGATTTAAAACAAAAAATAGCTGTGACCAAACTTTCTTTGTTAATTTTAGGCCCATCTCCAAGCTGCTTTTTATTTCTAAAATTTTATAATAAGAAAAAAAAAAAGTAAATCCCCAGATCTAGCGTTATTGGATAAACACAACATCCTAGAGGATTTCCAGTTTGGTTTCAAAACTCTGCACAGCACAGAATCAGCTCTAGTCAGTTTTTACCAACATTTTTATGGCTAACGATTCTAGTGAACATGTAGTTATTCTCCTGCTCAACCTAGCTGCTGCTTTGATACAATGGACAACATCTTAGTTTCATGTTTTTCATTCAACCTTTATTTAGACAGGCAAATCCCATGTGCCTCGAGGACTCATTTACAAGAGAGACCTGATTTCAACAAAGAATGATGACAACAATGGACAACAGTGACAACAATAGACAGTTATAAAAAGTCATACAATATTTTTATTTTATTTATTTTTTTAACAAATAGGATGGCTAAAAAAAAATGTAAAAAGAAACAAAAAACAGCTAGATTCTAAGGCGAATGTAGAAAACTAAAAACAGGAACCCCCCTTCTTGAGCATGTGATCAGCTGGTTTTGATTGTCAGCAGCAAACTGGTTGATCCACTCTGAGAAGGTGCTATTTAAGAGACTGAGCTGAAAACAGCACCTCAGACTGAGGAAGTCTCTTGGATGAGAGACGAAACGTTTCTAGATTATTTTGCTTTGTTTTGTTTTTTGGTTTTTTGAATGTCCAGAGGACCAGATTGAACTTTTTTGGATTTTTCTACCTGGATTATTGAGCATGCATCAGGATAAAAACAGGAACATATCTGCATTGGTCCCTGCCAGGAGTCCAACAGATTATTAAAGGCACTTAGAGAGGTCAAGGTTGAGGGCTTCAGATATTTTTGTAAGATATTCCAAGAAACAGGAGCGGAGTAGGAGAAGCCCTTTTGCCTAGTTCAGTTCGCATTGAGGGAACACTGCAGGTAATAATGTCCTGGGAGCACACGCTGTAGCTGCACTCATGCAGAGAAATGTAGGAGGAGATGTATGAAGGCAGCAGACCAAGAAGTGATTTAAAGATGAAAATATACATGTAAGAGAGTCTGTGTGAAGTTATTGATGTCCAGTTAACCAGTGAATACAGGATGCAGTGGTGGGTACGATAATCACAGCCAGTTGTGAATCTTAGTGCACCATGATAGACAGCATCCAACATCTGCAGGGTTCTTGTAGGAGCGTTCATGTAAATAATGTCACCGTAATCAATGGAGGGAAGGAAAGTCACAGATACAAGGCGTTTCTGACAGGGTTTCAAGGCAGATCAGGACAGGAGAACCCAGTTGCGCAGGCAGGACTCAGGAGGCAGACGTATAAAATAAAATACTTTTAATAATAATAAATCAAAAGGCTGACATGGCAGCAAACTTACAAAACAGATGCAAGACGAGATCAAAACAGGATCAGACTGGCAGAACAAGACAAGGCAATACCCAATGATGAACCAACACTGATAGGACTAACAGACAGACTTTATATACACAAACAGGACATGACACAGGTGATGATAATCAGACAATCAAAGCAGAGACACGAGGGGGAACAGACAGGGGAAGGCCCACTAGATAGCGCCATCCCTACAGTTTCCTAGCATTCAGGGTTAGACAGGATCTGTTTCTGAAAAAGAAACCCAGTTTAAATTTCAGTTTCTTTACCAAGTTTTCCACATGGAGCTTAAAAGAGAGATGCGAGTCGACCAAGATACCCAAATATTTATAGGAATCAACAAACTCAATGGGGACATCATTTAAGGATGAGATCAGAGGAAAAAACTGCTGGGACCAACTTCCTATTTGAAAAAAACATATCTTTGGTTTTGTCTGCATTTGGGACAAGTTTGAGGTGGAACAAATCTCTCTGGATGTTGTTGAATGCAGATTTCAAAAGCTGGAAAGCCTTATCAACTGTTTTAACTTGACAATAAACAACTGTGTCATCAGCATAGAAATTTATGGATGCATTAGGAATGTTTTTACCTACATTGTGTATGTAGATTGTAAAGAGGGTGGGTCCTAAGACTGAGCCTTGTGGTACACCATTGTTGACTGTTAAATAACTGGAAGAAGTACCATTATGTTGAACACATTGCCTCCGGTCTGAGAGATAGAGAACCAATCATTGGTGTGTTCTAAGAAACCAATTTCTAAGAGCTTATGACACAAGATGTTATGATCCACAGTGTCAAAAGCTTTAGACAGGTCTAAGAAAAGTGTGGCACAATAATCCTTAGCATCCAGTGCTTCAACAATGTCATTAAGAACCTTCAGTGAAGCAGACGTTGTGCTGTGTTGTTTCCTGAAACCAGATTGATGGGGAGGTAAGATGTTAAATGAGTCCAGGTAATTTTTGATTTGAGAGTTTATCAGTTTTTCTAGAACCTTGGCTAAAATGCAGAGTTTAGTGATTGGCCGATAGCTGTTCAGTGAGGTGGGATCACCTCCCTTCAGCAAAGGTAGAACAAAGGCTGTTTTCCAAGCATCTGAAATGGAGTTTTTGGCTTATGGAGAGATTGAAGATGTGGGTCACAGGGACTGTGATGATATGAGCAGCCAGCCTTAAGAAATAAGGTGGAAGTTCATCTGGACCTGCAGATTTTTTAGGATCAAGATCGTTCAACAGTTTATTAACCTCACTGACTGAGAACGGAGAAAAAGAGAAGGTGTGATTAACTGAGGATTGACTTGTAGGAGTGATTTGATTTGTAGAAGTTTGATTATTAAGTGACGTGGCTGATTTTCCATTAGTAACTGTGTCAAATAAAGAACTAGAAGCAACAAAATGTTTGTTGAAACAGTTCAGGATCTTGTGCTTATTTGACACAGGAACAGAGTTAACGAGAAGTTGTGATAGGAGGTCAGATGATTGGGGAGTGCCTGAGAGAGATTTGATGGTTTTCCAGAATCTGTTTACAGCACCAATTGGGTATCTGTGGAACCACACTGTCTGGCAGACAGAACCATGTGTGTCAATGTAACTAGTTCTGAATCCTCCACTGCTCCTCAGTTTTTGGGATTCCACAAGTCTCTATCCTAGGCCCCATGCTTTTCTTCCTTTACCTGCTTCTTTTGTGCTCAGTTCTCAGAAAGCATGTACTCTTTTTTTTCACTGCTATGCTGACAATAGTCAGATTTATATGCCAATATTAATGAAAGATGCCCTCTCAATTTGGCCACGTCTGTTTTGTATTGAATACATCAAAGTCTGGATGTCCTCAATTTTTTTGGAATATTAATGAAAAGAAAACAGGAGTGCTGTGATGGACTTGTGACATGTCCAAGGTGTATCCTTGCTTGCACGGTGTGGCTGCTGGAAATAGGCACCAGAGACCCATGTGACCCTAAAAGGAAGAAACGGTTAATGGATTAATGGAAAAGAGAATTAATGGTGTTTGGTCCCAGTGGCTCCTGTGAACTATTCCCAATTGATCAGGGTCTCCTGACAATGCAGAGAACTGTTTTTAATCTAGGTTTTAAAATGGATAGTGATTTTAAAGTAAAATCTCAGATTGAAACTGGGGTCAAGGCCAATTTTTATCACCTCAGGCAGCTGGCTAAGGTAAAGCCCATCCTCACAAAACAGCAGCTGGAAACAGTAATCGGTTGGATTTCTGCAATGCTCTTTACTCAGAGTCAGTCAGGAGTTTACTCTCTGAGTCAGCCAGTCCTCCCTCAGACGTCTTTAGTTGGTTCAGGACACTGCTGCTTGGCTTCTAATTGGAGTTCATAAGAGGGAGCACATCACCCCCACTCTGGCTTCACTCCAGTGGCTGCCTGTTCATTTTAGAGTTAATTTTAAGATTATTTTATTTGTTTTTAAAAGTTTAAATGGTCTTGCTCCATTCTACCTCTCTGAGCTGCATCACCCACACTCTCCTGCTCAGTGCCTCACGTCAGCTGAGCAGCTGCTACTAGAAGTGTAAAAATAAACTTACCTTCATGAAATTATTCCTCTATGACTGTATCAATATAAAGCCAAGCAGAAACAGATTTATTTCTTACTGCATCTGAGCAAAATGTATAATGCTGACTGAAATTGTTTCATGCCTCTCTGCTTTGGCAAAGAAATGCATTTTATCTCAAATGCAATTTAGTCATAAGATGTAGAGCAAATTTCAATAACAAAGATGGGTGTTGAGAGAAGAGCTATACAGAGGCAAATTTGCATAAAAAATGAAAGATGAATAGGAGAGCGGATGGCTGAAAACAGCTTTCATACTCTGGAAAGACCTGACAAGAAGATGTTGGATAAGCAGTTGAGCGCCTATATATTTTTAAACCAGTCTGTAATTTCAATTTAATCTCTTCTTATTCTTCTGATTCCTGTTTTTTATCTCGACTTTCAGTTCTGTTTTATATTCTATCTTGCTCTGCAGTCTGTGCCCCCATCTTTATCAGCCCCATTCATGCCTTCTTGTTTTTGTCTATCTCCACAATCCAAACTACAAGTGGCAATAAATTAACTCCCTGGCAATAAGCTGTCTACCCTCAGGAGCAGAAACAGTCCTTGGTCACAAGTGAGAAAGACTTATCTACTTTTACATCTTGTTTTTAATGTTGTGCTTCTGTTTATTACTGTCCAAATATTAGTTCATTACATGCATATGCAATGATATGTAACAGCATATTTGAAAACTGAAAAGTGTTATTGTCCAGTGTGGTCTGTGATTTGAGCCCCACACATGCACACTCACCACCACAAATAAACAAATACAAATAAAATATAAGTAATTATTGTGACGTCATATAGACTGGTTAAAAAACATTATAAATAAGAAACAAATTCTTTATAATATCTGTCTAATAATGGCAATTGTGTCCTTATGACTGTACTTGTATAGCACCTTTCTATCTTATTGAGCTACTCAAAACACTTTACATTACAATCTGTGCCCTCATTTATCCATTCATACAGCACTCTACTATATTTTTTTACAAAGAATAATCAGTGCTTCATTTCATTCATACACCGATGGGTCACACATCAGAGGCAATGAGGGGTTCACTGTCTTGCCTTTGGCATGTGACTGCTGGTGGAATCGAACCCCCAACTCTTGCACTTGAGAACAACTGCTCTAACCACTCAGCCACAGCTGCCTAATATTAAACAGTTCATGCAATAATGTTCTGTAGCTGTTATTAATTATTGCTGCTAGAGGGCAGTAAAACGACCAGCTGATTACAAACAATAAAATCCAAAAGTGTGATAATAGACTGTCACTCTCTGCCTCACAGACAGACAGACAGACAGACAGACAGACAGACAGACAATAGGTAGGTAGGTAGGCAGGCAGACAGGCAGGCCCAGGATGAAATTCAAGGGATCCAGTAGCATATTCTAATTATATGGATATACTTTAGACATGTTCCTGTTTTTACTATCTTGCATTGCTTTATAATGTAGCTGCTTTTGTTTCATTTTTTAATATTATTTCTTCTATTTACCTTTCATTTTATTTGATTGTCTATTATTGTCTGTACCTCATATGTGTTCTTTGTTTAAATCAGGTCTCTCTTGTAAATGAGTTCTTGTGGCTTAATGAGAATAACCTGTATAAATAAAGGTTGAATTGAATTGAATTCATCTTCTTCTTCTTTCGGCTTTTCTCTCTTCAGAGGTCTCCACAGCGAGTCATCCTTCTCCATCTCACTCTGTCTTCTGCATTCTCTGTCCTCACTCCAACATGTAAGAGTACCACTAGCTGCAGCTCCTCTCTACAATGGCTGCTAATCACCACCATATGTCGATCATCTACCAGGTGAGGCTCCACACTAGTAAAGGCTGCAGTCAAGTGCTACTCTTTGCTGGAGCATTATATTCTTGATGGTATTTATGTATTTGGCCAGTATTATTCGGTGCAACAGAAATACTTATAGTACCTTGTTTTTGTGTCTACAGTCCTCCTGCCTCCTTGGGTCCCACCACTTTTGAATCGGCCTTTGGTCCTATTCCTCATGCATTTCCCTTTCAGCCACCTGCCTGTCTTTCCTGCCCTGCTTGGTCCTTCATCTTTGGAGCCCTTCCTGGACTCAACTCTGTGCCATACAGCAATGTCCAAACATGTAAGGGAAAACAAACAGGTCAATATCAACACTTAGTTCCTCCATCTAGACACACCTGACCTTGTCCACCCTCCTCAGGGGCTCTAGGAGTTCTGCTGTAAATATTATATTGCTGTAAATAATAAACACTGTTCACTTTTCTACTCCTGAGTCTTGTTTCATTCAGGATCTCATAACAATCTGTGTTCCTCAAGTCATAACACAACTGCCTCAGTGACCTTTCTTACTGCAGCCATATTTTTTTTTCTTTGACCTTCCTCTTTGTCTTTCTCCTGGCAGCTGCATTTCTAACATCCTTCTACCAATATACCCACTTTCCCTCATCTGGACATGTCCAAACCATCTCAGTCTGGCCTCTCTAACTTTATCTCCCAGTTGTTCAACTTGTGCTCTACCTCTGATCTCATTCCTAATCTTATCCATCCTTGTCAATCTTAAGGAGAACCTCAACATCTTCATTTCTGCAACTTCCAGTTATTTATCCTGTCTTTTTGTCAATGTCTCTGTCTCCAGACCATACAACATAGCTGGTCTCACCACTGTCTTGTACATTTTTCCTTTGATCTTTGCTGACACACTTTTCTCAGAAATTACTCCTGAAACTTTTCTCCCTCCACTCCATCCTGTCTGGACTCTCTTTTTCATCTCTTTACCACACTCCCCATTTTCCTGGACAGTGGACCCCAAGTACTTGAAGTCCTGCTCCTTTGTGACCTCTGATCCTTGTATCCTCACTGTTTCACCGGCCTCCTTCTCATTCACACACATACTCTGTCTTACTACAGCTGACTTTGATTCCTTTTCTTTCAAGTGCATACCTCCACCTATCCAAGTTCTCTTCCACCTGTTCCGTATTCTCACCACAGATCACAATGTCATCTGCAAACGTCATAGTCCACAGGAAAGTTTTGATGAACTCACATAATAGTTTTGGCAAAAGTGTTTTACATCAGATGCTGTTCCTGACACAACCCTCACCATTTGCCGAGACTTGGGACTGGCACAATAGATACTCTGGCTTGTGCGCCATAGTGGCTAGGTGAGGAAAGCCGGTTCTGTGTTGAATTGAATTGGTATAGTATGAATTCATGATTAACCTATATAAATGTAACATACATACCCATTTAAGCATATATGTGTATATATGTATGCATATGTAGGCATACACTCACAGCATGACGGCTCAGTGGTTAGCACCTGCCCTAAAACTCTGTTTTACGGCACTCTGATTTATTGTTTTGTACAATACTCTTATTTTTAACTGCATTTTTACTGTAGTTTATTGTAACCACTGTCTACTGTTTTGTTGGCTGCACTTTATATGTTCTGTCTGGAAAAGGTCCCACTTGTAAATGAGTTGTGACTCAATGAGTCTAGCCTGTATAAATAACGGTTGAATGAATGAATGAAGCACTGTTGGCTCACAGCAAGAAGGTCCTGGGTTCAATCTCTGGTTAGACCTGAGGTTTTTCTGTGTGGAGTTTGCATGTACTTCTCCTGCTTGCATGGGTTTTCTCCGGGTACTCTGGTTTCCTCACAGACCAAAAACATGCATGTTAGGCTACCTTCAGGCCCAGGTTTCCCTTGCAAAAGAGATCTGCGGTCTCAATGGGATTTGCCTGGGTAAATAAAGGGTAATAATATGTACATGTAAATATACGTACATACACATGTGTCCAGTGTATCACAGATTTACAAGGCTCTATTTTTACTGTAGAGGGAGGAAATGAACAGTCTGATAGCTTGAGGGACAAATGACTTCTTGAATCTGTCTGTGGAGCAGGGCTGGGAGAGCAGTCTACTGATGAAGGAGCTCCTCTGCTTCATGATGGTGCTGTGCAGAGGATGGTCAGCATTGTCCATGATGGATAGCAGCTTATTGTGGGTCATTTTCTGCTACTGATGTACTTTGCAAGAGACTCCAGCTCTTTTCCCAACACAGAACCAGCTTTCCTCACCTAAAACATATAAAACCTATAATGCATCTTTAGGCCTGATACTCAGTCATTTCCACTCAAATTAAGACCTCCATTCATCTGTCCAGAGTGGCCCATTTATGAGTCAGACTAACAAAGACCCTAACAAACCTTTATTGTGAGAAGTGAGAGGGCAATCTGCATGCAAATCTAACTTGCAGAACACCTCAGCTTTATAACTCAAACTCAACATTCCCTGTTCTTTGATTTGAGAAAACTCCTTGGATGAGAAGCGAAACATCCTCAGCTACAAAATGGAAGTCCAGTTGATTCTGTCTTCAACTCTTTTTTGGATTTACCATGTCCTGGGTGACTTGAGAATCTTTACCAGCCTATTAGACAATTGCATGCACAAATAATCCTTAAAATTCATTTATCACATATTTCACAACTTCACACCCAATTGAACAGATGTGATTCCTGTAAAAATCATGTGTCTAATTAGTCTTAGAAATAAGAATAGGCATTCTATTTCTATGGGTTATATGCTTGAGAGTGTATAAACTTTAAATGTCACCAGGAATCCAGGCCAACGCCAAGAATCGTTGGTTACGTACTGTAACCCCAGATTCTATGAGTATAGGCGTAGCCCTTTAAGGCTGTCGCTGATGGGTTTATCCCGTTATGCGAAGCATCACACTGAAAAAATTCAGTTCACACCCACCTGCTGTGTGGGCCCCACCCGATCCGTATAAGTTGCGTTAAGAGCGGGTAATCGGCTCCCAAATAGCTTTATTTTTTCTTCAGCCATTCAGGAGCCAGTGAGGCCCGACGCTTAAAGGGCTACGCCTATACTCAAAGAATCTGGGGTTAAAGTACGTAACCAACGTTCTATTTCGTATAGGCTTTACCCTTTAACCTTCCTACTATGTTAGGGTCCGTAGTGACCCATTTTAAATTTTAAATCATGATACTGTCTTTTAAATATTTTTTTTTTGCATCAAGGCTTTTTGACTTTGTCTGGAACCTTTTATTTAAATAAAAAATATATATATTTTTTTCACTAAATTTAATTTTTATTTTTTATAGAACAACACGCACTTGCCGCGCTGGGGTCATTTGTGACCCAGTTATGGTATAAGACTATCAACCAATAATCAGTGTCAAAACTGAAATCATAAACACACTGTGACCTCACTAACTTTGTCATACATATGTTAGGGCCTTCTGTTTTTACCTGTTTGTCTACTTCACTGACCAAAACATCCCCATTTATCCATACTACTTTTATTGATAAGTCCCTCATACTCTGCTCCCAAAAACTGAAAAAGTTCATCCAGCTGTAGATGCAGAGACATGTTGAGGCATGCCCATGTAGAGATGAGCCTACCTGGATAGCCATGCCCATCTTGATAGGCAGACCTAGATAGACACACCCACCTGGGTGTGTCTCTACATGGGCATGTAGAGACATGTAGAAACAGACACTCCATTTTACCTAGAGCTTGGCTGCATACCAAAATGAAGAGAAGATTCACAGTACAAGAAGCTCTAGATCACATCCTTGCTGAAAATGATGCAGAGGACACACCTAGTGACACAGATGAGCCAGTTTCTGAGGAGGACGATGCTATTGAATATGAATCAGAGTACACAGACTCGTCGGATGAGGAGGGCACAGGTGCTGAAGCTGCTCTTGTAACTGAAACCTATAAATCCCAAAACTTGGAGTGCGATTCCTCCTGTTTCACGTGGCAGGGAAACTGCTGAAAATGTTATGAAGATGACCCCTGGGATTACAAGGTTTGCTGTGACACGAGTAAGTGACATCAAGACATGCTTTGATTTGTTTATGCCATTGTCACTAAAGAAAGTCATCATTGCTATGACAAACTTCGAAGGGAAAAAAGTTCACGGTGACACTTGGAAGGACATTGATGAGGAGTGCCTGGATGCTTTTATTGGTGTTCTTCTTCTCGCTGGCGTGTACAGATCCAGCAATGAGGCCCTTACTAGTCTCTGGGATGTGTCCACAGGCATGAGTATTTTCCGCGCAACAATGTCACTTCAGACCTTTCAAATGATCTCAAGAGTCCTCAGATTTGACAACAGAGATACTAGAGCACGGTCTGACAAGCTTGCTCCCATCAAAGACGTCTGGGATAGATGGGTGAAGCTCCTTCCACTGATGTTCAACCCAGGACCAGAGGTGACAGTGGATGAGCGTCTTCTCCCTTTCCGTGGAAAATGCCCCTTCCGGCAATACATGCCCAGTAAGCCAGGCAAATATGGCATAAAAATCTGGGCAGCCTGTGATGCGAAAACCAGCTATGCCTGGAATCTACAGATTTACACAGGCAAACTTGCAGCTGGCATCCCTGAGAAGAATCAAGGAAAACGGGTAATCCTTAAAATAAATAAATATACATGGGTCAAAACTTACCCTTAACACTATAAATGTTACTATGGTTAATAATATTAAAATAACAAAATAATAAGACAAATTTATTTTAGAGATGTGTTCTAATACTTCTTAAAAAAACACAGTTTTGAGGGCATTTTTTGGCTGATTTAAGACGGGTCACAACTGACCCGTTCACATCATAAGTGCGTGCGGGATCTCGCCCCGCTAGGAAGGTTAAGGCTGTCGCTGATGGGGTAAGGGCGAAGCGGATGTTGTCCTCGCCTCACTGGGTCCATTCGAACACCGTATGAGACAGAAGCTTGCCCACAAAAATGTCTTGTCACTTAGCTCCCCATGTGCATAATTATGCATTGCGTAGTTATGTGTGCCATGCACAGACGCATGTTGTGTAGCTATGCATTCTGAAAAACATGAACACCCGGAAAATTTCAACGGAGAAGGAAGATGTGGTGAAAAGGGGGGGGGGGGGGGGAGGAACAAACTGATTTTTGGTGGAACAGTATAAACAGATTAATAATAACAAGTGAACTGATTATTAATCAAATGAACTGATTGGTAACAATAGTCATGAACTGATTAGTGACAATAGAACCAAAATAACAGACACAACTTGTGACTGATAACAACATCTCACACTGCGAAGCATGCAGACAGATGTGAGCTTAAACAGGGTTCCATGAAAACAATAATATTCATTCTGTTAGAACATTAAGGACAGAATGTGTCATGGAACGAACTGTCACATCACGCAGATAAAAACGAATAAATGAGCAGAGTGTTGACCACGCGGCCACAGTGCAAATGTCCTACATCGTCATACCATTATGCAAGGCAGTCGAAGATGCGATACCCCTGGTCGAGTGTGCTCTGAGGTTGACGGGAGGCTCTAAATCTGATGCTCTGTAGGCTTCAGAAATGGCCTCACACAGCCAGTGTGACAAACGCTGGGTGGATAACGGGCGACCTGCAGATGCATCTCTATAATGCACAAACAAATGTTGAGTTTGACGCATTACAGCTGTGCGCACTATGTAACACGTCAATGCCCGCACCGGACAGAGAAGATGGAAAGATGCTTCTTCTTCTGATCTGTGGGGGGGAGGGAAAAAAACGTCCAACGATATCGCTCTTGATTTAAAGGAGCTCGTGATGTTTTTAGGCATAAAAGCTGGGTTTGGTCTTAAATCAGCTAAACTACCATCAGCCTGAATTCTGAGACATGACGGAGCGACAGAGAGGGCAGATACATCACTCACCCTCTTAGCGGATGTTAAAGCCAGCAGCAGGGCTGTTTTAAGAGAAAATAATTTAAGTGGAACCTGATCCAGAGGCTCAAATGGAGCTTTGATCAGGGCTCGCAGGACCAGCGTTAAATCCCACTGTGGAGCAAGTGGGCGTGAAACAGGCCTGCGTCTCTGTACACCTTTTAGAAAATGCTTCATCAGCGTATGATTAAAAGCTGTTCTGTCTCCGAACCCTTTGTGGCAGGAAGAGATGGCTGCAGCATACGTTTTAATTGTGCTGAATGCCAACTTCCTGTCCATCAGCTGTTGTAGAAAAGACAGCACACCGCCTAATGGACATGAGGTGGCCTCTACACCTTTCTCTGTACACCAGCGCTGAAAAGCTGTCCACTTTGATGTGTACAGCACTGTGGTAGATGCAGCACGTGAATCCTTGATTGTGCGCACTACATCCTGTGGGAGACCCATCCTCTCTAAGCGGAACCGCTCAGCGGCCAGACCCACAGGTGCTGGCCTATTTCTGGGTAACTCCTGATCACTCCTCCTGCCTGGAGGAGAGCATCCTCCCTCCACGGCAGTTTCCACGGGCGCCCCGACAGTAGGCATTGCAGGACTGGGAACCATGGTTCGTTAACGCGCTCGGGGGCCACCAGGAGAGCTGTCAATCCCTCCTCCTGAACTCGGTTCAGGAACCGTAAAATCAGAGGAGGTGGAGGAAACGCGTACAGAAGTGTTTTGGGTCATGGGCTGTGAGCAAACGCATCCATCCGCAGCGGAGGTTCGTCTTGCGGGCTCAGAGAAAACCATAGTTGACACTGAACATTCTCTCGTGTCACAAACAGGTCCACAGCTGCTTTGCCAAATTTCTGCTACGTCTGAGTCATCAGGTCCGGGTGGAGAGTCCAGTCCCCGTGACGTGGACCACCCCTGGACAGCACATCTGCCCCTTCGTTCAGAACACCGGGTATGTAAACTGCTCTGATGGAGAGCAGATTTTGGTGAGCCCAACACAGTAGCTTTCACGCAATGTGTAACATCTGGGCTGAGCGCACACCCCCCTGCCGGTTTATGTACCTAGCAGTCACCTTGTTGTCTGTGTGAATCAAAACGTGTTGATTCTGTAGCACAGGAGCAAAGTGTTGAATCACGTTCAGCACCGTGCGACACTCGAAAACATTTATGTGGGCTGATGTGTGATGGGGCCACAGCGCCCCTACTGCTTGAGATAGGCATGTCCCCCACCCAGCCTGACAGCGACGCATCTTTGAAGACTGGCACGTGTGACGTGGGTCTGCTGACGGGGACTCCCTCCGACAGAACCAGGGTGTATCCCCAGTGTCGGAGGTCTGCCCTCACGGAGGGGGGAACAGTGATCATCCGTCTCTTTTGTTTTACTGGGTCCACATGCAGACGCGCAAACCACCTCTGGAGGTGTCTCATGTGTAATAAACCCAGTGGGACAACTGTGTGAGCTCATGACATCATTCCTAACAGCTTCATGATGGAGACGGCTGTTACCACTCTGCCAGGTCTTACGTGACGGAGCTGGTCTTTTAAAGTGTCGATTCTCGTTTGTGATAAACGAGCCCTCATGGTGGTTGAATTTAACTCCACTCCCAGATAAACAATTGTCTGGGCCGGGAAAATCGAGCTTTTCTTCCAATTTATGGCGAAGCCCAGATTCAACAGGTGTGATGTCAACACCTGAGCCTGTATCATTGCTTCCTGTCTGGAGCGTGACAGCAGCAGCAGGTCATCCAGGTAAAACAAAACTCTCATCCCTGCTCTGTGTAACGGATGCAGGGCTGTCTCCACACACTTTGAGAACGTAAGAGGCACGAGGGAATACCCGAACGGCAGCCTGTTGTACTGATACTTCATCCCTTGAAAGGAGAAACGCAGGAATTTTCTGTGTTTTGGGATGATCGGTATGTGAAAATAAGCATATTTTAGGTCAACGGAAACAAACCATTCGTTTCTCTGGATGTTGTCCAACAGCTGTCTGGTTGTCAACATGTGAAACGGTCTGTCCATGATCGCCTTGTTGAAAGCTGACAGATCCAAAATCGGTCTCATCTCTCTGGTCCGTTTGGGAACCAGGAAGTAACGTGGGTAAAACCCTGTGTTTTCCTCTCCGTTGGGAACCCTAGAGATTACTTCTTTTATCAGAAGCTCTTGGACTTCTGCATTTAGGGATGAGATTTGGTCTGGTGATGACAGAACCGTCTCTAAAACTCCTCCGAACGGAGGGGGTCGGGTTGCAAATTACAACGTGTACCCTTTGCATAACACCCTGTCCATCCATCTGTCTGGCGAGCATGTTTTTAGCCACTCCGGGTAACGTTTGTGGAGTGGACGTGCGTTTAAGTGATGCGTCATGTTTTGTACGGATGTCATCCAGTCCGCCGCCTCGACCGCCGTCATGTGTCGCGGGTATGTTTTCCGCGTGACCCAAGGTGAGGCTTCCTCGAAAGGGCTCTGAACGCGCCCGTGCGCTACGTTCAGACCACGGTCCAACCTTTATGTCCAGGTGGGCCGGTGTGTGTTGAGGCGAAGCGTGTAACAGCTGATGACGCCGTGGGGCCGCGCGTTCGACGTCACTGTGCGAACGCTGAGAGCGCAACTTCATCTACGCCGTGCTGTTTGAGTGAAGGCTGCGAGCCCCGCGGGAGCACACGTTTTCTCTGGTGGGACGTGCGCCGCTCTCGCTGGAGGCGAGACTTGTCACTGGGTTCGCTCAGCTGTCTCACGCTTATGCTGCCGTGAGCGGCCGAGCGCTGAGACGCGGTGGGTGAAGGCTGCCCACGTCACGGCCGCACGTGTTTGCTTCGGTGAGGCGTGTGTCGCTCTTGCTGAGAACAAGGGCCTTCACCGGACCCGGCCTGCGGTCCCACATTTATGCCGATGTGAGCCGCTGAGCGCCGGGGAGCTGTGTGTGTACCATCATCAACGTAGCGCCGTTTGGATGAAGGCTGTTTGCATCTCGCGAGTGCACGTTTGACACTGCTTGGGTGAGGATCGTGCAGCTCGGGTTGACAACGAGTTATTTCGCTTACCATTGTGTCGTGTGAGCGTGTCGTCATGTCTTGGAGTGACAGTGAGGTTAAAAAAACCTTTATTTAAGGACACCGGCTCGTTATGTGTGGAAGATGTGTACACAGCCGCTGTGAGTTCATCCGAGCGTACAGACCTGCTAAAAACAGACACTTTGATCATTGAATGATGATTTATTTCAACTTTCGTGTCACTTTTACACACACCCTCCACAGACCGTCATTTTTTAAATCTTCTCCCCCGTGAGCTCTGCAATTTGTTGGCCCAGGGCGCCGTCTGCAGGCGATCTCTGGGGAAACGCTGAACTGCTGGTTGCCGAGATGAAGAGGGCTGGTCTCTGACGGGCGGAGCTGGTGGTAGAGCTGAGCGAGACGACGCCGCCGTGGCCGTGGAACGTCGTTGCTTCTGCCTCTGCTCACGACGGTCTCTCCAGCGGGCCGGGGGGCAGGATGAGCCGTGCGGCTTGATGAGGTGGCACACAATCTCCGACACCTCCTCCAACTGCTTGGAGTTCATCAGCATGGCTTTGAAGCTGCTCCCAAACAGCGCGTCAGCCGTGATGGGGCCCTCCATCAGGTCTCTGTGCAGTTTATCCGGCAGCGAGGGGCAGTGACGAAGCCAGGTGGATCGCTGAATCATCGTCATCCACGCTGCAATCCTGGATAGGCAAACCGCAGAAGAGGCACACATGTTGAGGATGGGAAAGCCCGGAGGGGTCGAGCATCCGCTCGGCCCCCCTAGTTCCAACACTGCACTCCCAGGGAGGGAGCGAGCATCGGGGCTGCTGCTAACGTCACTAGTCCCAGAGGAACAATCCGATTCGCTCCGAGAGCCGGCGTCGAAGAAGTCAATCGTGTCGTCCAGCGAACAGTCTCCCGCCACGGACAGGCAGTTCTCGACGTTAGCCTTAAACAAGGCTGCTCTCCTCTGCCTTTCCTCCGGTGGAAGATAGTCACAGAGGCGGCAGGAGGAAGCGCGGGCAACGTGGCGGGGACCCAGGCATCCCTTGCAGGTGTCGTGCCGGTCAAAGCTAAGCAAGTAACCGGTCTTGCAAGATGGACACAAGTGGATGGTGTTGGAGCTGGACATCTTGTCGAAGGTCAGTGTTATTAGCTTGCTGAAGAAAAATGGGAGCCGATTACCCGCTCTTAACGTAACTTATACGGATCGGGTGGGGCCCACACAGCAGGTGGGCTTGGACTAAATTTTTTCAGTGTGACGCTTTGCATAACGGGATAAACCCATCACCAACAGCCTTAAAGGGCGAAGCCTATACAAAATAGAACAGTCAGGGCAGACTGACTTCACTGAGAACAGTTACTAGTAGGTTGTTATACAAAATCATGCGGAAAGGTCATAGCCCTCATGACTGTCCAGTGTAGTGATATGGGGCTGTATATATATATATATATATATATATATATATATATACACAGTATAGTTAACTATCAGTTATGAGTTAAGCTCATAAGTTATGCATGTATTATGCAAATAACCTCGTTGTTTGGGCACCACCTTTCTCTTCGAGAGGAACAATTAGTCTCTATTTACCCCCAAATTAATGTAATCTGATTGTGAATTCTTTTCTCGTGTTTAAAGAATATCTAATCTATTAATACACACAGATATGCCAAAATAATCACAAATTCAGTTTAATTTGATGTATTTTATTATAAAAAATAATAATCTGTGACATATATGAAAATTATGCATAGCAAAAGTTAACTGAATATCAAATGATGTTGAATCAAAAGTCTAATTGATAAGTAAAATTTGTGAAACATAAAGGCAGACTTAGGACTGGTTTCTGTCTGTGAAGTAGTTAAAATTGTGTCTAAGGTGAGCTAAGGTTGTCTGATAAGTTGTGATATAGGTACACCAGAAAGGCATTGAACAGGATCTGTCCTATCAGGATGTAGTTGGTCAGAGCATGGTTCTGACAGCTGCTTAAATGGTACCAGCCTCAGATGTTCCAGTGACTGAGAGGCTGAAGTCTCCTCAAAGTTCAACTGTCATCGTTAGAGGGACGAAGGTCCATATGGTAGTCAGCTCGATTTACCACTCTCTGGTGTGATGGTTGCCTGTTAGACAGCTCCCGGGTTAATGCCTGGTTCTGGTTAAGCTGGGTTTCTTCTGTATCTTTTGTCCCGTCTCTGCTCAAAGTTGTCTGCAGAAAGGATGCTTCTGTCCTTTCTGAAGTCAAGTGCAGAAGCTGGGTTTCTTCTCTCTCCAGTTCTCTGTGCAGAAGCGTGTTGCTTCAGAGCCTCTTCCAAAGAGTGTGTTTTCTCTAAAGTTTTCTTAGAAGAAGTGCAACGTACTGTCTGTGTGAAACAGAGATGAAGGTCCACCTTTCAGAAGAGGTTGTCCTAACTCTTGGCTTATTAAATAAATCTAGAGTCCCTTTTTTCTGCCTTAAAAGTTTCCTTTTAAAAGAGAAAATAAAACAAATGTCATATCTTAAAGAAATATTACTTAAAACATACATTTTCACAAACAAACATTCAGGTATAACATATTTAGGATTAAACATTAACATACAATGTTTTACCAAAAGTGTCGCTGTCCATCTCCTGAAAAAAGACTGTGATTAAACAAAGGGTTCTTATGGTTCTTTTTTGTTTTTTTTGAATGTCCAGAGGACCAGATTTAACTTTTTTAGATTTTTCTACCTGGATTATTGAGAATGCATCAGGAAGTTTTTATGGTATCTTCAGGGGAACGAGTCTGGGAGAAATACTCCTTTTCGATAAAGGAAGATATCAAAGTAGCAAGTTTGAATGTTTCAAAAAACTCCAAGGTCAGTTGAACAAAAGTTCACATTAAAACGATCTGTCTGTTTCATGGGAAAATTAGTTCATATTGGCAGTGAGGTTAAAACAGTGACTTTTTTTTAATTACATTTACATTAGTGTCAACTAATACGTTTGTGAGCTGAGCTGAATATTTGTAAAACAATGTGTGTTTGTTCCCAAGGGAATAGATTAATCTTATTTTAACAGTTTAAAACACAAAACACAGGAATGATGCTTGTTTGAGATGAAGTGAACTGTTTCTGAGGTGGTGTTCCCCTCCACCAGTTTCTAGAAGATCATGGCTATAACCCCTTGACAGTAGGTCAGAGATCATAAAGAGAAAGGATCATTTTAATTCTACACTTCACATATCTACTACATATACTACAAACTTCACTCAAAAGAAAAATGCGTTAAAGCTGCAAATGTGAATGGATCTCTCATTGCTACTTTACTTGTGGACTCAATATTTACCGTATTTGTTTTTACAGAAACTATATATATATATATTAAATTTTTTTTATTATTATTTTTTGCTGTCGGCTGCTCCCTGCGTTAGGGGTCGCAACAGCGAACTAAGTCTCAGGAAGACTTGGCAGTTATTTTTACGCCGGATGCCCTTTCTGATGCAACCACAGACCACCGACCTACCACACCCCTCTGTGTGGAACAGAGAGCTGCTATCTAGGACACCCAGAGGAGCAGATGGTGGGGGTTAAAGGCCTTGCTCAAGGGCCCAGAGTGGGGCGAATGAGGGTGGGGGCAGGTGTGGGTGCTTCACCTATCCCACCCACATTTT
>NC_056498.1:76234693-76255108 GCF_014905685.2 Nematolebias whitei | reverse complement strand
TTCTTCCTTCTTTATGCATTGTAGCTGACTCTTTATGGTCATCTCTGTGAAAGTTTTATAGCTAGTTTATTGGGAAAAAAAGAAAATGGACCTAAGCAGAAACAGGAAAAATTCAGTGAACCAGTCTGCCAGCTTTATTCATCTCAAAATCATGTAATATTCCACAATATCAACTTTTCAGCCCAACAGTTGTTCATAATATTAACATGTTACAAACCCTGTCAATTTGAATTGTGTAGAAATGAGCCTTTAGAGGATCCTTTGGATAGGTAAACATAACTGAATTACAACTGCAACACTTCAGGTTCTTTTCTTTTTTTATTACTTCCCTGTCAGAGTGTGTGCTGTAGCTTGACATTATTTTATTAATCTCAGTCCTGATATGAAGATCTTCTTGAGGAGCAGTGACCTCATATGTAGAGGTTATCATTCAGATAGTGATACCACTGCTGTCACAATCCTCTGACAGAAGCTCAGGGTTTCAGCTCTCCTGTCCTTGGAGACCACTTGACCACTTCTGTGCAGTTATTCACTTTCACTTATTTGAATTGCTACATTAATTTTATAGAATCAAATTATTCTGTTAAACAATAAATAAATAAATAAATAAACATGAACCTTGATATAAAGGATAGGTATGGCTACACTGATACATGTCAGTTGTCTTTATTTCACTAGTTTACATGGTGGCTCTATTAATTCTAGCCTAAAATGTTTACATTTCCCTGCCAGCTGCAGACATTTTTAATTTAAACAAGTGTTACGCCAAGTCCCCTGTCGGTGATGTATTTGAATAGGGAAGTTTTGTAGTTTTTATGTTTTTATGTATAGGAAACAAGCAGAAATAAAGTACATCTTAATGTTTTTGGTGAAAGATCAGAATGATTTTATTATCCTTGCACAGTAAAGTACAACAAAATTACTTTCCGTATAGCCATCCTAAAGATGGACAGAAGTGTATAGGGGGCTGCAGGTTCTAAGATGTGCTGTCAGGTAATAGTTCCTCAAAATCCTATTCTGTCTGACCATTTTTTAATAACCTTTGAGTTTACATTAAATGACTACACAGTCACTGAGAGTAAATGTCATCTTAGCAGGTGCATATCAGAAAATGCTGTAACCAAATTTAAACAATCTCTTCTATCAATGTTTTCCTCTGTCTTGCAGAGTAATGCATCAGAGAACAGTGACTTAGATCATCTAGTTGATCATCTTACAACTTCAATGCAAACTTCACTTGATAAAATTGCTCCACTCAAAAAGAAAGTAATCAATCAGAGGAAACTGGCTCCTTAGTTCAATTATGAGTTATATACTTTAAAGCAGGCATCTAGAAACCAGGAGAGAAAATGGCACTCTACTAATGTTAAAGAACTTTATTTAACTTGGAAAGATAGTCTGCTAACATACAAAACAAGCTTTCCGTAAAGCTAGAACTTTATATTACTCATCTTTAATAGAGGAGAATAAAAATAACCCTAGGTTTCTGTTTAGTACTATTGCTAGACTAATTAAAAGTCCCATATATGTTGAACCATGTATCCCTACAACTATAAGTAGTGATGACTTCATGAGATTCTTTATAAATAAAATTATTTCAATTAGAGAGACAATTCAAACCATCCTTCCTTCCACTATCTGTAGTCTCCTGTCAAATGAAGCAACTTTAAAAATTCCACTTGAGCCTGATTTATGTTTGGACAGTTTTTGTCCTGTTGAGCTCTCTGAATTGTCAAAAATAATAACCTCATCCAAACCATCCACATGTCTGCTAGATCCCATCCCAACCAGACTGTTTAAAGAGGTATTTCCCCTAATTAATGTCCACATTTTGGATCTACTTAATTTGTCTTTAATGGATGGTTATGTAGGGCAGCACAGTGGTGCAACTGGTAGAGCTGCTGCCTCTCAGCGAGCAGGTCCTTGGTTCAAACCCCGGTCCAGGGGCCTTTCTGGGTGGAGTTTGCATGTTCTCTCCGTGCATGCGTGGGTTTTCTCCGGGTGCTCCGAATTCCTCCCACAGACCAAAAACATGCATGCTAGGCTGATTGGTAACTCTAAATTGTCCCTAGGTGTGATTGAGAAAGTGAATGGTTGTTTGTCTCGTTTGTCTCTATGTGGCCCTGTGATGGACTTGCGACCCGTCCAGGGTGTACCCCGCCCCTCGCACAGTGATTGCTGGACATGGGCACCAGCGACCCCCGTGACCCAAAATGGAATAAGTGGGTAAAGAAAATGGATGGATGGATGGAATTATTTAGGTCATATTTGAAGCTTTGATATATCATGAATCATTTCCATTACAAGAATTATTGACCGTCTGATTTTGAATTTTTTTTTTTTTTTTATTATTTTAAATGAACGCCTTTTGTTTCCCAAAGTTGTATTTTTTTGTATTTTTTTTTTATGGCTTTGAAATGTATTTTGTTTCCAAAAACGGGTGAAGTGTTGCAGTTGTCATGCCGGGTCATTAGTTGGCGCTGTGGTTTTGTATCTTCAGTTAACGCGCATGCGCGTTATCATGGCTTTCACTTCCTGTTTAGCTAAAGTTTAGCTAAACCCCGCTGGTAAAAAGTGACTGGGCGAAAACTGGATCCTGGCTGGATTTGTGGGGAAAAAGTCGACTTCTTGACCGCATCCAGGATTGTTTTGTCAAAGAGAAAGTTCACATTGGTTGTTGAATTGACCAAAACCGAGTTTCTGTACGAGTCGTGTAGTCAAGGAGGGACGTTTTGAGAGGGGGAGATGCCGGGTGAGTTTCGTAAATCTACCTCGGTTTTATTTTAAAACCTACTTTGTCTCGGTTCCGTATCAGGAACCTACCTCGATTCGTTTATACAAATCTACCTCAGTTTTAAATTATTAAAACCTACTTTATCTCGGTCCCTAATCTGGAACCTACCTCGATTCGCGTTCTACGAAATCTACCTCGGTTTTATTTTGAAAACCTACTATTTAAAAAAAAGTTTTTCAATTTATCTTAAGTAGTTGTTTGTCTCAGCCAAAAGATCTCAGTCTGTTTCGAATTCTGTTGAGGTCGAATCCTCCCGATGGAAGACCAGAGCGTCCCCTCGCTCTCAAAGACTAGCAGAGGTTTAGAGGAAGAATCCTGTGATTCTTGGTGATCAATCCTCGTCCTGGGTCCACCGAGCAGACTGACCAGCTGAGGACCCTGTTCGTGACGCCAAATTGTGGAGTTTTATCAAACTTTGTTGTTCAATAAAATTTAGCAGACTGCGAACTTTGTTTATAAAAACATGTAGCAAGGTTTATTTCTCTTCTGCAGAAGGAGAGAACACATGGAATGGAAACGCAGCCCAAGAATTCCTGTGTGTTTTCTAAAAAACATGAGCAATGCAGCTTCATTTATACATCTTCACATGTAACAGATCTTGCTTTGATACAACAACCATTACCTCATTTGCAATCTTATCAGAGAAAAAAACAGACAGTACGTTTGTGGTCAGTGACTGGTTCTGGAGCTGGGTTTGAGAAATGGAAGTTACAAAGCTTCACACACTTGATGCTGAAGGGATTCAGCTGATAAGCTTTAACAGAGTGTGATAAAAAGTAAATGACTAATAAGTGTGATGATAAACTTGATGAACAAAATAAAATGTTTTTCATTTCCACAAAGTACTGATCCTTTCTGAGACTCAGAGCTAAAACTGCAGGCAAATACTTTAATTATCAACTTAAAGTAAACTGTAAATTGAGTAACCATATCAAACGTTTATATTAACAACCCAGAAAATCTCAACACTTTTACATGCACAGTTTGTTGTCCTACATTGTGTTGTCAATGATGTCTTCCTGTCTTGAAATACTTATGTCACTTTCGCCATTGTCTTTTGTATTATGTTGATCCTCACTCTCAGTATGAACTTTTCTCAGTCTGAGGCAGTGTACTCTAATGCATGTTCCTCCATGTCTTATCTCACTCATCCTTATAACCTGAATCTCTCACTCACTGCTCATTGAATTGAAAAAGCTCCTTGGATGAGGAGCGAAACGTCTTCTGTTACAAATAAAGTCCAGTTGTTTTTGTATTGAACGCTTTTTGAATGTGGTGGAATAAAATTGTGTATACTGGGTCCCAGTTGCATCCAACAACAGTATAAAATGTAAAAGAAAAATGGCAATAAGATCTTAGATATGAACTAAGAAAAATGCTAATAAAATACACCAAGCACTAGCAGCATAAAATAGCATGAAAACAAAACGGCGAGCAGCAGCATGAACATGAGTCTGTGTGAGCAGATGAGTACGAATGAACACAGCAACATGAAACAGATCAGGAGCAACATGAAGTGATTTTTCATTGATTATCCTGGTTAGTGCCAGGCACTGGTGTTCTTTCTTTCTCTAGAACCATCGCTTGCTTTTATGTCTTTTTTGCTCTATCAGGTATGCTGTGTCCTGATTAATTCCCACCGTCGAGACAGACTTTCCTCCAAAAATCAGTTTCAGCGCTCACTTCATTAAAGAAAAAGTCAAATCCACACGTTGTCAAGAGTCAACTGTCAATCTTTCACATCCATACTCTCAGTATCTAACAATTTAAATGCTAATACGGCATCTGGAAGTTCTATTTTGTACTTGTGCATTTGTCCATATTAATGTTTGAAATCAATAATGTGGTCCATCATGTACACATGACTGTCTCACTATTTGGTCAAAATTGGAAAAAAAAAAAAAAAAAAAGTATTGTGAATTTGATCCTGTTCTTCTTTCACAAATAAGTAATTGAATTTTGAAAGTAATGTATCCATACCAGTGTCCTAATTCTAATTATCCACGGGCATTTCCACTTTTCTTGCTCTTCCAGAAGGTGCCAAGGCCCCTGCACATGCTCATTTACTCTCATTGAGTTTGGCGACTCGGGTCTGAATTTCAGCTTTATTCTTCCAGCTTTGTAGGGGTTTCTCTCTTCAAATGTAGGCAGGACTCTGCAGTCACCCACCATCCTCTGCTAATAATGTTACTCAATGAAAATATTCCAATTCCACAACAAATGGTGTTTCCACTTTATTTCTTTGCTCCACTCCCCACCATTTCAGCACACATACACACTTCCCCTGTCATTCTGCCCTTCAAAATAATTGTAGCATTTATGAAGTAATGGCAGAAGACGGGTGACACTTGCTCCTCAACTTCACACTTGTTTATTTATTTTGCACTCGTTAAAGCGGGGCACCTGCTGGTTATGTATTGACCAACAACAACTTAATTAATGTATTCACCCTTTAATAATCAAAACTGAGTCACTGATGTAGAATCTATTAATTACAGATAATTATTTACCATAACAAATGAATATGCATCTAAATGAAGCAAATACTTTATAGTTATCTTTGATGTTTTATTACAAAAATATTTAATCAAACTAAGAATCAACAACAATAAAAAAAAAAAACAATCAAACAGCATAAGTGATCAAGGATAATAATTTGTAAAATAACTGGTTGGACGGTACCCAAGGTAGCTGAAAAGTCACTGTGACTGCTTAAGGGTTTGGTGAGGACATAAACTGATGAGAAGGTGTGCCACTATCACAACATTTTGCAGGCTTACACTTCAAGCCGAGCATGTGAGTCTTCCAGTAAGAAAAATGCTTCATGTTCTGTAGTTACTTAAAACTTCTACTTGCTTCTGACAAAACTGTAACGTTTATTTGCTCATAAATAAATGGAGATGGACATCAGATGGACTGCGTCAGGATTGAGGCCCGGTCAAACTACCTTGTCACACAAAGGAAGTTTGTGTGTAAATCATCAGCTCTCAGAAGTGTTTTGGCTAACTCAAGAACATTAGGACTCTGAAGAAAAAAGCGTCCAGCTCAGAGTCAACAACAGGTGTCACTCAAGGGAAAGTTATTTTCTGAGAAACAGAACAGAGAAATATGTTAAACACATCATATTTCACATGATTTCATTATAATGATTAAAAACTATAATCAACATTTTTCATGTTCACATCTGTTATAATCAAATAAAGCAAACTTCATTAATGATCTGTCCCCCCACCCCTTCTTAAAAGCATAAAGGAACAGAGTAAACATTAATCAGATTTTAGATGACTCTGAGTTCAAGGACAGTCAATGTGGGAAAACATCAGACATTATTCTAGTCAAAAGTAACTTTTTAAGGAAAACAATTCATGGTGAGCCTGGAAGACAACCCAAGGATCAGATGTTACAGTCAGGGCAGGGGAGCACATCTTCTTGATACACAATAGACTGAACACATATGTTTAAAACACTAGTAAAACCAGAAGTTGAACTTCAGAATAAAATACTGAACATATAATAAACAGAATTGTCTCTTTAGATACTGTTAACACAGTTAAACTTGTAGAACGTAATCATTGGTTATAAATATACAAGTCGATGTTTAGAGTCAAACCAAATTAACATTGCTGCTACAGTTTATCAACTACGTATAGACAACAAAACAAATGTTAAAATTACCTCAGTTTCCTAAGGACACAAGGAATGAGACCAAATTCAGAACGCACCTGTAAGTAGAAAGTGTTGTTTCTTTAAAAGAATCACAAGACTTATGGGGAAATATCACTTGCCTTGGATAACTAACTCAAAATGGCACAAAGGTGTACATTCACCATGACTTCTATGCAACGATGTTGTATGAATGCTGCTGCACACAGGAAAGGAAATGAGTACAACAAATAACTCAAGAACTATATTACAAACCGGGAACACATGGGGGAATCACGAACAGGTGTGCAACATGAAACACTAAGGATGGGACACAGGGCTGAGAACCTGAAAATACCTGGGAAAAGAACATAACATCAAATAGCACAGAAAACAAGTGAGGGAACTGAATTCTCACAAAATCCAAGTCAGTTTTATAAAAAATGAGCTACATTGTGTCTGACAGTAGCTGAAAGTCATCCTCACAACATTATCTAAGAGTTATTTTGATATCTTACAAGAGAACTAGCATAGCATCATAGCATAATTTACAAGTTTGTATTGGCTATAACTTACTCTCTTCTCAGTTTAAGAGTATTTTTTGTCTAAAACTTTGGCATTAAAGGCAATATGCATTCCTTCAAATAATACTAAAGCTTTCATTTTACCTTTATTTCTTTTCATTTTCTAAAAGTAATTGACAGCTTTTTCTTCCAGCTAAAAGCTTTCTGTCCTTCACACATTTCTCCTTTTTACTCTCACAGGAGCTTTTAGTGTGTCTTTGGAATTTGTGAACAGTCAAAACAGCTCGTGGTTGGCTGGCTGGGCGTCTGTGATTTATGTTGGAGAGCTCACATTGGGAACACTGGAGAGACAGACAGAAAGAGTGAGAGAAAGAAAAGGAGGTGGACTGAAGGAAAAAAGAATGAAAAGGCAAGCTGGTGTTTGGCTGAGCGGTGAAGAGATATTCTCTGCAGTGCATTCTTCTTCCATCCATGGAGACCAGCTCTTTATCCACTCCCCTGTGAGTTAGCAGAAACAAAAATGGCGCTATAAATGATAGGAGTGTAGGCAAAGTTACATTAAATGACTTTATATAAACAAAAGTGCATCAAAATTAGGTAAAATCTGATTCAACAATAGAATTTATGTCCTTTGTAGTTATTTTTATAAGAAAAAATAGACTTAATTAAGGAAATTTCACAGATTATTGTTTTTCTTTCAGGTGAAATGTTGAATTACTCAGAAAAGCTTTAAAGGTTTATCATCAGCCAAGGCTAAAAAGCAGCTTTAAACACTGTTTTTTTTATGATTCTTTCTTTTTCCAAGACTTTGATTAAATGTGGCCTTGCAATTGTGACATTATGCTGATAAACAAGAACACACCTCTGCCTCCATTCTTTCTTTGACTGAAGTGTACAACACAAGCAAGATGTCGACTTATTCTCCAGTGACTTTTGATTCAAATAAATCCTGACTTCATTTATGCACACACGTCCTAAGCTTAAATGCTATTTTTTAGAGTTTTAATTGCTGTAATTGAATTATTTTTTGCTACACATTTGTTGTTTATACAGTATTTTGATAAATGTATTGGCAATAAACTCTTTTTATTTTATTGCACTTTATTTGTGTCATGATCCTGGTTTTCTGGTAGTTAAAGATTTATGAATTGATTTTTTTAATACTGCTGTTTTTAGTGTTTCATTTTGTTTAACTTTATGATTTTTTTGTTAGTGTTTTATTCTTGTGATGTTCGTTTTCTGTGACTCCCTGTGTTCCCTGTCCCTCAGTATTTTTCCACTGTCAGCCTCTGCTCCTCAGTCCTGCTCCTCCCACTCACACCTGCTTCCCATTCCTGCTGTAGTCACTTCATCAGTCCCAGCCATTGCATTCTCCGTTTTTTATTTCATCCTCAGTCTTTGTGTGTGTTGCATGCCATGTCTGAGTATTTTACTTTATTTTTTGTTGTTGTAGATTTCTTATTTTCATTCATCCTTTATTTATACAGGATAGTCTCATTGAGCCTCGAGGACTCATTTTCAAGAGAGAACTGCGTTTGCTGACACATTAGCCTTTTGCACACCTTAGATATAGTTTGAATGTTGACAAACAAGGAAATTGAGAACTTTACCTTTCAACTCAACACTTTATTTCCTACTAAAGTGCAAAACAATGCCCTTCTTACTGAGGACAAGCCCACAACCCATCAAAACACCCAACACTCCATTGCACTATCACTTAGGATACACCATTTGGAGGCAAAAACTCATCTCTCACTCAGAAGGAGCATTCCACTTTTTTTTTTCTGACTAAGAAACATGGCTTAAGACTTAGAGGAGCTGACTCTTTGAAGTATCCAAAATATCTTTTGGGATTGGTGCAATGAAAAATTGGGTGAAGATGTGAAATGTGCTAAAGTAAACATGCTAAAGATGTGGCATTTGTTTCAGGAGCAAACACCTGTAAGAAATGCATGAAAACAGTTGTGGTTTTGTTTACTGGAATATTTTCTTTGGAGTCCTTGTATTCCTGTGGAAGTACTTTTAAATACATTTTTAACATACTTTTGCACAACAAAACAGCAATTTGCTTATGTTTTCTATCAGTAAATAATAAAGATGACAAGTAAAAATCTTACCACCAAAATGCTAAGTAAAATTTAGATGAATAGTTTCTTGTTTTGAAGATCACACATGCTCAGTCCTAGTCTCTTTTTTAAATCCATTTTCTTACTGACACTGCAGAGAGAAGACAACAGTATTGTTCTTGACAGTTTGTTAGAGAGATAATTACCTAGACCTCAATGGACTGCTTGCTGAGACTGTCTGAAGAAGATAGAGTCATGGCTGCACTCAAACCCACTGATCTTTTCCTAATTTTTGGCGATGTCATAACAAAAGCACATCTGTAAAAATGCTTGTTGCTTTGTGTCGCAGTGATGAGACAGACACAAACACATTGCCTTTGTGTCTTGCAGACTCTGACAGAATCTGTCACACACACAGGTTCATTATTTAAACTGCAGCGCTGCAGATGCAAAAACTCAAGTTGGTATCATTCTCTTTGCTCCTTCTCTCCCTTTTGTTGATTTTCCATATTGTCTTCCTCCTGTTCTTTCCTTTTCCATTTTCATCTTCTAAGATTTTATGTTTTTATATCATCCATGAGCAAAGGCAAAATGGAACATGTTTTTGCATGTGTGTTTGTATCTTTAGCAAAATATCTCATGAACTAGAGTACAGATTTTAATGTACCTTTGGCCACACAGACCAGTTCCTCCTTATGTTGTCTCTGGCCATTCAAGCATTACTGACATGTCCCGCACAAATGTGAGGCTTTAAAATAAAGTGAGATGTGCAAAACAAAATTAAATGTGGAACAAGACCTATCAACTTTTACATGTAACTATGTGTTGGAGAAAAAAAAAAAATTCTCACCTTAGCTTATTTACTCAGAGGAGCCACACTCAACAGCAGGGGAAGATTTTTAACTGGTATTTTAATTGCAAGGCCATATTTTCAGGACAGATTTTGTACGTATGTTTTATTTACTCATTTCATTTCACCCAAACAACAAATATAATACAATTTAAAGAAAAGAAAAAAAATATACAATCACAGAAATAAAATGAAAGGCAGCAGAAGAAGCATGAGTACTTATAATATCTGCCCCTTGTCCCCAAAATATATTCCAAACAAAATTACTATACAAAAGCAAGATTAATTAATAATTAAAAAATTAATACTAATAAAATAAAAACTTAGCTAAAATATAAGATCAACTGTAAACAATTTTTATGAACTCACATTATACTTAATATACATTTTTTTTTTTTTTTTATCATCTTCTTGAATATGTACATAGTTTGGACATTTTTAATATCAACCTCCAGATCATTCCACAATCTAATACCCTGAAATATAGTGGATCACATCTTCAGACTGGTGCAACACCATGGCTTCACAAACATCTCCATCCCCTTAAGATAATAATTACTTTCTCTTTTAACAAATTTCCCTTGAATGTTAGTAGGTAGTATGTTTTTGTTGGCCCCATACATAAACAGTAAGATATTGTAATCAACCAAGTCATAAAATTTTAATAACTTTAGCTGAAGAAACAATATATTTGACAGATGGTTATAATCTTTTCTGGTAATAATTCTTATAGCTCTTTTCTGTAAAATAAAAATTGGATTTGTAATTGTTTTACATGCTTTACCCCAGACTTCAATACAGTAAATTAAATGTGGAACAATAATGGCATTATACAATAGAAATAGTGGCATTATGCAATAAGAAATAGATTACACAGATATGCAGGAAGTATACAAAAAGACCAGTCACGAGAATCTGCCACGAGCAGTGTGTGAAGATTGTTTTTATAGGCTTATCAGTTCAGCCAAGCTCACAGACTCAGAGGCGTCCTTGAAGCGACAGCTGCACGTTGCAGCCTCACCCAGCTCCTCATCCAGATCTCTCTGCTAACCCAAACATATCATTCATGGGCAGAGTTAATCAGCAATAGTAACAAAAACATCCATAAGCTTTGATCGAAAACCCCTAAAACTATGCTTTAAATGTGATGTGGATGTATATGTGTGTGCCTGTTTAAAAACATTTATTTTAAAACGGTGAGTGAACTTATTTGGGTTTATGGAATTTCCCATTTAGATTGTTTAATTTACAGTATTAATCACCGGTCATCTATTGTAGCCACACTCCTCTAAGAAAAAAAAAAAAACAAAGACAGAAAGAAAATCGCTGTAATGCCACTTTTATTGGTGATATGTGACTTATCTGCTGCTGATTATCCATGCTGCTGATCTCATGCTGCTGACTATCTCATGCTGCTGTATTCATTCATACCCATTTACTCACTACAGACTCCTGTTCGGGCTGCTGTTTAATATACCATATAATTTTACATTACGGTAGTCGCTCACTACTTTGTGGTTAGACTTTCGCGGACTCGCTCTATCGTGGTTTGTGGATGTCCAAAATATTAGCTTTTTTTTTTTTTAACACATGATTGTGGACTGTACAGGTCCTTCTCAAAAAATTAGCATATTGTGATGAAGGTCATTATTTTCCATAATGTAATGATAAAAATGAAACTTTCATATATTTCAGATTCATTGCACACCAACTGAAATATTTCAGGTCTTTAATTGTTTTAATACTGATGATTATGGCATACAGCTCATGAAAACCCAAAATGCCTGTCCCCAAAAAATTAGCATATTTCATCCCACCAATGAAAGACAAGTGTTTTTAATACAAAAAACGCCAACCTTCAAATAATCATGTTCAGTTATGCACTCAATACTTGGTCGGGAATCCTTTTGCATGAATGACTGCTTCAATGCGGCGTGGCATGGAGGCAATCAGCCTGTGGCACTGCTGAGGTGTTATGGAGGCCCAGGATGCTTCGATAGCAGCCTTAAGCTCATCCAGAGTGTTGGGTCTTGCATCTCTCAACTTTCCCTTCACAATATCCCACAGGTTCTCTATGGGGTTCAGGTCAGGAGAGTTGGCAGGCCAATTGAGCACAGTAATACAATGGTCAGTAAACCATTTACTAGTGGTTTTGGCACTGTGCAGGTGCCAGGTCATGTTGAAAAATGAAATCTTCATCTCCATAAAGCTTTTCAGCAGATGGAAGCATGAAGCGCTCCAAAATCTCCTGATAGCTAGCTGCATTGACCCTGCCCTTGATAAAACACAGTGGACCAACACCAGCAGATGACATGGCACCCCAGACCATCACTGACTGTGGGTGCTTCACACTGGACTTCTGGCATTTTGGCATTTCCTTCTCCCCAGTCTTGCTCCAGACTCTGGCACCTTGATTTCCGAACGACATGCAAAATTTGCTTTCATCCGAAAAAAGTACTTTGGACCACTGAGCAACAGTCCAGTGCTACTTCTCTGTAGCCCAGGTCAGGCGCTTCTGCCGCTGTTTCTGGTTCAAAAGTGGCTTGACCTGGGGAATGCGGCAACTGTAGCCCATTTCCTGCACACGCCTGTGCACGGCTGCTCTGGATGTTTCTACTCCAGACTCAGTCCACTGCTTCCGCAGGTCCCCCAAGGTCTGGAATCGGCCCTTCTCCACAATCCTCCTCAGGGTCCGGTCACCTCTTCTCGTTGTGCAGCGTTTTCTGCCACACTTTTCCCTTCCCACAGACTTCCCACAGAGGTGCCTTGATACAGCACTCTGGGAACAGCCTATTCATTCAGCAATTTATTTCTGTGTCTTACCCTCTTGCTTGAGGGTGTCAATGATGGCCTTCTAGACAGCAGTCAGGTCGGCAGTCTTACCCATGATTGCGGTTTTGCGTAATGAACAAGGCTGGGAGTTTTTAAAAGCTTCAGGAATCTTTTGCAGGTGTTTAGAGTTACGTCGTTGATTCAGATGGTTAGGTTAATAGCTTGTTTTGAGAACCTTTTCATGATATGCTAATTTTTTTGGGACAGGCATTTTGGGTTTTCATGAGCTGTATGCCAGAATCATCAGTATTAAAACAATTAAAGACCTGAAATATTTCAGTTGGTGTGCAATGAATCTGAAATATATGAAAGTTTAATTTTTATCATCACATTATGGAAAATAATGACCTTTATAACAATATGCTATTTTTTTGAGAAGGACCTGTACAGTAATACGACTGTACATTACTCATGAGGATGTTGAAAAGTTAATGACAAAAAATGATAATAATTCGGACAGGCGTTGCCATTCTGTAGTTTTATTTCATTTAACCTCCAACTGTACTGTAATCACCACTCAGACGGACTACATTTCCCTCAAATCAATGCTGTGCTGTTGTGCCTCTAGGCGTTGTTTTCTGCCGAACAATATTTTTGCAAAGCGAAGTTACAACTGCTGAACCGGTCATTCAAAAGTAAAATTTAATTCATGTCACATGGGGAAAAAAAAAAAAAAAAAAAAAATATATATATATATATATATATATATACATACATATATATATATATGTGTGTATATATATATAAATATTTAAGAAAATTCAACTTTACAAACGTAAGATTCAAAAGAAAGTGTAAATCATGTGAGGACATGCCTCTGTAAGAAACAGAGTGTTACGATTAATCTCAGGAATCGTACTCAAATTCAGACCAGGGCTGAGAAGGATTACAGACACGGAATAGAAGTTCAGTGAGTTTATTTACAGTGCTGGGGTAAAGGAAGTCTGAGTTCCTGGAAGGGAGGGGAAAAAAAGGGGAAGACAGATTAATGATGGGTAGGAGAATATTGTTGCTATTTTGGATAATTGAATCCTTCTCTTACAGGTGGATCTTCGAAGGCAGACTCAGGGAGGTAGGCGAAGTGTCTGTTGGGTGAGTGAATCCTTGTATTTTCCAAGTGACTTGATGAGTATCTTGCAGGTGGCGGTTGATGGAGGAGTGTCCCGCTGGGTGATAAGGTTCCACAGGAAATGAGTCCAGTTTGGAGAAGATTCGTCAAGGTCTCGGTTCTTGGATGTGAGTCCTGGTTTTGCCTTGAAATCACAGGGAGACACAGGTTGATCAAACACAGGTTCATGAGAGAAAATACTAACATGGCTGTCTCACAGTACCCAAGGTGACTGAATGATTCAGCGAAGACTGGAACCTCCTCCAAGGCTTAAGTAGCAGCTGGACTCATCAACCGGATTGAAGACAGGTGGTTGCTCAGGAACTCCATCACCAGCACTCAGCAATTTCAGGGTGAGTACACACAAACGGCACAGGCCTAACACAGAGCACTGTTCTACGTGACCTAGTCGCTGATTGGATCGGTAACTGTCAGCTCTGTTTTGCCAGCTGCTGATTGGCTGTTACAGTACAAGATGTCTGTTTACCTGCACTCTTTTTCAACTGGACACTAATTATGTTGTGGTTTCTAAAAGTTCTGTGTGTTCAAAAGCTTCTGGCAGCGAACCGAAACACCAGAAATGCTTTTTAACCGAAATGCTTAGTAACCCAGGTGCTGTATGGTTCAGTAACCATCAGCTCTGTTTAGTCCAGCTGCTGATTGGCTGGTACAGTAGCAGACGGTCACTGTTACACTTGTAACAGGTGGTTTATTTACCTCCACTCTTTTTCAACTGGACAGATCCTATTAACATTCTGTGCATTCAAAAGTTTCTGGCAGCGAAACGAAATGCCAGAGGAAGATGCTGACAATTAAAGAGAAAGTGGAACCTCTGGACAAACTTTAAGATAGCCATGCCTACACTGATGTTGCCAGCCACCTATGGCACAGTTGTTAAGATGGAGCACACTACTACTCACACTAGGACAATGCCCCTCCATTTGCAATTGGGTCCTAGACTTCTTAACAAACAGACCACAGTCTGTGAGGATCCACAACTTCTCCTCCTCCACCATAACCCTCAGCACTGGCTCCCTTCAGAGATGTGTGCTGAGCCCTCTCCTGTTCACTCTGCTCATATATGACTGTACACCTACCTATCCAGGCTGTCATATTGTAAAGTTTGAAGATGATACAGCGGTGGTGAGATGCATCACAAACAACAATTAATCCAGCTACAGGCAGGAGGTGTAACACCTGGAGAGCTGGTGTAGGAAGAACAACCTTCATGTCAAGGTGAAAAAAGACAAAGGGGATGGCTGTGGATTTCAGAGCAACCAACACTTCACACACGCATAGGAGGATCTGCGGTGGAAAGAGATGGTGGTGGACTTCAGGAGAAACAACCCCCCCCCCCCCCCCCCCACACACACACACACACACACACACACACACACACACATAAGAGGATCTGCGGTGGAAGTGGTCTCCAGCTACATGTACTTGGGTGTGTACCTGAATGACAACCTCAGCTGGGGCAACAACACTTCCAGCCTGATCAAGAAAGCTCTTCAGAGACTCTACATCCTCAAGCGGCTGAGGGAAGCAGGTCTGGGAAGCTCAGTCATAACTTCCTTCTACAGGTGTGTAGTGGAGAGCATCCTGTGCTCCAGCATCAATGTGTGGTGAATGCTGCACAGAATTTTGTTTGAGTCAGCCTCCCCACCATCACAGACATTTACACCTCCAAATGCAAGAAGAGGGCCACCTGCATCATGAATGACCCCACTCACCCAGCACACACACTTTTTGCCCCACTCCCCATAGGCAGGAGGTTGAGGAGCATTCAGTGTAGAACCACTAGACTGAGGAACAGCTTCTACCCTGAAACTGTTAGACTCATTATAACCGCTCCCAAATGTTTTCATCTGGTAGAAAATATGGCGACGCTCCAACTGATGTTTAACCAGCTTTTATTTATTTATTTATTTATTTGCCGTACAGGACATATTCTTTTGCGAGCAAACACCAAGAAAAATGGCATTAAATACACAATATAAACACAAGTGTTAACTAAATTACATTTACACCCAAACCTAAACATATAAACACAAACAGAATATATAAACATATTGTGTGTGCCTTCTGACCAAACATTTAGGAGGTGTTATTGTCCATATTTTTACTCTTGGTTGTCTCGGACTATCTTTTTTCCTGCCCATGTCCAAACACACATGCAGCTGATAAGTCTTAATTGGTCATGTGCACTGCATGCTCACCTTCAAGTGTAATACTTAACTCCACCAACAGATGTCACTGACACAACAATTTTATTTGATTTTTTTCTGTGACAGCTACACTCATGAATCCCTTATCAGGATAATCATTGTGAGAAAAAAATCACTGTAATGCCACTTGATTGTTGATATGTTCTTCTGACTATTCATGCTGCTGATCTCATGCTGCTGATTTATTTCATGCAACTGTGTTCATTCATCCTCATCTGCTCACACAGACTCATGTTCGTGCTGCTGTTGTTCGGAGTATTGTTTTTTGTGCAATTAGTGCTTAGTGTATTCTTAGTTTAGCGTATGTCTTAGTTCATATCTTAGATCTTATTACTGTTTTTCTTTACAATTTATACTTTTGTTGGGTGTAACTGGGACCCTGTGTACACAATACTGTTCCACTACATGTACAACATATGGTGCAAACGACAAATGAACAATCTTTAATTTTGGACAAAGCTATAACTTTGTCTTTTCTCATCGTAAGAAAAACTCTGGCATGAGAAGCTGTGTGCAGCATGCATTTCTTAAAAAAAAAAAAAAAAAAAAAAAAAGTTGGACCTTGAATTTCCTTCTTTTTCATCCCTCTCTTGTTTTGTAACATCCCTTCATTTTACATTCAGACTCTTTTCTGTTTTCCTCTTCTCTGCCTCTTAACTTATTTCCTTCTCTCTTTGTTCATTTCCCCACACTTCATCCAATCTATTGCCTTGTCTCCCCTCCTGCTTTCTCTCTTCCACTTTGCCGTCCTCCCTCATTTCTGCTGTCTGTATCTTATTTCCTATTTTCTCATTGTTTCCTTTCGTTTTCCCCTCACTGTCTCCTCTTGCGGTCTTCCATGCCATCTGTGGTTCCTGCTTTCTCCGTGTTCACACCTTAGCATGCTCTCCACGTATTCAATTACTCTGGACTTGATTAGATGCCCAAATTCTGACACTGAAGAGCGAACAGCTACTGATGGTTTAAAGAAAGTCTTTCAATGTCTTGCTTACTGTGCTGTGTAAGTTTAAAGATAATAGTCTCAATACAACCTCTCACATCATAATCAAAATTTTATTTTTGCCTACTTTTGACTTTTCAATGTCAGGCAATTATGTTTTTGCAAGTATCTGTATATTAGTATGTTAGCTTCTCAGCTAAATACTTCATGAGCCACTCTACAAATGGTATTGAAATGACCAGAAAATAATCATTAAATATACAGGTAAGCAGGGCTTAATTTGAGCTGGATCTTGCCGGAGCAGGATCCAAGAACTATCTTATTTTGACAGGATGGGTTCTGATAACTGTTTGCTTGAATCTGGTAACTATCAGGCTTACTAATAATAATAAAAAAGTTATGAACAAAATTGACTTCCTTGAATGAATAAGATTAAATATAATAAACTATCAAACATTTCTCTCGTATTTTTAATAAATAATCAAAAATGTATTAATGAGTCACTTAAACTGTAAAACTGATTTTCAATTTAGTTGTACTGTTTAATTATAGTGATTTAATTTAAATTGCCCAAGCAAGTGGTGTTGGTAAGTGCCGAGCTAACTAGGCTGTCGTACCCAGGCAGGAGCCCACAGGCAGCCACCACGAACAGCCTGAAGAAGTGCCTGGGGTTTTCACATGTGGAAGAGGACAACAGTGAGGAGGACAGTGATATCAGTGGAGAAGCGCCAGACTTGGAACCGTCAACTGAGGGATGCCCAACAATCTGGAGAGCTACCCAGTTCAAGTCCAAGCAGACCTTTTATCCATGGCTTATAATGGAAAAGTCAGGTGTGGGTCAAAGTGAGGTGGGAAGGGGTGTTTAGAATACTTGAGAGAAGCGGAGCATGCTGTTTTTCTAGACCTTTCTCCTAGCAACTAAAATCATTCTCAATAACACTCCATTGGTGTAATGGCTTTTGAACATAAGGGACCAGGATGTAAATGGTAAATGGACTGCACTTACAGTATATAGCGCCTTTCCTACCTTATTTCAAGATACTCAAAGCACTTTACACTAAAATCTGTGTCCTCATTTACCCATTCATACAGCACTCTGCTAGTTCTCTACAAAGCTAATTGAACAAATCATTCTAAAGAAACTAATTAGTGCTTTAGATCACATTCATACACTGATGGGACACACATCAGAGGCTATGAGGGGTTCAGTGTCTTGCTCAGGGACACTTCAGCATGTGACTGCTGGTGTATTCGAACCCCCAACTCTCCTATTGGGGGACGACTGCTCTAACCACTCAGCCACAGCCGCCCATGTACTCTCATCAATCTACCTGACTTACTTGATAAGATAAAGCGCTGTTATTTTGTATACATTTCTATATAGAACAATATTAGGATGTTGCTTACCATTTCAGTCTGCAGACTTCTTTTGTTAGGCAAGCGTAGTCTTCCTTCAAGAGCCCTGGAAGAAATCACCTTTGGCTTCAAGAGCAGTCCTGATTCAGGAAGATTTGGTCTGGCGATCAGCCCAGGCTGAAGTGAAAAATAAAATCTCCTATCTTGATTAAAAGGAGATCTTTTCTTGGGCTGTCCAGTTCTCCCCGGTGGCATCTCGAGGCCAGATCAATATTGCTCCATCCATGTCAACTCTCTGGTCTGCTTCAGCCCCGCATGAAGATGTAACAACACTTATATAGGGTGCGGGCTGGTTAAAACTAGTCTGAGCAAGTTTAAGCTTATGATTCCACCCCATTGTTCTCTGGTGTAATGTCCTGATTGGTCTTACCTACTCGTACGAGTCTCAGTCTATAATGCAGTCTTGGTGTGGCCTCCTGATTGGCACCCTTCTCTGTCATGCGAGACACGTTTCTCGATTCTCAGAAAGTCCCCTTTTTCTCAGAATTTAAGGAGACATCCTGTTCTTCCCAGAAAGCCCCTATTTCTCAGAATTTAGGGAGACTTCCTGTCCCCTATGTCATGCCTTTTAAGGTATTCATAACCAACCTGTTTCTTGTAAAAATTTTACCTCAACCATTTCCTTCTGTTTAAGACACATACAGCTTTAAACCTGAGGCTCAAACATTACAATTTTTCCTGTTATAATCACATAAGTAGCAAACTTTTCCCAGATTACATGCTTTTTATAATCACCCTTTGAGTTTAGCTTTTATTCATACACTAATAAGACTATTCATTAAGTGAGTTTTACATTTCATATACACACAAAAAGGGTGCAACTGATACATTTAAGCAGAAACATGAGCCTCCCGATTCATCAATCTTGAGGTGCAGACTTCCATTGAATATGTAATATATGATTCTAGTTATTGATCATGCAGCACGGTGGCGCAACTGGTAGAGCTGCTGCCTCTCAGCGAACAGGTCCCTGGTTCAAACCCCGGTCCAGGGGCCTTTCTGGGTGGAGTTTGCATGTTCTCTCCGTGCATGCGTGGGTTTTCTCCGGGTACTCCGGTTTCCTCCCAGACCAAAAACATGCATGTTAGGCTGATTGGTAACTCTAAATTGTCCCTAGGTGTGAGTGAGAGAGTGAATGGTTGTTTGTCTCGTTTGTCTCTATGTGGCCCTGAGATGGACTTGCGACCTGTCCAGGGTGTACCCCGCCCCTCGCACAGTGATTGCTGGACATGGGCACCAGCGACCCCCGTGACCCAAAATGGAATAAACGGGTAAAGATAATGGATGGATGGATAGTTATTGATCATGATTCCCTTCACCCTCTGTCCTCAGCCAGCAGCAGGCCGATTCCAAAAAAACTGTGACTTTACTTGACAGTGCTCTATTCACACAAGGGGAGAGCTGTTGGTCAGGCTACTTATTGTTGTACTCTAAAATAGTTACTGAATTAAGTTTTTCCCAAAATATTCTGGGGGAGGACACCCAGGCTCCCCACTCCAACCCCACCCCCACTCCACTACTATTTGCGTTTCAGCATTGTTTGGTTGACAAATAAGCGCTGCAGGTCAGAACCTGTTAACTGTTTAGAGTCCTGATCAAGAAGTTCACCAGTTTTCCTATAAATGGTTTTGTGGTGAAAATTTGCCTATTTTTTATTTTTATTTTTCGTGTTAATTGTAGTGAGTCACGTGGTACGTGTCACTAGTTGTAGTATGACAATATATCCCCGTTTATATGCATACTATATTCACGAGTTCCTCATCTTTCTGACTGTAATGTCGTGCATTGAATTTTAACAGAAATGCGAACGAGAGACGTTATTATCTTTGACCCATCAAATGAATGGAGTCATTTATTTTCAGAATCAAAGTTTAACATCAAACATTTACATTAATTTGGCAAAATATGAAAATAATAACAGACAGTTTCACTAATAATGAACTTCAAATCACTCGGCGGTGATTTGAGGACTTTGCTTCAGATATTTCTAAAATATCTGTACTAGTTTTGTGAGA
>NC_056498.1:76181395-76224693 GCF_014905685.2 Nematolebias whitei | reverse complement strand
AGTTCACCATTAACTCTCTGATGAACCAGATTCTACAAAAACATCTATATTTAAAATTTTATAGGTTTTCTTCATCATTTGATGCATTTGAACAAATTTTTGCTACTTTTATTGTTCAATTTAGTACGTGGTTTTGTTTCCTGTGTACAGATTTTTATTTTTTAGCTTTGCTTTAAAGTTTAATACATGTTTTGTGATTTGTACAGCTGTGGGTTAGAATACAGTTCAACTAAAGGCTGTAGCGCTTCTTTAAACAAATTCAAGGGAAATATTCCTGAGAGATCCAAAAATTGTTTCTCTTTTTATGATTTTCAGATGATTCAATTTTAATCAACATATTGTTTAATTAAGTCATTAAAGTGAAAACAGGATTTCATGATTAAGCCGGAACCGTTTATTTCTTTTTTTTTTTTATCTTCACTAATAAAAAAAAAACCATTATATATATTTTTTATACATAAAATGTTTTGAAAAATTGTTTCCACCCTCCATCCCAGACCCGTCCCGGTCCACTCCTGTCCACCGGAGCTCAGAGGCTCGGGGTCCGGCCTCATGTGCTTCTTCTTGTCGGCAGCTTGTATGATCCTCCACTGTGACTAGATCGCTCAGAATTTTGTTGTTGTCACGAAACACACACAAAAAAGAACCGCCTGGACTTCAGCATTGAACCGTGAAAAGGGGCATTATACTCCAGCCTCTCATTAAGGGCCATGATCTCCAGGTGTTGTTGTCATTATTGTTTTAAAATCTTACAAATAGGTCCAGTCGCTGTTCCGAGTTCGAGTAATTGCAAATGGCGGATTGTTTTGAAAAGGTTTTTTAAGAACCAGTGACTCCGCCCCCTGACCAATCAGTTACCAACAGTGTTCTGACATCACATTTTGGTGCCAGCTCAGCTTGCTTGGTACTCCAGAGAAAAAGGGACTGAAAAGGGGTCCGGTTCCATGAAAAATTGCTAGTGGAAAAAGTCTTGGAACCGTACCGAGCCGGCCGAGTCGAACCATGATGAAGAGGGGCTTTGGAAAAGGGGCATTATACTCCAGCCTCTCATTAAGGGCCATGATCTCCAGGTGTGGCTGGTTGGCATTGTCCTGTGATCTTGAGCTGTGGGAAAAAGACTGAACTCCTACACCAGGCACCTTTCTGTGGGCTCCTGCATGCATAACTGCCTGCTTAGCTCGGCACTTGCCCCCACCACTCTTTTAGGGGTGATTTTTTTTTAAGGGTAGATGCAGAAATGCTACTTGAAGAAGCATATTGTATGCTGTTTTGTTTAAAATGAGTGTTTATGTAATTATTTTCATTTTACATATCCATTATAAGCTTTATTAGTTCAAGAGAGTCATAATTGTTCATAACTTTATTATTAGTAAGCTTGAGAGTTACCGGATCAAGGATAGCAAACAATTACCGGAATGCACCCTGTCAAAATTAAGAGAGTTCATGGCTCCTGTTCCGGCAGGATCCCACTCAAATTAAGCAGACGTCATGACATATGTCAGAAACCCTCTAGGCTATCGTAAGGCCTATGAGTAACATATTTCTAATGTATTCATTCAACCTTTATTTAGACAGATTAATCCCATCGAGACTTGAGGACTCATTTACAAGACAGACCTGATTTTAACAAAGAATGATGACAACAATGGACAACAGCAACAACAATAGACAGTTATAAATAGACATACAGCTTTTTTTACAAATAAGATGGCAAAGAAAGTAACAAAAATAGCTAGATTATAAGGCAAATGTAGAAAAATAAAAACAGGAACATCTGTACCTGTAACTCACGTCAGTTATTTCTGCATTGTATTGTAATATCTGGTACTCTTGTTTGCTGCTACATTATGAAGGTTCTGAGAGCGCACAGTTGTCTCTCATGTCCGTTGCATGTTGAAGGGAATTACAGTACATTGACATATTCAACACATAGCTGATGAGCCTAGAACTTACAAAACGTGTTTATAACTTAAAGCTAGTGTACTCATAGTTCAACGTGCTCTGCATAAATTCAGCATAAGTAACACTAATATTGCACATAAGCTCTGCATAAGTAAAAAATGCTGTCAAAGGTTATTATGTTAGACATCTATTAGGTACAAGTTATGGATAAATTACTCATATTATGGATATAATTTATATATTTGTGAAACTCTCTAGCAGTAAGATATGTGTGCATCCAAAAGAAACTTTCAGCTGTTTGTTTGTTTTTCATTTAATCTTCAGTGTAAGCCAGAGTGTTGGACAAAATCTTCATTCTTTGGCATATATTTAAAATGTAATGTGACAGGGCCTTCATCACCTGCTGACGAAGAGCAGACAATTGTATTAGAATTAAAATGAATCTAGAATAATAACTCCAAACTAAAGATGATCATATGTGCTTAGAATTTTTTAGTATTGCTGAGAGAATAAACCATTAACTATCATTTATTAGATAGGTAATACAGTCCTAATTGTTTGAATGGGTCAAACAAAATGAAATGGAACAGTGAAACAGTGTTATATTTATTTGTTCTAAGCTTGACACAACACCATCAGCAGCAGTGATTTAAGGATTTGTCCTTGTGCGTGGGGGCAGGTAGGCCCTGTGTGCTGGTTTATTCATCTCTCATGGGTGAGACAGATAGCCTTGGCATGAATTATTCTAATTTCCATTTCTTCACATTGAGATATTCCTTTATGAACATTCAACTGGGACTTTTAGTGAAGCTGCTGTTGCTCTGGGACCAACATGGTTTCATTACAAAGTCAAGTATGTCTTGAATAAAACAGAAATCAGTTTAAAAAATGTACCCAGTTGCCTCTTCAGAATTTGATCAAGTTTTCATAAAGAGATTACTTTAATGTTGTGTAGGCTGGTCTTGCTGATGGAGAAACATAATAATGAGGTTTTTTTTTTTTTGCCTTTTAATTGCTTTGTGTGTTAAAAAATAACTAGTTCACTGACAAACATCAAAGTATTTAATTAAAAAAAAGTTCTACTAACAAGTTTATTAAATTTCATATAGAAGATACTTTGTAAGCGATATGAACATTTAATCTGAATCTGTACATTTTTAATTAATGCATGAAATAACAAAAATAAAAAAGTTATAATCAATCAGCATAAAGAGGGAAAACACATGGTGCTTTAATTATTAGAGGTTAAGGTAAAATGTATGCTGATTCACTATTACACACAAAAGCCTACGCTCTGTGGCTTCAGATATTTACACATAGCAGGTCTACACTCTGCTCAGCTCTCGACAGACTCACATTGTGTGTCATTATTGGACTACCCATCTTGCTTTGTGTCACAATGCAACATACACAGCGCTATCTGAACACTTTTTACAAGCCTAACAAGGGTTGGACTCATGTCCTCTGGATGGATTCTTCTTTGTCGAAACATTTTGTCTATTATCCAAAAGACTTCTTCAGTCTGAAGAGCTACAAACAATTCGGTCTTATAAATGTAAACTTCTCATAGTGGATCAACCAGTTTGTTGTTGACATCCAGAACTAGCTGGTCACTTGAAAAAGGAGGACCATCAGCCTAATGACCTGATTGGTGCTCTAATGGCTGTTTGCTATTCACAGAGGGCTGAGTGATACTAGCAATAACAACATTTGTAAGATGGTGACAGTTGGATAGGGAGGCCTCCGTCCCTTTTTAATGACGGGACAGTTTGTCTTCACAAAGATGGCCTCCTTCACTCCTCTCTCAAACCAACATTCCTCTCTATCCAGGATGTGAATATCTTCATCCCTGAAAGAGTGACCACTGGCCTGGAGATGAGTGTAGACCACAGAGTCCTGGCCTGATGATGTTGCTCTTCTGTGCTGGGCCATCCTTTTGGCCAGTGGCTGTTTAGTTTCACCAATGTAAGACTGATCACAGCCCTCCTGACACTGAACAGCATACACAATATTACTCTGTGCAGACACCACTCTGAGCAGCAGGACCACACTTTCCACATAAAAACTGTGTCAACTCTTGAAACTGTGCCTGCAGTCAACCTACTTCACATATGGGGAGCAATATTATAGGCAGAAACATGGGTGTGCTCTGGGGTCTCCAGTTTCTCCTATTGTTGCCAACCTGTACATGGAGGAGGTAGAAAAAAGAGCCTTGACGTCCTTTTCAGGGATACCACCAAGTCATTGGTTCAGGTATGTTGACGACACCTGGGTTAAAATTAAATCTCAGGAAGTCCAACATTTTACTGACCACATCAACTCTGTGGATAAATACAGGTCCTTCTCAAAAAATTAGCATATTGTGATAAAGGTCATTATTTTCCATAATGTAATGATAAAAATGAAACTTTCATATATTTCATATTCATTGCACACCAACTGAAATATTTCAGGTCTTTAATTGTTTTAATACTGATGATTATGGCATACAGCTCATGAAAACCCAAAATGCCTGTCCCAAAAAATTAGCATATCATGAAAAGGTTCTCTAAACAAGCTATTAACCTAACCATCTGAATCAACAACGTAACTCTAAACACCTGCAAAATATTCCTGAGGCTTTTAAAAACTCCCAGCCTTGTTCATTACTCAAAACAGCAATCATGGGTAAGACTGCCGACCTGACTGCTGTCCAGAAGGCCATCATTGACACCCTCAAGCAAGAGGGTAAGACACAGAAAGAAATTGCTGAACGAATAGGCTGTTCCCAGAGTGCTGTATCAAGGCACCTCAGTGGGAAGTCTGTGGGAAGGGAAAAGTGTGGCAGAAAACGCTGCACAACGAGAAGAGGTGACCGGACCCTGAGGAGGATTGTGGAGAAGGGCCGATTCCAGACCTTGGGGGACCTGCGGAAGCAGTGGACCGAGTCTGGAGTAGAAACATCCAGAGCCACCGTGCACAGGCGTGTGCAGGAAATGGGCTACAGGTGCCGCATTCCCCAGGTCAAGCCAATCTTGAACAAGAGACTGCGTCAGAAGCATCTCGCCTGGGACTGCTGCTGAGTGGTCCAAAGTTATGTTCTCTGATTACAGTAAATTTTGCAATTTCTTTGGAAATCAAGGTCCCAGAGTCTGGAGGAAGAGAGGAGACACAGAATTCACATTGCTTGAGGTCCAGTGTCAAGTTTTCACAGTCACTGGGGTGTCATGTCATCTGCTGGTGTTGGTCCACTGTGTTTTATCAAGGGCAGGGTCAATGCAGCTAGCTATGAGGAGATTTTGGAGCACTTCATGCTTCCATCTGCTGAAAAGCTTTATGGAGATGAAGATTTCATTTTTCAGCACGACCTGGCACCTGCTCACAGTGCCAAAACCACTGGTAAATGGTTTACTGACCATGGTATTACTGTGCTCAATTGGCCTGCCAACTCTCCTGACCTGAACCCCATAGAGAACCTGTGGGATATTGTGAAGAGAAAGTTGAGAGACGCAAGACCCAACACTCTGGATGAGCTTAAGGCCGCTATCGAAGCATCCTGGGCCTCCATAACACCTCAGCAGTGCCACAGGCTGATTGCCTCCATGCCACGCCGCATTGAAGTCAGAGTCAGAGTCAGAGTCAGAGTTTCTTTATTGTCATTCGCACCTCATGTGGTACATGTGGTGGAGCGAAATTATGTACACAGGGTCCCAGTTACATCCAACAATAAAATGTATAAGAAAAACAGTAATAACATCTAAGATATGAACTAAGAAAAACATCAACTAAATATACACTAAGCACTCATAACATAAAACATTGAACATCACCACAAACATGAACATGAGTCTGTGAGCAGATGTGCACGCATGAACACATCAACATTGAAACAGATCAGCAGCAACATGAAACAGATCAGCAGCAACATGATATGGTTTTTCACAGTGATTATTCTAGTTAGAGATTCATGAGTCTAACAGCCTCAGGGTAGAAGCTGTTCCTCAGTCTAGTGGTTCTACACTTAATGCTCCTTAACCTCCTTCCTGAGGGGAGTGGGGCAAAAAGTGTGTGTGCTGGGTGGGTGGGGTCCTTCATGATGCAGGTGGCCCTCTTCCTGCATCTGGAGGTGTAGATGTCTGTGATGGTGGGGAGACTGACTCCAACAGATTTCTGTGCAGCCTTCACCACTCTCTGCAAAGCTTTTCTTTCTGCAGCTGTGCAGCCTCCATGCCACACATTGATGCTCGAGCACAGGATGCTCTCCACTGCACACCTGTAGAAGGAGGTGAGGACTGAGCTTCCAGACCAGCTCGTCTCAGCCGTCTGAGGAAGTAGAGTCTCTGATGAGCTTTCTTCATCAGGCTGGTGGTGTTGTTGCTCCAGCTGAGGTTGTCATTCATGTGTACACCCAAGTACTTGTAGCTGGAGACCACTTCCACCGCAGATCCTCTTATGTTCAGGGGGGTGTAGGTGTTTTTGTTCCTTCTGAAGTCCACAATCATCTCCTTTGTCTTCTTCACATTGATGTGAAGGTTGTTCTCTCTGCACCAGCTCTCCAGGTGTTCCACCTCCTGCCTGTAGCTGGACTCATCATTGTTTGTGATGCATCCCACCACCGCTGTATCATCTGCAAACTTTACAATGTGACAGCCTGGATGGGTAGCTGCACAATCATATGTGAGCAGAGTAAACAGGAGGGGGCTCAACACACATCCCTGAGGAGAGCCAGTGCTGAGGGTTATGGTGGAGGAGGAGAGGTTGTGGATCCTCACTAACTGTGGTCTGTTTGTTAAAAAGTCTAGTACCCAGTTGCAGATGGAGGGGCTTAGTCCTAGTGTGGATAGTTTGTCCATCAGGGTTTGGGGGATCATGGTGTTGAAGGCGGATGTGAAGTCCACAAAGAGCATACGGACGTAAGAGTTTTTCTGCTCCAGGTGGTTGAGTGCAGTGTGGACCACAGAGGAGATTGCATCCTCTGTTGATCGGTTCTCACGGTATGCGTACTGATGAGGGTCCTCGTTGATGTTGATGGTTGTTTTGATGCGAGTCATGACCAGTTTTTCGAAGCATTTAGTGACTATCGGGGTGAGGGCCACTGGCCGATAGTCATTCAGACCAGTCACTGTAGAGCTTTTTGGGACTGGGATGATGGTGGCAGTCTTCAGGCAGGTGGGAACTGTCTCCAGGGTAAGTGAGGTGTTAAAGATGTCTGCCAGCACCTCACAGAGCTGATCAGCACATTCCTTCAACACTTTTCCGGGGATGTTATCTGGGCCAGTTGCTTTGTGCGGATTAATCCTCCTGAAGGTACTCCTTACTTCTGCTGAGGTCACGCTGAGATGCTCTTCATCCGGTGGTGAGGTGAGTCTGGTGCTGGGTGGTCTGTTCGGGTCTTCAAAGCGTGCATAGAACTTGTTGAGGGCATCAGGCAGAGATGGGTCTTTGGGACATTGTTCACTCCTTCCTTTATAATCTGTTATGCACTTAATGCCCCTCCACATGCTCCGAGGGTCTTGTGAGATGAATTGACCCTCGATCCTCTTTGCATATGTGGCCTTGGCCCTCTTAATACCAGCAACCAGCTCTTTTCTTGTCCTACTCAGCTCCTCTGAGTTTCCAGACCTGAAGGCAGTGTTCCTGGCTTCCAGCAGGGTACGCACCTCTGCATTCAGCCAAGGTTTTCTGTTTGGGTAGCTTTTAACATATCTGATAGTGGAGACTGTGTCAGTACATGTACTAATGTAACCCAGTACTGAGGATGTGTATTGGTCAAGATCAAGCGAACCTCCATTTTCAGCAGCTTCTCTGAAAACCTGCCAGTCTGTTCGATCAAAACAATCTCTCAGTATGGGGCCACTGTCCTGGATCCAACATTTAACTTTCTTTTGAACCGGTCTGGAGCGTCTCAGCGGGGGCATGTAAGCAGGAGCCAGGAAGATTGAGATGTGGTCTGACAGTCCTAGGTGGGGGCGGGGTTCGGCTTTGTATGCATTTTTTACGTTCGTGTAAACACGGTCCAGCGTGCGGTCTCCACGTGTCGGAATCGTCACATGCTGATTAAAGCTTGGGAGACAGTCCTTTAGATTCACGTGGTTAAAGTCTCCGGCTACAACGTAAAGAGCCTCGGGGTGTTTGCTCTGCAGCGAGCTGATGATATCATGAAGCTCCTGTAGAGATTCATTAGCATTAGCGTCCGGAGGAATGTAAACAACTGTGATAAAAGTCACTGTGAACTCTCGAGGTAGATAATGTGGCCGACATTTCACTGTTATTTGCTCCAAAGCCTTCGAGCATGAGCTATTTACAACAGTACAGTTCGTCACAAGCAGTCATTCATGCAAAAGGATTCCCGACCAAGTATTGAGTGCATAACTGAACATGATTATTTGAAGGTTGGCATTTTTTGTATTAAAAACACTTGTCTTTCATTGGTGGGATGAAATATGCTAATTTTTTGGGACAGGCATTTGGGGTTTTCATGAGCTGTATGCCATAATCATCAGTATTAAAACAATTAAAGACCTGAAATATTTCAGTTGGTGTGCAATGAATCTGAAATATATGAAAGTTTCATTTTTATCATTACATTATGGAAAATAATGACCTTTATCACAATATGCTAATTTTTTTAGAAGGACCTGTACATCAAGTTCACACGAGAAGATGACAAAAATGGCAGGTTGGCTTTCTTGGACTGTGAGGTCTCAGTCTCTGATAGAGGACATTTGCAAACTGAGATGTACCACAAACCCACCCACACAGACCAGTATTTGCAGTTTGACTCCCATCACCCTTTGGAGCACAAAGCCCAGCACAGAAGCTCACCATCATCAGGCCAGGACTCTGCGGTCTACACTCATCTCCAGGCCAGCGGTCACTCTTTCAGGGATGAAGATGTTCACATCCTGGATAGAGAAGAACGATGGTTTGAGAGAGGAGTAAAGGAGGCCATCTTTGTGAAAAGAAATCATTCATCATTAAACAGGGGTGGAGGCTTCTGTGTTCAACTGTCCCCCTCTTACAATGCTGTTATTGATAGTATCACTCAACCCCCATGTGAATAGTAAACAGCCCTCAGGGTGCTAATGATCCTTTGTTAGGCTGATGGTTCTTCTTGACCATGTGAGCAGCTGGTTTTGGTTGTCAGCAGCAAACTGGTCGATCCACTATGAGAAGGTGCTATTTATAAGCTGAATACAGCACCTCAAACTGAGGAAGTCTTTCAGATGAAAGACGAAACGTTTCTACTTTTTTTTTGTTTTGCTTTGTTTTGTTTTTTGAATGTCCAGAGGACCAGACGTAACTTGTTTAGATTTTTCTACCTGGATTATTGAGCATGCATCAGGATACTACTATACCTCCTTTGCAGTTTTTCACTTATCTCTGGTCTTCAGGGCATGGATCCCCCCAATAAACGAGGGACTACAGTATATAAATATAAATATATATATACACACACACAATTGTTTGAGAAGACTGCTTTTTTTGGCCTAAAAGTATAGTTTTCTTAAATGATTTGATTGGTCCTTGGAGTTGTCAAAGATAATCTATGGTTGCCAAGGCCACCATTGGCCACCCCCTGGCTGACCAGGGAGTGGTGGAATAAATTCCTCCCTCTATTCGCCAATATCCGTCAGTTTGTCTCGCATCGAACAAGGAAAACAAGATCAAAAATAAATAAAATCTACCTCTGTTCTTCGCCAGTGTAACTCCTACCCACTTTATTATCTTGCCCCAAAATTATTTTTACTTGGTTTTCCGGTTCATTTAATTAATTAATTAATAATTATGTACTGTACTATGTTGTGCATTGTCTTCTTCTTTTATGATGCATTTGAGAAACCACAGTTGATGGTTCTGCATTGTAAATGTCTTTACATTTTTACCTTTTGAGTGTGAATGGGGTGGGGGTGCTGCATTCGGGTGCTCTAACAATAAGCTGACCACTTCAACTAATCCATCCTTTCAGTAAAGTGAATATCCACAGTCTCTGACTTGCACACGTCCAGTGATTGATTTAGTGTCAGTTCATATTTTTTAAGCAGGTTTGAAAATTGTATTTGTGATATTTCAAAAACACAATTGGATATGTCTACATCCTTTGCAGATATTATTAGAAGGCTGAAGTAAAGCTTTGAAGAATTTCAGTGAATCCATTTTTTTTAGGGATGAACACAGTGTTCATTCGGAAATAAAAAACAAAACAAAACATTTTTTATCCAACATTTACAGAAATTCTATTGTCATGTTTCTGTTTCCTGCACAAAAATAAATAAATAAAAGACTGGGATTTTGATTCATCAAAAGAATGATGAAATCACAAAACTGCAATGACACTTTCTGCAAAATATTTGACACAATGCCAGACAAATGGGTTCCAGGTGTGTGTTGGATATTTCAGATGGACAGAAAGGCAAAGAAGACACCAAGAAGCATTGGTTAAAAAAAAAAGAAAAAAAAGTAGACTGTTTTAAAATGAGCAAACATTGAATCTGTCCTAACACCTGTTGGAGACATTTATGACAGCTAAGAACAGAAGAAAATAACTCCTGCAAATATAAGAGCTCGGCTGCACAACAATGGAACTGTCTGAAAGCACAATTACACAGGAGGCCCAACATCCATGGTTCTCAGAAACATAAAAGGCTTCCATCTTTGTCGAAGGTTTTGTAATTTTATGTTAGTGATATGTGTTATATGTTTTCTGGTACAATTGGTTGCACATTTTGTATACTTTGTATAATATTCAAACATTATGTCATGGTCTATGACTTGTGTATAGTTTATCTGTGATTATTTTATTTGTTTTACTTGTGTTTTACAGAGCCCTATAGAGAGAGAGTTGCGACACTCCCATAGAAATATTGGAATGCGGAAGTCACGTGGGTCATGCAGCGGCAAATAGTTCCAAACAGCAGCGGTTCCAGCATTAGTAGTTCGTTCTCCGTGTCTTCTCCGGTAAGTTGATGCAAATGCGACACTTTTTTTTGCCATTGTGAAGCGTTATCTGACTGTTCTGTACCACAATTTATCCACATTAATACTTCATGTCGCCAGTTGTAGTTAATGAAACATGTTAAATTACTAGTTGTGTTTTAACTGCAGCTGCTCTGCAACATGACGGTTTAAACGGGTCTATTTCTAATTCAACGTTTTAAAATATCTTACTGCTTAAATTTTGAAAGGTGGTCTTTTTTAAATTTATGGTAATTCCAGTTACTGAACTCAACTAGAAAATATTTGGCCTTTTTTTCTGAGAGATTCATTCAACCTTTATTTCTACAGGTAAATCCCATTGAGCCTCGAGGACTCATTTACAAGAGAGACCTGATTTAACAAAGAATGATGACAACATGACAACAAGACTGACGTAATTTAGTTCAAGTTATAGATCATTTGTCAAAGACTGCAGCATAAATTGTGACATTATCATTAAAGAAAAACGTGATTCTGGAGATGAGTCAATTTTTTTCATGTTTTCCAGGTAAACCAGAGGAGAATGACTTCATGAACTGAATGTTGCATTCAAAGTATCACAAAGGTACAAGATCTCATTTTCTGTCTTCTATTAATCAATAACAGCTTAATCAAGATGTTTGAATAAAATTACTTTAACACCATGACCTTCATAAAGTTGATATTTACTGCAGGACTGTTAAATTACATTAGTTTTATATTATTAGTTTGGTGTTTGGTAATCATGGGTCAAGTTGAGATGAGACTCTTTCAAGACAGAACAAGAAATAAGAATTATTACAAGAATATATCAGCATCAATAAACTGTAGACAGTAACAAAAAAACTTATTAAACTATCACAGGTGCATTGAGATGGAGCTGGAAGTAATTCTTCATGCCAGTTGTCTTCATCTGATCTTTTGTAAAAATATGTCAGAATTTCTTTTCCATTAACATTTTTCTTCGCAGGACTGCGTTAATTTTCTTGTCTGTGAGTTTCTTCTGTCCTGCTTATGTATTTTTTGTGTTCTAATTGTTCCCTCACGTTGTTCATCTCTGTTCCCTGACTGCCTGTTGATCCATCCTGCTGGTCCTGTTGATCCTGGATCATAAGATCCTGACATGCCCCCGTCCTCTGAGGACACATTTTCATCTTTCCCTCATCTCACTCACCTCATTTCTGTTTCTTCCTCAGTCTCTGAAATTACAACGTCACTGTTAGAATGAAGATTATTGTTCAATAAAAATATGACATGTCTTATTGTAACACTGTTCGTACTAAAGTTTAATTTAGAACAACATGTGTGATCACTGGTCAGATCACTGGTCAGGTCACTGGTCAGGTCACTGGTCAGATCACTGGTCAGATCACTGGTCAGTGGAAGTTCTGCTGTTCTTCTCATCTGGTTCTGGTCCATGAACAACCGGTTGAACCTGCTTCAGTCTCACTCGTCCTCACTGTGTCTCTTTGAACTGTCCTCTCTCTAAATGTGTCTGTAGAGTGACATTAGTTTATTTTCTTGCACATTTCTTTGACAGTTCAACATTTTGAGCTCTGATTGAAAATGTTTGTGCAGATTAAATTTACAGCTCTCAATTTGTGTTGTTGTGATGATGATGATGGTGCGCCTGTTGACTTGAGATGATGTATTAATAAACAGTATAAATGGCAGTAAAAGTACTTTATTAAAGCTTGTTTTACATTTTACATATTTTATAATAAATTGTTTGGAAATTTATTTTTGCACAGTTAACACTTATTTTGTCATCTGTTATGATTTTAACTAGAAACAGTTTCATTTAAATTAACATTTTAATCAATGAATTACAATTTTACAATAGTTGTCAGGCTACAATCAACTCAGTTATCAGGTACTTGGTTGCCATAAAAAAAACGACAAATACAACAATTATATTCAGGTCTCTCTTGTAAATGAGTCCTCGTGGCTCAATGGGACGAACCTGTTTAAATAAAGGTTGAATTAATATCTTCTATAGAAATCAAGAATTCATCCAGAGTATCTAAGGGAAGTTGGAGCAGATCTGAACTACTGGCATGGAGGACAAGGTGGAGCATTCTCATGCAGAGAACATCAGAAATAACTTTATAACAGGTGTTACTCTGATCTTTTTTTTAACGTGTGTAACGTTATAAAACACAGGCATGGCTATATTGATCATTGTATTGCATATGCATTTTTTTTTCTAACAAATATGTGTTTGCAGTCTTGTTTCCTTCTAAAATTTAATGATAAAATCTTGTTTCACTTTAAAATTTGATGATTAATGTATCAGCCGCTTCTAAAAATGCTTTGATAAAATGCATAGACTGTGAAATAATCAATAATTTTGTTTGTTGCTGCTCAGTAATTACTGAAAGACGCCAGGTAAAGTAAGAAAAGTCGATTTTTGTGTTGTGTTGCGCCAGCAGCCGCTCAAACTGACTGACAGCGATGAGCTGTTTGGAACTATTGAGAGCTGCATGAACCACGTGACCGCGTATCGGCGAGTTCATAGAGTGTCGCAACTCTCTCTTTATAGGGCTCTGGCGTTTAGTTTCCTCTTTCACCCTCAGTCAGCCTCTTCGGTGTTTTGCCCAGCCACCCTCACCTGTCCCCAATCAGCAATCACCCCAAGGTGTTTATTGGTGCCTGTCATTAATCTCTCTTTAAATGCATTGTCATCTTGTTAGTTCATTGTCCATAGTTCGAAAAGTAAGCAATACATGATGGAAAATGAGATGGGATGACAAGATAAAAGGTAGAAATTTATATAGGATACAGCAGTTGATGTTAAAAGAATTAGAGGAATAAATAGGAGGGAGGAGATAATTATACATAGAATAAGAACTGGTCATAGTTTTTTGAATGGCACTCTTTTTAAGATGGAGAAACATGTTACTGTTTTATGTAATTGGTGCACGGTAATACCACAGAAACAATAGAACATGCTTTTACTTAGGCTTATATAGGCTTAGGTTTTTATGTAAGCTATTGGGGGAAGAATCAGTTTTGTGTTGTTTCCTTGACTGATGAAGCCTTCTGGATAGAAGGTGAAACGTTTCAGCACAAAAAAAGAAACTGTCCAGATGACCTGACTGAAAAATGTTGGATTGTATACCTGGATTATTGAGCATGGACTTTGTTGTTTTATGTTTTTATTTAGTTGCAGGAAATATGTGGGTCAAAGAAGATTATTGAGAGAGGAAATAGGTTGTAATAGGGAACTGAAGTTTGAACATGTGGCTGCTCAGCTGAATATTGATGAAGAGAAAATAAAGATTTTTCATTTTTTGAATAAAACTGGACTCAATAAGAGAGTATGAGGAAAGGAATTGATTTGTAAAATCCAAGAGGTGGCAGGAGTGCAACACTGATGGATGCAAGCTGCCATTAAAAACCAAGGAAGAAGAAAAAGTTCCTCTTCCATGCATTAGATGTCCCTCCCTCGTTTTCTTCGGTGCATTAATGGTGAGTTTAATTCTTGTTGCCATGACAACTTATTTTTGTTTTTGGTAAACGTAGTTTTTCTAATTTTTACCATCAAGCCTTTCCTACAGTTTTTGTCTGCACTCTTGGGTTGTAAACTTTCTTGAAACTAATATTTCTTGAAAAAGAAAATTAAGTCACCTATTTAATTGATTATTTTATTATAAATGTTATATACAATTGATATAATGATTCTACTTCTCTGCAATGAAAAGTTTAACCAGAAGTTGCTACTCAAATTTACATTATTAACAAATGATTAGTTAATCTGAGCACTGTTATAAACACATTTATTTTGTCCGTTCACTAGAACAGAGCATTCACAATGCCAAGAAGGAAAGACAACAGCAGTAATTTTAGAGAATCAACCGTTGCTGCCCATGAAACAGGAAAGGATTGCTAAGACATTACCCAAAATTTGAAGTTCAAAATTGTACAACAAAAAAATATATTAATGTAAAAGTAATCAACTTGGCCAACTAAAACATGCTGTAACTCAATTAAAATTTAGTGTTAAAGATTAACTTTGGTGTGGTAATACCTGATAGTAATTTGCAACTAATAGACTGAGCATCATCTCAACTCACAGGAAATTATTATTGCTGGAGAAAATACCTTACAAAATTTCAGGGTTTGAATAAAATGGCCAATGTCCAAAGCGAATCGCGGGTTTTCAAAATAAGATTGGACATGACACACAGTTGGCTGATGATGGATGAGCCTCACAATCGGAATGTAATTTTTATTTAAAATAAATTATTTAACATTATTTAGCACCTCTGTGCAGTCCACACTGTGCAGGAAAAACGTTGGTTATGTACTGTAACCCCAGATTTTATGAGTATAGGCATAGCTGTTGCTGGTGGGTTTATCCCGTCATGCAAAGCATCACACTGAAAAAATTAGTCCACGCCCACCTGTTGTGTGGGCCCCAGCCGGTCCATATAAATTACGTTAAGAGCGGGTAATCGGCTCCCAAATAGCTTTTTCTTCAGCAATTTAGGAGCCAGTGAGGCCCGACGCTTAAAGGGCTACGCCTATACTTGTAGAATCTGGGGTTACAGTACGTAACCAACGTTCTATTTCGTATAGGCTTCGCCCTTTAAGAGCTTTCACTGGTGGGTTAAGGGCGAAGCAGATGTAGTCTCCGCCTCACTGGGTCCATTCAAACACCATAAGAAGCGCCCGCTTGCCCTAAAAACATCTTGTCACTCAGCTCTCCATGTGCGTAAATACGCATTGCGTAATTACACGCATCATACACAGACGCATATTGCGTAATTTAAGTGTTCCGAGTGCATGAACGCCCCGGAAAGGTTTTCAACAGAAAAAAGGAGAGGCTGAAAAAGGCGGTGAACAGAGCAGATCCACGGCTCTTCAGTCTGAACATATTAATAATAAATTAACTGATTATTGATCAAATGAACTGATTGATGACAGTAGGCATGAACTGATTAGTGACAATAGAACAAGAACAACAGTCACAACATGTAACTGTTAACAACATCTCACACTGTAAATACATGCAGTCAGATGTGAGTTTAAACGAGACTCCATGAAACAACAATATTCATTCTGTTAAGGCACTAAGGACAGAATGTGTCATAGAACGAGCCGTCACATCACGTAAATCAAAGCGAATAAATGAACAGGGTGTTGACCACGTGGCCGCAGTACAAATATCCTACATTGACATACCATTATGCAAAGCAGTCGAAGATGCGATACCTCTGGTCGAGTGCGCCCTGTGGTTGTCAGGAGGCTCTAAATCTGATGCTCTGTAGGCTTCAGAAATGGCCTCACACAGCCAGTGTGACAGGCGCTGGGTGGATAACGGGCGACCTGCAGATGCGTCTCTATAGTGCACAAACAAATGTTGAGTCTGATGCAATGCCGCCATGCATGTTACGTAACACGTCAACGCACGTACAGGGCAGAAAAGATGGAAAGATGCTTCTTCTTCTGATTTGTGAGGAGGGAAAATACCTTCCAACAATATCGTTCTTGATTTTAAAGAGCTTGTGATGTTTTTCGGCATAAACGCTGGGTTAGACCTCAGATCAGCTGAGGTGCCATCAGCTTGAATTCTGAGACATGACGGAGTGAGAGAGGGCAGATAAACCACTCATCCTCTTAGCTGATGTTAAAGCCAACAGCAGGGCTGTATTAAGAGACGAGAATTTAATCGGAACCTGATCTAGTGGCTCAAATGGAGCTTTGATCAGGGCTCGCAGAATCAGCGTTAAATCCCACTGTGGAGAAAGTGGGTGTGAAACAGGCCTGTGTCTCTGTACACCTTTTAAAAAATGCTTCATCAGCGGATGATTAAAAGCTGTTCTGTCCCCGAAACCTTTGTGACAAGAAGAGATGGCTGCAGCGTACGTTTTAACCGTGCTGAATGCCAGATTTCTGTTCATCAGCTGTTACAGAAAGGACAGCACGCCACCTAGTGGACATGAGGTGGCCTCTACACCTTTCTCCGTACACCAGCTCTGAAAAGCTGTCCACTTTGATGTGTACAGCACTGTGGTGGACGCAGCACGTGAATCCTGGCTCGTGCACACTACCTCTTGAGAGAGACCCATCCTCTCTAAACGGATCTGCTCAGCGGCCAGACCCAAAGGTGCTGGACTATTTCTGGGTAACTCCTGATCGCTCCTCCCACCTGGAGGAGAGCATCCTCCCTCCATTGCAGTTTCCACGCGCGATCCGATAACAGACGTCGTAGAACTGGGAACCATGGGGCGCTCAGGAGCCACCAGGAGAGCTGTCAATCCTTACTCCTGAAGTCGGTTCAGAAACCGTGATATCAGAGGGAGTGGAGGAAATGCATAAAGAAGCATTTTGGGCCACGGACTGTGAGCCATTGCATCCACCCCTAGTGGTGGTTCATCTCGCGGGCTCAGTGAGAACCATAGTTGACACTGAGCGTTCTCTCATGTTGCAAACAGGTCCACGGCCACTTTGCCAAATTTCTGCCACGTCTGAGCAATCAGCTCTGGATGGAGGGTCTAGTCCCCCTGATGCGGACCGCCCCTGGACATCACATCCGCCCCCCTGTTCAGAACACCGGGGATGTACACTGCTCTGATGGAGAGCATATTTTGGTGTGTCCAACACAGCAGCTGTCTCGCAATGTGTAACATTTGGGCTGAGTGCACACCCCCCTGCTGGTTTATGTATGCAGCAGTCACCTTGTTATCTGTGTGAATCAACACATGCTGATTCCGCAGCACAGAGGCAAAATGTTGAATCACATTCAAAACCGTGCAACACTCCAAAACATTTATATGAGCTGCTGTGTGGGGTGGCCACAGCGCCCCCACAGCTCGAGACATGCATGTACCTCCCCAACCTGACAAGGACTCGTCTGTGAAGACTGACATGTGTGACGTAGGTCTGCTGACGGGAACTCCCTCCGACAAAACAAGAAAATTTCCCCAGTGTCTCAGGTCGCTTCTCATGGAGGGGGCACAGCAATCAACCATCTTTTCTGCCTCACCGGATCCACATGCAAATGAGCGAACCACCTCTGGAGACGTCGCATGTGGAGTAATCCCAACGGGATCATCGTGTGAGCTGATAACATTGTTCCTAACAACTTCATGACAGAAACAGTTGTTACCACTCTGCCTGGTTTCACGTGGCAGAGTTTATCCTTTAGAGCTTCGGTTCTCGTCTGAGATAAGCGAGCCCTCATAGTGACTGTTTAGCTCCACTCCCAAATAGACGATTGTCTGGGCCGGGAGAACTGAACTCTTTTTCCATTTTAAGGTGAAGCCGAGATTTTGCAGGTGTGACGTCAGCGTCAGAGTTTGCACTGCTGCCACCTGTCTGGAACGGATCAGCAGCAACAGATCGTCCAGATAAAACAGAATTCTCATCCCTGCACTGTGTAAAGGCTATAGATCCGCCTCCACGCATTTTGAAAATGTGCGTGACGTGAGGGAATACCCGAACGGGAGTCTGTTGTACTTATACTGGATCCCTTGAAAGGAGAAGTATAGGAACTTTCTGTGCTTTGGAATGATCGGGATGTGGAAGTAGGCGTCTTTCAGATTGATGGAGGTAAACTAGTCATTTTGCTGAATGTTGTCTAAGAATTGTCTGGTTGTCAACATGTGAAATTGTCTCTCCATGATTGATTTGTTGAAAATTGACAAATTCAAGATGGATCTCATTCCTCCGGTCCATTTTGGGACCAGGAAGTAACGAGAGTGGAACCCTGTGTTTTCCTCTCCTTCTGAAACCATGGAAATTACATTTGTCACCAGAAGTTCCTGAACCTCTGCGTGAAAGAACGAGATCTGTTCTGAGTATGACAGAATCGTCTCTAAAATTCCTTGAAACGGGGGGGGGGGGGGTGTTGAGCTGTGAACTGCAGCGTGTATCCCCTGCTGATAAGGCGGTTCATCCATCTGTCTAGAGCGCACGCTCGCTGCCACTCCGCGTAACATTCGGGGAGCAGACGCGCGTCTCCGTGCTGCGTCATGTTTTTTACGGACGTTAACTGATTTACAGCCTCTACCGCCGTCATTTGCTGCGAAGGCGTGCTTCGAGCGACCCGAGTGAGGCTTTCTCGAAAGGGCCCTGAAGGCACCTGTGTGCCGCGCTCAGGCTGCGGGCTCACATCCGTGCTGATATGAGCTGGCGTGCGCTGAGGAGAGGCGCACGTGCCCTTGGCCATGCGGTACCGCTTCGGCGAAGGCTGCCGCGGGGGCGTGCATTTGCCGACGTTATGGTCAGAAGAGGTGGCGCACGGCTTAGGTTGAGAACGAGGTTTCCCATTGGACTCAGTCTGCTGAAAACATTCACTTTTGGCTGTGTTACACATGACTTTTGTGTGTTTTTTTGAGCTGCTGTGATTTTTAAACACCTGTTTGAAGGACACCGGTTCGTTTTGTGTGGAGGATGTGTGAGGAGAAGCCACTGTGAGATCATCCAAACTGACAGACAGGCTGAAATCAGACACTTTAATTCCTGAATGATGTTTACGTTTTATTTCAAAACTCAGACCATCATTTTGCACACACACATCCTCCGCAAGGAGTCATTTTTTTAATCTTCTCCCCCGTGAGCCTTGCGGTTGGTTCTTCCAGGAGGGCTCCTGTTGGTGGTCTTTGGAGAAATGCTGTACTGCTGGATGCCGGGATGAGGAGGGCTGTTCTCTGACGGGAGGGGCTGGCGGCGGAGTGGAGCAAGAAGACGCTGTTGTAGCTGTGGCGCGTCTTTGCTAGAGTCTTTGGTCACGTCGCTCTCTCCAGTGGGCCAGGGGTGGGGTGGGTGGTGAGAAGAAGAGTGCGGCTTGACCAGATGGCACATAGCCTCCGACACCTCCTCTGACTTCTTCGAGTTGTCAAGCATGGCCTTGAAGTTGGCTCCGAACAGCGCGTCTGTCGTGATGGGGCCTTCGAACAAATCCTTCTGCAGTTTTTCTGGCAGGGAGGGGAAGTGATGGAGCCAGGTGGATCGCTGAACCATTGTCATCCAGGTTGCGATGCGAGACAGGCAAACAGCAGAAGAGGCGCACAGGTTCAGGATGGCGTCAGATGCCTTGCAGAGGGAGCTCTTCGTCTCCTCAGGCAGGTTTGTTTGTTCCAACCTCTTTGAAATGCTGTACGCTAGCAGCACAACATTATTGTTTGCTGCGGCCGCCTGGAACGCACACTGGTGAGCTCGGTTGGAGAGCAATGTCACCGTCTGGTCATGCTTCCCCAGAGGCACAAGATGCTGGTCGAACCTGGACATCTTTGCTCCGAGTGCCTCCGCCAGACTTGGCTTCGGGGGGGGGGACCGAGGGAAAGCTCCGCTCAGTAAACCCCTCCACTCTGGTGATGGGCGCAAATGTGGAAACCGACGCTCTCAGTCTACCAGGTCCGGCTGCATCCTCGTTCCAATAGGACGTCACTGCTGGAAAACGAGGCCAGATGGGATCAGGACGGCAATCTCGGGTGGAGCCAAACCTTCCCGCTAGATCATCCGATCTGGGCGGGGGGAGGAGAGGGACGGAAAGTCCCTTCGTGTCAGCTACCTCCTGAATTATGCCGGGCAGCTCCGAGGAGGGCACCGACAGCTGGGAGCTGTGTGGTCTTTGATGTGGAAAGGCCCGGGGGGTGAGCATCCACTCGACCCCCCTCGTCCTGACACCACGCTCTCCAGGAGGGAGTGAGCAGCGGGGCTGCTCCTGCCATCGCCTGTCCCGGAGGAACCATCCAATTCGCTCCGAGAGCTGGCGTTGAATAAAATCATTGGCGTCGTCCAGCGAACAGTCTCCCACCACGGAGAGGCACTCCTCAACGTTAGCCTTGTACAAAGCTGCTCGCCTCTGCCTCTCCTCCAGGGGGATGAGGTCACAGAGGTGGCAGGAGGAGGTGAGGTCGGCATGGCGGGGACCCAGGCATCCTTCGCAGATGTCGTGCCGGTCGAAACTCAGCATGTAGCCACTCTTGCAGGATGGACACAGGCGGATGACGTTGGTGCTGGACATCGTTGTTGAAGCTCAGTGCTATACGCTTGCTGAAGAAAAATGGGAGCTGATTACCTGCTCATAACGTAATTTATATGGACTGGGTGGGGCCCACACAACAAGTGGGCGTGGACTAATTTTTTTCAATGCAATGCTTTGCATGACGGGATAAATCCACCAACGACAGCTCTTAAAGGGCGAAGCCTAAATGAAATAGAACTCGCTGCTACTGTTCACCGTGCAGAGTGGAGAAGTGGGCATGGCAAATGATGCTTGCAGGTGGTTGAAAGCAGCAGAAGAGGCAGGGAGCTGAAATCATGGCATCACAATGGTCCAGCGTAGAGGAACTTTAGGTCCTTATAAACCCAAGGCTTATTGGCCAGGATCTGGAACAGCTGGATGCAGTCTTGGCTCTACCTACCACTCAAGAACTGCAAGAATGTGATTATTGGTACAGAAAAAAAAAAAAAAAACACACACTGGAATTCCACATCTGGCATTAAGGAGGAAGGTATGGCCTTTTATGAACTTTTAGCGTCAACCTGATTCTACATAGCCAGGAAAATTAGTTTACATTAAAGTTTGAGAAAAGCCCTCTCACTGACATTGTTTACCCAGCACAACAGTTCAGTGGTTAGCGCTGTTGCCTCACAGCAAAAAGGTCCTGGGTTTAATCCCCGGTTGGACCTTGGGTCTTTCTGTGTGGAGTTTGCATGTTTTTCTCGTGCTTGCATGGGTTTTCTCCGGGTACTTCGGTTTCCTCCCTTAGAATAAAAACATGCATGTTAGTCTGCCTTCAGGCCCAGGCCTCACTTGCAAAAGAGATCTGTGATCTCAGTGGGATTTGCCTGGTTAAATCACAGGTTAATAAATAAATAAATAAATATCCAAAAGAACTGAATGGCAATTATTGTCATAACATTTTTTTTTAAATTAAACATAGGTAGGTATTTTTATTTATTTATTCTTAATGAAAGCTTTACAGATCTACTTTAAACATATTTCTTTGATTGCTCAATGTCCAAACTCATAAGACAAGACTAAGGAAGAAAAGACTGTGTGTGTATATATATATATATATATATATATATATATATATATATATATATATTTATTTATTTATTTATTTATTTATTTTTTGTTTGTAACCACGCCATGCAAGATTGGCTATCTCACCTAATGTGAGCTGTTTGATGCAGCAGGCTTTTCACATTATCTTTTTTGACAATACAATGAAAGAAAACCACTTCAGGTATAAAGATGCCATGAAAAAAAAGAGGTTCTGTAGGAACGTATTTCTGAGGCACTCATGTTTTTAGGACAATGGCACACATACACTGGGACATTCATTCAAGTGTACCATAAAAGGATGTATTTGAGCTGCAGAGATGCTTATTTTAATGGTTTGCGTAGGTTTGTATGTGAGAACCATTAAGTCTATCCTGTTGCATCTCTAATATCTGCTTCTGGACATGGCTTTGACACACTTTGCTGTTCTTGTCTATATTAAATTGAATCGTACACACAATCACAAGCATAAAAGATAGTGGATTTAAATAAATGTTTACACATACTAAGTATGATGGAAAACTGGTAGGAAAAACCTGCATGGATCAAGGACACATATAAACATTGCACATTCTGGAATATGAAACACATATTTTCCTCTAAAGAGTGAAAACATCTCATTTTTGAAAAAGCATTTGGAATAAATTCATTCATAAAACAACATTTAATAGCTTCTTTGTGTTCCCAGTGTACCTAATTATCTTCCTTCTATTTCATGTCTTTTTTCACAAAAAGGTATTCTTTAAAAAATGTTTTAGTCTGTACCTGAATGAGGATTTGGCATCAAATAAATTACAGTATGTCACTATATGTGTTGGTGTTTAAGCAAGCTGATATTTTAAATGAAACAGTCATAGTGCTGCAGGTTTGTTCGTGATCCCTTAATTTGTGAAAGATCAGTGGTGACAAGTCAGATACACTGAGAGCTTTGAGTTAAATGAAGCAGTGTTCCTGTGTCTGCCTCCCTGCATTTGAGGCAGTTTGAGAGGATGAATGTGAGGGTGTGACAAAATGATTCAAATGGTAATCAAGTGTTCTATCAATCCTATGTAAGCTACAGGGCAGCTGTCGTTGATTAATCAGAGTGTTCCTTGGTTTACTTGTTTGCCATATTGTTTGCGGACAGTTATACTGCAGTAATTTCAGGCAAGTTCAGCTTTCTCATATGTTGTCCTCCACAGAGATGTCCTCATGTAGGTCCTGTCGCCATGTTTCCAGCCACTCCGCATATGTCTCTGTACTTCCATCTACCAGGCAGCTATATGTTTTTAGAGACTAATTTCCCTTCAAAGCTGTTCATGGTCATCAGTTTATTTATTTTTATTTGGTGGACATTCAAGGGATATCTAATGCTTGATTTTGTGGTCTAATAAAATTTCTCAGTTGCAAATATTTAAAGAAATGATTACAGGTTATATTAAATATATCAGCTGTCTCTTCAAATGTCAACAACACTTTCTGTGAGTTGCAAAGATTTCCTATTTTCTGCAGCCCCATACAAAATGTTGTGGAACCCTTTCCTACTTTCTACAAAGCCATTCTGATCTTTGCAATTTATATTTGGATTTATGTTTTCAAGCGGGCTGTATGGTGGATTGCCAGGTAGAGCTGTTGTCTCACAGCGAGGAGGTCACCGGTTCAAATCCCAGCCCGGGACCTTTTGGATAGAGTTTCTATGTTCTTTCCGTGCATGCATGGGCTTTGTCCTGGTACTCCGGTTTCTTCCTACTGACCAAAAAGATGCATGTTAGTCTAATTGGTAACACTAAATTGTTCCTAGATGTGAGTGAGAGAGTGAATGGTTGTTTGTCTCCATATGTCCCTGTGATGGACTGGAAACCTGTCCAGGGTGTCCGCTGCCTCTCACACAGTGATAGCTGGATATGGGCACCAGTGACCCCTGTGACCCAGAAAGAAAGAAATGGGTAGAGATAATGGATGGATGGATGTTTTTAAGTTTCCTGCCAAGGATTTTGCACAGAATTTTCATCTATAAAAGACTAATTGGCTAAATGTTTCCACCGTTATTTATTGGTTTGCTCAGTTTTGGCAGTAAAGTAATCAGTGCACCTCAACAGTGTTGGAAGAATTCCAATATGAAAATATTATTTAAACACTGCTAAGATCATTCTGAACTTTTTGTAAACCCCAATGGGTATTCCATCAGGCCCAGAGGTTTTCCTTCCTTTGACTGTCTATATCTGTATTTACTTCAAATAGAGTTATGTCTTTCTCTAATTCTTTTTTGATTTTTCTCTGAAGTCTTGGGAACAGGAATGCTGCTCATAAAATAATTAAATTCAGGTGTATTTGGATCTGTTACTGAGCTGTAAAGCTTTTTTTTAAATAAAATATTTAAAAATTAACATTTATGTCATCTGTCTCCACAAAAGTTTTAATTTTGCAGTGAGGTAATAAGTGTTTCACACTGTAATTGTTGGGTTTTTTTGGGGTTTTTTTGCCATGCACATTGCCAGGTTTTTCACTTTGGTCATAGCATGTCTATTTAAGTTGTAATAAACTTGATGCTGCTTCTGCTGCAGACATTTCATTATATTGAGATCATAACAGGAGTATTGTGATCTTAGCAGGAATATATCTTGGTGAGTATCTGGGTAATCTGATTGGTAGATTTCATTTTCTATTCTTTATTTTTTTTCTAATAATTTCTCTCTCCTCCTTGAATTGCCACCTTTATCGTGGTGGAGGAGTTTGTGCGTCTGAATGTTCCTAGGAGCTATGCTATTGGCGGTACTTGTAATTGCCCCAGGTAGGGTCTCCCAAGGCAGATTGGTCCTAGGTGGCAGACCAAAGAAAGAGCAATTCTAAAGACTCTCATGAACAGAAAACAGCAAGGAACTCTGTGTCCCTTGCTCGGATGTGGGCTAGCAGGGCCCCAACCTAGAGCCAGGCCTGGGGAGGGGCTTATTGGTGAGCACCTGGTGACCGGATCTCTACCCATGGCACCTGGTTGGGCTCAGCCCATACGAGTAACGTGGGTTTGCCTTCCTGTGGGCCCACCACCTACAGGAGGGGTCATGCAAATCAGGTGCATGACAATGGACGGTGAGTGGCCAAAGGTGGACCAGACCCAGTAGACCCAACTGTGTGTTGAAGGTTTGCTGGGAACCCCTGGCAAAATAACTTGTCATACAATATCTTCAATTCACAGTTCCAGGAGAGCTTTCACCACATCCCAGCTGAAATGGGGACAGAAGGCCTGGGGATGCCTTGGACTTCTCCCAGAAGAGCTAGTGGCTGGGGGAAAGAGATGTCTGGGCCTCCATTCTTAAGCTGCTGCCCCTGTAACCCAACTCCAGAACAAGTGGAAGAAGATAGATGGATGGAAGTATTTTGAATGTTATGTGTTTTGAGTTTTGTTACTTATGCTTTCAAATTATCATTTTATCTTTGTGACGTTAGTTTTCCTTAAGTTCAGAAGTTGATCAGTCTGTGTTTCAGCTTATCAATATTTAGTTTCTTGCCAGTGTTCTTTGTGCCATCTCTCATTCGTCAGTTCCTGTATTTTTCCAGTTAGCCTGCCAAGCCCACTTCCACCTGTTCCTTATTTCCACTCAGCCTGGGTATTTTCTACTTCCACAGTTACCCTTATACTCATTCTATTATCCTCCACATTTCATCAGTGCATTTTTCAGTTTCAATGCTACAAGCCAAGTTTGTTGTTTTGTTGTATCTTTATATTTCTGGAAACACTAATTTTTCAAAGTCCTTTGTTGCCTCATCAGCATCTTGTTTGGTGTTAATAAATCAGTTTTATTTTTGAGTTCCTCATGTAGAGTCTGCATTCTGGGTTTCTCCATCTCCATATAGCCTGAAACAAATACTATGGCAATTAAGAGGTAATCATATGGCTTCCAAAATGTAAAGAATATCAATCTTATACAGTTCGACCACATCTGTGGGAAGTGAGTTTAACCTACAGACTTCACAGTAAGCAAAGGAGCCATTGCAAAACATTTGCACGTTTTATTTTATTTTTTGTGTGTCTACACTAAAACTAGTCAAACCAATTTCAGTGGGGAAAGAAGGCTCTAAATAATGTCAAGTAAGTGCTTGTTTTTGATGGCTTTTGATCAGTATGTTTTTGCTTCATTAAACTTCCAGACATTGTGATATATGTTTGCTCAAAAGTGTTTTTTTTTTGTTTTTTTTTGGCTATTCTGTATTTTAACAGTATCAGCTTTTATGTATTTCACACAGTTGTTGAATTTGGGAAGAGTACATTTTCTACATCATGACAAAAGAAAACTAGGCAAAAAGGTGATGTGCAGGAAGACATGAATGAGAGGAAAAATTATCTTCAAGTACAAAAGCATCAGAGGAGCTTTGTATCCGTAACAAGCAAAGTTGCAAAGTTTCCCAGTTAGTCTAGATCTGCATTGTATTATGTATACATAAAAAAAGGTGAAACATTTATAAAAAAAAAAAAAAATGCTTTTCCTAGTCTGAAACCGCAGTTTTTATTTGTGGGAGTTCTGTTTCATATAGGCTTCGCCCTTTAAGGCTATCACCAGTGGGCTTTCCCCTCACGTGCAGAACTGAAAACTCTAGTCCACGCCCACCTGCTGTGTGGGCCCAGCCCCGGTCTATAATGCCCCTTTTCCACTATCACGGCGCGGGTCAGATATTTCCGGCTTCACGCGCGTTTGAGGTCTTTCCACTGTTCCTGGAACCGGCTCGCCCTCCCTAAATTCTGGCCCGGCTTCTCAAGGGGTCCAAGTGAGCCGAGCCGTGACGTCAGAAACACTGTCGGTCACTGATTGGTCGGGGGGAGGAGTCTGTGGAGTCTTTCCAAACAACCCGATCCGCCATTTGTTCTCTACGCTTGCCATTAGCGATAACTTGAGGAGCGTATCTTTTAGTATTTTAAAGCTATAAAAAAACAATAATATCAAAGCCGTGGTCAAATGCAGAAGTGCAGGTGTTGTTGTGCTTGGTGGCTGACGAAAAAAGTCAAAGCGAGCTAGATGGAGGATTGGAGGGTGGTTTGGACACGGCCACTGCTCTACTTGAATCATTTTTAGAAGATGGTGTGTTTTCTAACTTTAAACCTATTTTAAGTTACTCATCCCATTGGTTCGAACATATTTTTAACTAACAAAAGAGGCTGACGCCATAATAGGACAACGTCGGTGCTACAATGCTAAGCTAATTTGCATAAACGCTAACTGTCCTCCGGTCTCGTTTCTCACTGTATTTTATCCAGAACCTATTTCAGCGCGTGATGGTTTGTATCTAAACTCCACATTAAACCCTCCAAGCCTCCCGGCTTCTGCTCCTGCTCCATCAGCGGAGTCTGCACCTGACAGGTCTCCATCACAGGCTCGCAGCCCACCTGCACCTGATGCTGCAGCCTTCTGTACTTGGTAAGAACAGATGCAACATGTTCCACATCACTTTATTTGCGCCGATAAGGACTTGATTTTATTTTATTTTTAAAGTTAAAAAAAATAAAATGTTGAATAAATACTGAATTGGGATGAAATTATGTACTCTGTACACAGGGTCCCAGTTACAGACAACAAAATGTAAAAGAAAAACAGTAATAAGATCTAAGATATGAATTAAGAAAAATATCAACTAAAAAACATCTACTAATAAAACACTAAGCACTAATAGCAGTAAACAATCAAAACAATACGTCAAACAGCAACATGAACTTGAGTTTGTGCAGCCTTATGAATATATAACACTGTGAAGAATCACATCATGTTGCTGCTGATCAGTTTCATGTTGCTGCTGATCTGTTTCATGTTGCTGTGTTCATGCATGCTCGTCTGTTCACACAGACTCGTGCCCGTGCTGCTGTTCGCGTATTGTGTTTATTGTTTTTATGCTATTAGTGCTTATCATATTTTTAGTTGATGTTTTTCTTTGTTCATATCTTAGATGTTATTACTGTTTTTCTTTTATATTTTATTGTTGGATGTAACTGGGACCCTGTGTACATAATTTTGATCCACCACATGTACCACATGTGGTGCGAATGACAATAAAGAATATCTGCATCTGTGTAATACTTTCTGATTCATATATCCACTGTTATTATTATATTATTTTTATTATTTTTAAATCAATTTTTTTTATTTTCTTATTTGATCAGTTTATTATTATTAATATATTTATTATAACTGTTAGCAGCACCTTTCTCTGTTTTATGCATTTATTCAAAAACAGTATATCTTGAATTAACCACCTTTTTCTTCTTTCTAGTGAAGAGAAAGAGAAAAGAGTCCAGTAAAGAAAAGTCTTATTTCATCACTGAATGAACATGAAGAACTGAACCGGACACAGCAGGAACAACACGTGCGTCTTCTTCTGGATGAGCCTGTGAGACAAGGGACAGACAATCATTAGTTGGACGCTGTAGTTTTTATTTTTGTACATTTTTCACTTCTTACTTTTCCTATTAAACAATTTTTTTCTTAAGTGGTGTCCTTGAACATTAAATTTCCTAAACAAATTTTACAATGTTAAGTGCAGATAGTGTTTGTTTAAATTCATACTGGAAGTTGAGAAAAAATTCCAATTGCTTTTGATCTTTAATGAATCCTAAGAAAAGATGACCAGAATCTGCTCAACTGTTATTATGTTATACATTTTTTGGTTCTAGGATGAAGTGAGACAAAAACTGTAAAAATTCAGAAAAGACAGTTATCAGTTATCATTTATCAGTTATCAATTATCAGTTATCGTTTAACGGCTGTACAACTGTGGCCCGAGAGATTCAGCTGAAAGTCCTGGTGCACCTTTTATTTGAACCTGCAGAGATTTGAACAGCTGATCTGAAGCAAACAGGCAGGTGTTCAACTGAACTGACCACTCCTGCTGCTTGATGGTCTCCTCCTTCGCCACCCGTCCATCCATCCATCCATCATCTTCTGCTTCAGGGTTGTGTTAGCAGCATCTTTACCAGGGAGGCACAGACATCAACATCCACCTCTTCAACTCTTCTAGGAGGACCCCAAGGTGTTCGCAGACCAACTGACTATTCATTAAGTAATATCCTGATGCTGCTCAATAATTCAGGTAGAAAAATCTAAAAAGTTAAGTCTGGTCCTCTGGACATTCACAAAACAAACAATACAGTTTATAATAAATAAACAATAAATGTGTTTTGTTTGTTTTTGTTTTTTGAATGTCCAGAGGACCAGACTTAACTTTTTTAGATTAATAAGTAATACATTTATGTTTTTAAATTTAATGAAAGACAAATCTTTAAAATTTAAGGACAAAATTTAACCTAATTGTTTTCAAGTCTGTAGCTTATTGTAAAAGCAGTTTCAAAGATTAAAGCACAGTGTGATGTTTTGCAATTTTAACATGAACCTTGTGCATATCTGCAAATAATAAAAGTGAAGATATTTTTAATAAATCTTTATTGTAAAAATCTATACTGAAATGAAAAACACATGGATTTAAAGCAGGCAGGGAAGGCAGTAAGGTAGGATTATGAATCAGGTTTAAAAGTTACAGCTCATGAGGTACTCCATTAGAGCGTGACATCTCTTCCACAACATCATGTGACAAAACCATCAGGGTGTTCTTCTTCTAATACTTTAGTGGTGGCTAGTAAGTAGCTTAAGGGAGCACTACCGCCACCAGGTGGTAAGACGAGTTGGATTCTAGTCCCCGCCTACAGAGCTGGTCCAGAAATGTATATGGAAACACAACAGACCCGAGCCGATCTGAACCGACCCGAACTGACCTGATCTGCACTGTGGCAGTGGAAAAGGGGCATAAGCTGCCCTGAGACTGGGGATCGACTCCCTATTTTCTTCAGCAAGCAGCAAGCAAACACAAAAGAAAACTAAAGAGCAGAAGAAAGGCCTGTAGGCTCAATCATCCAGGTAGATAACAAAAAAGGTTAAATCATTTCATCTGGACCAGTTTCTTTAAGGGAGAAAAGCCTGCTCCTGAGATTCCAACAGGAGGTTGGCTTGAATCACAACAATGAAGGCTACTTATGGGACAGATCTGGTTGGCTCCGGGTGGAAGACAAAACGTTTCTCCCTTAAAGAAACAAGTCCAGATGGAATGATTTAACCTTTTTTATTAAAGAACAGAATATGTACAACAGAGTCATTCACCTGTGTCTGGCCTGTGGGGACTGGGTTTGTCCTCTGCTCTGACCTGCACATGATCTGCAAAGGCTGCCTTGGAGCAGAACATGTGGGTCAAGCCCTGACACCACAGGCTTTGTGTCCATGCTACAAGCTCTTCTCGCAAGAGGAGAAACAACGCTGGGCGGCCATTTTTGCTCCAGGCTATGGACATTTCCATCTTCCAGAAAGCTACTCACTGGACAAGGCCCTCAATTTTTTATCCCCATGTGAGGCAGGATTTGGATGTTTCCGCCTCTGACAAGGAGTCGATTAGCAGTTTCACTCCCCCTCCCAGGTGTGAGGGCTGGAGACATAGCTGCGTCCTGTACTGGATAACTTTGCTCCAGCATCAGATGTGGCTTTGACTCTCTCCCTCCATCCCTGAAGAGATGGAAAAAAGAGCTGCTGGAGGGACCTATCAGTCTGGACAGACTGTTCAGCCCCCATTTCCAGTTGGTTCTGGATTAGATGTTGCAATTTACTTCAGATGCACTGGGATGAGTTCGGAAGCATGTGGCGAGGCCTCGTCTGGACCCCCACTTTTCTCACACCACCGGTCGCTGGTGGGACTGTTGGGACCAACGTCAACATCAAAGACATGCCACAAGGGCAGCTTTATCTTTCCGAGCTCCACCTGCAGCATCCACATCTAGAACCCGGTCACAGCTTCCACAGCAGCCCGGCTTGCAGCAAAGCTCCAGGGTCCTCCAGGTGGCATGTTCCTGGTCCAATCCAAGGTCAAGGTTTTCTTTATTGTCATTCACATCTCATGTGGTACATGTGGTGGAATGAAATTGTGTACACAAGGCCCCAGTTACATCCAACAAAAGTATAAATTGTAAAAGAAAAACAGTAATAAGATCAAAAATATTAACTAAAAAATATGCTAAACTAAGAATATGCCAAACACTAAATAGTGCAAAAACAATACACCAAAAAACAGCAGCACAAACATGAGTCTGTATGAGCAGATGAGTACGAATAAATGCAGCAGCATGAAATAAATCAGCAGCATGATATCAGTAGATGGATAGTCAGCAGCACATATCAACAATCAACACAAAACTGATTCTTCCCCCAACAGCTTACTCCAAAGTGGATCTTACCTCAGCTTTATACCTTGAACCCCACACTCACTGTTCTTTGAATTGAGAAAGTTTCTCGGATGGGAAGTGAAACGTCTTTTGTTACAAATAAAGTCCAGTTGTGTTTGTCTTGAATGTTTTTGAATTTTATTTATTTATTTATTTTTTAATTTCTTCCCATGGGCTCACCACCTGTGGGAGGGGCCAAAGGGGTCGGGTGCAATGTGTGATGGGTGGTGGGCAAGGGCGGGGACTCTGGCGGTCTGATCCTCGGCTACAGAAGCTGGCTATTGGGACATGGAATGTCACCTCACTGGTGGGGAAGGAGCCTGAGCTGGTGTCTGAGGTTGAGAGGGTCTGGCTAGAAATAGCTGGACTCACCTCTGTGCATGGCTCTGGCTCTAGAACCAGTTTCATTGAGAGGGGTTGGACACTCTTCCACTCTGGAGTTGGCCCTGGTGAGAGGCGTCGAGCAAGAGTGGGCATACTTATTGCCCCCCATCTTGGTGCCTGTGTGTTGGGGTTCACCCCAGTGAATGAGAGGGTGGCCTCCCTCTGCCTATGTGTGTGTGTGTGTGTGTGTGGGAGGGAGGGGGGGGTCTGACTGTCATTTGTGGTTATGCACCAAACAGCAGTTCAGATTATCCACCCTTTTCGGAGTCCTTGGAGGGGGTACTTCAATTTGTTCCAATTAATTCTGTTCTCAGAGTTTGTTAGAATGACGATGCAAATGTTCCACTGGGACTCTCCAAACTGCTAGCCTCACAACAGTAGGATCTGACACTCCACCCTTCAGACTGATGCAGAGATGTCACCCCTTCCTACTGCTCAGTGCATCCTAGGCGCAAGGATTCAGAGGTGCGTAATTATGCACAAACTGAAGGGTCAATTTGGATTGTTTTTCAAGAATATAAACAGATGTTTGTGGAAGTGCGGTTCCAAATGAACCCAGTGAGGCATAGATTGCATCCTGCTTTGTCTTTAACCCACTAGATATAGCCTTAAAGGGTGAAGCCTATATGAAATAGAACGTTGGTTACGTACTGTAACCCCAGATTCTATGAGTATAGGTGACCTCACTGCCAATCCCCAGTCTAAGGGCAGTTTATAGTTCAAGTTCAAATTATGTTTATTTGTCATACACAAGATTAACAGTACAATGAAATGCTCAGGATTAGAAGAACTGAGTTGACTCGCTGAAAAACAAAGAACAAACAAACAAGAAATACTAAAATTTGCGATACGGGTTAAAAAAAAGTAGCAAAAAATGAAAAAGTACTTATAATATTTACAAGGTCCTAAGGAGAAAATAATAAACAGCACGGTAGAATTTTAACAGTGCAAGCAGGATGAATTTGTACGATTAAGTATTTCAAGGTAATAATACAAGATAAAATGCACATGATATATAATGGACATAACTAACATAATACACAGGTTGTGTGACAAGTTATTGCACAGGTAGTGAATGACATTGAGATTGAATAATGATAATGACATGATAATAATGACATTGAGATTGAATAATGATGGTAAGTTAGATACATAGATACTGTATCATACATGATACAGCCACATAGTGCAGCAGCAATAAACAATAAACGTATTAGCTGTCACAAGCTAATATTAGTCATATTGTCACAGATGTGGCTTGGTGCAAAGTTATTGCCAGTTGTTCAGTGTTATTTATCTAGATTTTAGTAATCTGACATCATCATCATCATCTTGGCACAGCCAAGGTGTTGAGGGAATCCGTTTTGGTGGCCTTAGGATTGTGTCTCTGTTTTTTGCAGATGATGTGGTCTTATTGGCTTCATCAGATCGTGATCTACAGCTTTCGCTGGAGCGGTTCACAGCCGAATGCGACACGGCCGGGATGAGGATCAGTTCCTCCAAATCCGAGGCCATGGTCTTGAGCCGGAAAAGGGTAGAGTGCCCTCTCCGGGTAAGGGAGGAGGTCCTACCCCAAGTGGAGGAGTTCAAGTATCTTGGGGTCTTGTTCACGAATGAGGGAAAAATGGAGCATGAGATCGATAGGCGGATAGGTGCAGCGTCTGCAGTCAAGCAGGCGCTGTACAGGTCTGTCGTGGTGAAGAGAGAGCTGAGTCAAAATGCGAAGCTCTCAATTTACCTATCGATCTACGTTCCTACACTCATCTATGGTCACGAGCTTTGGGTTGTGACCGAAATAATGAGATTTTGGATACAAGCGGTCAAAATGAGTTTTCTCCGCAGGGTGTCTGGGCTCTCCCTTATAGGGTGAGAAGCTCGATCATCCGGGAGGGACTCAGAGTAGAGCCGCTGCTTCTCCACGTCGAGAGGAGCCAGTTGAGGTGGCTTGGGCATCTGTTTAGGATGCCTTCTGGACTCCTCCCTGGTGAGGTATTCCTGACACATCCCACCAGAAGGAGGCCCAGAGGAAGACCCAGGACACGCTGGAGGGACTATGTTTCTCGGCTGGCCTGGGGACGCCTCGTGATTCCCCGAAAGATCTGGCCCAAGTGGCTGGGGAGAGGGAAGTCTGGGCCTCCCTACTTAGGTTGCTACCCCCGCGACCCGACCCCGGATAAGCGAAAGAAAATGGATGGATTTTTAGTAATCTGACAGCTTGTGGATAATAGCTGTCTTTTATGCCCCTTTTCCACCGTCACGGCGCGGGTCAGATATTTCCGGGTTGAAGCGCGTTTGAGGTCTTTCCACTGTTCCAGAAACCGGCTCGCCTCGCTAAATTCTGGCCCGGCTTCTCAAGGGTTCCGAGCGAGCCGCGCCGTGACGTCAGAAACACTGTCGGTCACTGATTGGTCGGGGGGAGGAGTCTGTGGAGTCTTTCCAAACAACCCGATCCACCATTTTTTTCTCTACCGCTTGCCATTAGCGATAACACGAGGAGCGTATCTTTTAGTATTTTGAAGCTATACAACAACAATAATATCAAAGCCGTGGTCAAATGCAGAAGTGCAGGTGTTGTTCTGCTTGGTGGCCGACGAAAAAAGTCAAAGCGAGCTAGATGGAGGATTGGAGGGTGGTTTGGACACGACTACTGCTCTACTTGAACCATTTATAGAAGATGGTGAGTGTTTTCTAACTTTAAACATATTTGAAATTACTCATCCCATCGGTTCTAAACATATTTTTAACTAACAAAAGAGGCTGACGCCATAATAGTACAACGTCGGTGCTACGATGCTAAGCTAATTTGCATAAATGCTAACTGTCCTCCGGTCCCGTTTCTCACTGTATTTTATCCAGAACGTATTTCAGCGCGTGACGGTTCATCTCTAAACTCCACATTAAACCCTCCAAGCCTCCCGGCTCCTGCTCCTGCTCCATCAGTGGAGTCTACACCTGACAGGTCTCCATCACAGCCCAGCTGCACCTCACAGAGCAGCACAACGCTGCAGCTTCTGTGCTCGGTAAGAACAGATGCAACATGTTCCACATCAATTTATTTGTGCCGATAAGGACTTGATTTATTTTATTTTTAAAGTAAAAAACTAAAATGTTGAATAAATACTGAATTGGGATGAAATTATGTACTTTGTACACAGGGTCCCAGTTACAGACAACAAAATGTAAAATAAAAACAGTAATAAGATCTAAGATATGAATTAAGAAAAATATCAACTAAAAAACATCTACTAATAAAACACTAAGCACTAATAGCAGTAAACAATCAAAACAATACATCAAACAGCAACATGAACTTGAGTTTGTGCAGCCTTATGAATATATAACACTGTGAAGAATCACATCATGTTGCTGCTGATCAGTTTCATGTTGCTGCTGATCAGTTTCATGTTGCTGCTGATCTGTTTCATGTTGCTGTGTTCATTCGTGCTCATCTGTTCACACAGACTCATGTCCGTGCTGCTGTTCTGCATATTGTGTTTAATGTTTTTATGCTATTAGAGCTTATCATATTTTTAGTTGATGTTTTTATTAGTTCATATCTTAGATCTTATTACTGTTTTTCTTTTATATTTTATTGTTGGATGTAACTGGGACCCTGTGAACATAATTTTGATCCACCACATGTACCACATGTGGTGCGAATGACAAAGAATATCTGCATCTGTATAATACTTTCTGATTCATATATCCATTATTATCATTTTCATTATTTTTAAATCAATTTATTTTTCATTTTCTTATTTGATCAGTTTATTATTATTAATATATCTATTATAGCTGTTAGCTGCACCTTTCTTTGTTTCATGCATTTATTCAAAAACAGTATGTAGCTTGAATTAACCACTTTTTCTTCTTTCTAGTGAAGAGAAAGAGAAAAGAGTCCAGTAAAGAAAAGTCTTATTCCATCACTGAATGAACATGAAGAACTGAACCGGACACAGCAGGAACAACACGTGCGTCTTCTTCTGGATGAAGCCCGTGAGACGAGGGACAGACACAATCATTAGTTGGACGCAGTAGTTTTTATTTTTGTACATTTTTCACTTCTTACTTTTCATATTAAACAATGTTTTTCTTAAGTGGTGTCCTTGAACATTAAATTTCCGAAACAAATTTTACAATGTTAAGTGCAGATAGTGTTTGTTTAAATTCATACTGGAAGTAGAGAAAAATTTCCAATTGCATTTGATCTTTAATGAATCCTAAGAAAAGATTACTAGAATCTGCTCAACTGTTATAATTTTTTGGTTCTAGGATGAAGTGACACAAAAACAGTAAAAAAATCAGAAAGGACAGTTATCAATTATCAGTCATCAGTTATCTTTTAGCAGTTATCGTTTATCGTCCGTACAACTGTGGCCTGAGAGATTCAGCTGAAAGTCCTGGTGCACCTTTTATTTGAACCTGCAGAGATTTGAACAGCTGATCTGAAGCAAACAGGCAGGAGTTCACCTGAACTGACCACTCCTGCTGTGTTTGATGGTCTCCTCCTTCGCCACCCGTCCATCCATCCTCTTCTGCTTCAGGGTTGTGGGAGCAGCATCTTCACCAGGGAGGCACAGACATCAACAGCCACCTCTTCAACTCTTCTAGGACCCCATGGTGTTTTCAGACCAACTGACTATTTATTAATTAATATCCTGATGCTGCTCAATAATCCAGGTAGAAAAATCTAAAAAGTTAAGTCTGGTCCTCTGGACATTCACAAAACAAACAATACAGTTTATAATAAATAAACAAAATGTTTTTTGTTAGTTTTGTTTTTTGAATGTCCAGAGGACCAGACTTAACTTTTTTAGATTAATAAGTAATAAATTTATGTTTTAATTTAATGAAAGACAAATCTTTAAAATTCAAGGACAAAATTTAATCTAATTGTTTTCAAGTCTGTAGCTTATTGTAAAAGCAGTTTCAAAGATTACAGCACAGTGTGATGTTTTGCAATTTTAACATGAACCTTGTGCATATCTGTAAATAATAAAAGTGAAGATATTTTTAATACATCTTTATTGTAAAAATCTATACTAAAATGAAAAACACATGGGTTTAAAGCAGCAGGAAGGCAGTAAGGTAGGATTATGGAACAGGTTTAAAAGTTACAGCTCATGAGGTACTCCATTAGAGCATAACATCGCTCCCACAACGTCGTGTGACAAAACCTTCAGGGTGTTCTTCTTCTAATACGTTTAGTGGTGGCTAGTAAGTAGCTTAAGGGAGCACTACTGCCACCAGGTGGTAAGACGAGTTGGATTCTAGTCCCCGCCTACAGAGCCGGTCCAGAAATGTACATGGAAACACAACAGACCCGAACCGATCTGAACCAACCCGAACTGATCTGATCCGCTCTGTGACGGTGGAAAAGGGGCATTAGTCTTTTTGTACACAATGGCAGACTCCTGCAATGTCTGCCTGAGGGTAGTAAATGTAGTCTTCATATCAAGTTCATATCAATCGGCCACCACTCCACACCTACACCGGATTCGTAGGACTGCTCTGCTGAGTATAAAACTTCAGCCAGCTATTCCTCCAGTGCTGGGACATTGTCATAATGTCTATAGACAACCACTAAACCTGTATCTAGAAACTTTGTATCTAAACATTGTTTGATTTTCTTGCAGTGACTTCCAAGTCCTGAAAACTGCAAGTCTTCCAAGACCTCCTCATTCCTTGTGACGACATCTCATCCTGATCATGTCCTATGAATGCCAAGAGTCTACAGTCCAGATTTACAATCTTCAACCTAAGACAAACTGTTCCTCTCTCCACTGTTATACTCTCCTCGTCTTCAGCAAGGCTAGTGAAATATTAGGACTTCAACCCACTCTCCTCAGTGGTTCCACCTGCAAAGAACCATCTCTATAAGAGCAGACTTTGCACATTAACTAATGTTGTCCAGTCTAAGTCTGAAGACATTTAAGATACTTGTCTCTTTTCCCTTACAGCCCTGAGATCCCCACCTGTAAATAAAGACTTTATTTTTGTCCTCCTGACAGTTTATTTCTCAGTCTGCCACTTGGGGTCAAATCTTATGTAAAAACATGTTATCATTTATTACAGAGAATCGTTGTAAAAAAGTATTAAAAAATTGAACAAGGTAAAGCAGTACAGGGTGAATAATAGTTTTCAACATTTTCACAAATGCATAAAAAAATACTTTGACACTTTGGCCATAACTGCCTCAAACAAATCAGCGGGGGAGAGGGGGGACTCCAGAAATGATCTGAGCAACATCAAACTGGTTGATCCACCATGACAAGGTGCTATTTATAAGACTGAGTTTGTTGCAGCTCCTCAGACTGAAGTATTTTAGATGAAAGACAAAACACAAAAGAGAAAATATCCAGAAGTCTTAAAAAGTTAAATCTGGACTTCTGGACATTCAAAAAAAACACAAAACCCCCCAAAAAATGTAGAAACGTTTTGTCTTTCATCCGAAAGACTTCCTCAGTATGAGGTGCTGTATTCAGCTCAGTCTTATAAACAGCACCCTCTTGCAATGGATCAACCAGTTTGCTGCTGACAGCCAAAACCAGCTGTCCACATGATCAAGAAGGACCATCAGCCTAACGATGGATCAATAGCACACTGATGGCTGTTTGCTATTCACAGGGGGTTGAGTGATACTAGCAATAACAGCATTGTAAGAGGGGGACAGTTGAACCCGGAGGCTCCACCCGTTTCATGATGGACGGTTTCTTTTCACAAAGATTGCCTATTTTACTCCCCTTTCAAGCCATCGTTCCTCTCTATCAAGGATGTGAACATCTTCATCCCTGAAAGAGTGACCGCTGGCCTGGAGTTGAGTGTAGACCACAGAGTCCTGGCCTGATGATGTTGATCTTTTGTGCTGGGCCATCCTTTTGGCCAGTGGCTGTTTAGTTTCCCCAATGTAAGACTGATCACAGCCATCCTGGCACTGAACAGCACACACAATATTACCCTGTTTGTGCCGGGGGACTGGATCTTTGGGATGAACCAGTCTTCGCAGTAATGTGTTTTGGAGTTTAAAAGCCACTGAGATGTTATGTTTAGAAAATAAACGTCTCAGTTTCTCTGATACTCCCTCAACATATGTAATGACCACTAGTCTGGGTCTGGGTTCCTCTTTTTCACCTGATGGCTGACTGGAGTCCTGATTGGGTTTCTTCTCTACTTTCAGGAAGGTCCAGTTAGGATATCCACATTGCTCTAGAGCATGTCTTGTGTGGGATTTCTCCTTCTGCCTGGCTCCTCAGTTAGTGGGGACACTGTCTGCTCTGTGGTACAGAGTCCTGATGACTCCTAACTTGTGCTCCAAAGGGTGATGGGAGTCAAACTTAAAATACTAGTCTGTGTGGTTGGGTTTGCGGTACACCTCAGTTTGCAAATGTCCTCTATCAGAGACTCAGACCTCACAGTCCAAGAAAGCCAACCTGCCATTTTTACATCTTCCTGTGTGAACTTGATTTATTTATCTATCCACAGAGTTGATGTGATCAGTGAAATATTGGACTTCCTGATATTTAATTTTAACCCAGGTGTCATCAACATACCAGAACCAATGACTTAGTGGTGTCCCTGAAAAGGACGTCAAGGCTCTCTTTTCTACCTCCTCCATGTACAGGGTGGCAACAATAGGAGAAACTGGAGCCCCCAAAGCACACCCATGTTTCTGCCTATAATATTGTTCCCCATATGTGAAGTAGGTTGACTGCAGGCACAGTTTCAAGAGTTGACACAGTTGTTCTGTGGAAAACGTGGTCCTGCTGCTCAGAGTGGTGTCTGATTTTAATCTTAAACTGACCACCTCTACTGCATCATCAACAGGAATGCAAGTAAAGAGTGATGTGACATCAAAAGAGACCATTGTTTCATCAGTCTCCATGATGACATCCCTCACCTTATCCACCAAGTCCATGGAGTTCTGTATGTGCTGTTCTGAGCTGCCAACTAAAGGGATGAGTACAGACGCCAGATATTTGGAAACATTGTAAGTGACAGAGTTAATCATGCGGACAATTGGTCTTAAAGGTACACCTTGTTTGTGAATTTTAGGTAAACCATACAGACTAGGTGTGGCCTCCCCTGGGTACAGTCTGTGATACAGAATACAGAGGTCCAGGGAGGTCTAGAGGTCCTCACATAACTTTGTTGGAATTTTCTACCTGGATCATTGAGCATGGATCAGGATATGCAAAAAAGGTCATTTTTTGGAGACCCGTTCCCCCTCCAAAAGCATACGGGAGAAATGTCCCCCAAAAAATATTATAAATGATGCTGAGACATAAAACTGACATGCATACATCAATAATGAAACAAACCACAAGTGCTAAAAATACAATCACAATTCAGTCACTCTTGTGCATTCACTTTTTATCATTGGTCCACACTCTTGCCCTCCAACAGGAAATAATTTCCCCTTTATACATACCCAAAACATCCTCTGACTCATGCAGTCAGTTTACAACCAATAACAGAGTCTTTAGCATAAGTCAAACCAAACATGAATAGGACATTAACAAGAACAACCCATTTCCACACTCAGAAACATTGCACAGATGATGGCCATAAGACCAGCATCTACCCAGCATCCTTTTTAACTCACAAATTTTCTCTAGAAGGCTACACTATAGAACTAAGGTCAAATTATTGTCATTTCACATTTGTACGTGTCTCTAAATAGTTTAAAATGTGCTGTAGAGGGAACGTGAGGGGAACAGCTAAACTAAACTTGCTAAAAGTAAGGGAATATGCATGCACCATGCTCTATAGTGTATCTTATATTAATATAGACTTTATAACCTTTTCTGCTCCTTTACAGTTATTGTGAATTATATTAAACATGAGGCATGATCTTTTCTCTATGTTATGATCATTCATGATATGGTAAGAAGATGGTGAAGAGGTCATTTTTATTATGTTGGAGACTTTTGAATGTCATGACAGACACAGTTAATATTTCCTGTAAGAATCCTTGAGAAATGTTTACCTCCAGTGGTTCCTGTGTGCAGCTGCTGGATTTGGTTTTGAAACCCCAAGGACAAGGTGAAGGGGAGGGGCAGGCCCCTGATGAGTTCTCTACAAAGTTAATATTTTCAATTCGGGAAGGCAGAATGGGTCAGGACCACAGACAGGTGAAGGCACTGATAAGTGTGCACTTGTAAATGTGTTGTTCTTCTGTGATTGCTAACTATTCTTTAAATATTTTTAAATAAATTTGATGTCTACACCTGATCATTTGGGCTACACACACCTGAAACTGACCCTCACAGAAAGTACTTTGTGAGTTTCAGGGAAAATAAAATAGTCTGTAAAAAAATTGTAAAAAATAAATAAATAAAATTAAACTAAAGAAAAAAAATAAAGAAAAAATTGTAACATGTCATAACACGGGGAACCCAGAGTGGTAGGAGACCAGACAAGACAAGACCCAGTTAGAAAAAAGGCAAAAGTGTTTATTATACACAGTGAACTATTTACAGGTGGGTTATCTCTTGGGGATCCTGAGGAATAGAGTTGGATCAGTTAGGTCCACTTGCAGGGTAGGACGTAGTTGATAATTTGTTTGTCTTTTCTTACAGATGGAGGCACAGGTGTTTGGCATGGACGTGATCCACCAGAAAACCCCTGAGATGAGAGGCCAGGCAGGACAGGCGAGGTAGGCTAGTCAGACGTGTGGCTGGAAGGCGAGACCAAGAGGACAAGAGCCAGAGTCATGGGGATACCAGGATCAAACAGGAGTCAAGGAGACAGGATGACTGCAGACACAAGAACAAAGGTAAGTACTTCTCGTTTGTAAGACGATATACAGGCCACAAGCATAAATACCGAATTGGATACAATGCTCCAGCGATGAGTCATACTGGACTGCAGCCTTAAATAGTGGAAGGACCTTGTTAGGTGGATGGCCAACAGCTGGTGGCAATCAGCGGCCATCTTGGAGGTGGAGCTGCAGACAGTGGAACTCTCACATAAAAAGCCACATGGGAAATGTTGAACTACCTGAGAATAAGTCATAGTTTAATGAAATCTGAGAACATGGGGAAAAATAATTAACGAAGCAAGTTTTTTTAAAGTTGCATTTAAGGCAGCATACTGAAGGGACACAAATATGTTTGCTCTATTATTAAAATTCCTAGATTATTTCTAAAGTGTTCCTTTAAATAGGACATTCATCTCAAATACAATTTCAGTTTTAAGGAAAATATAAATTCCAAAAAAGAAAACAGCTTGCAGTCAGACACACCAATCTGAAATTTCACACATTGCAACATTAAATGCCAGCTCCGACCACAAAGATAATGCTAAGGCTATGGAAGCTAATCCATCTTTGACTACTGGGGCTCAGGTATGGCATTATCTCTCTAGCATGGCTGTGGTCCACAAGAACTGCTCACACATCTTCAGATATGCCGATGATTTATTCTCTACACATAATGTCCCAGTGACTTTTAAACCTCAAAATACATTACGGCAAAGACTGGTTCATCCCAAAGATCCAGTCCCCTGGCACAAACAGAGTAATTTTGTATATGCTGTTCAGTGCCAGGAGGGCTGTGATTAGTCATACATCGGGGAAACTAAACAGCCACTGGCCAAAAGGATGGCCCAGCACAGAGGAGGAACATCATCAGGCCAGGACTTTGCAGTTTACACTCATCGGCAGGCCAGCGGTCACTCTTTCAGGGATGAAGATGTTAACATCCTTGATAGAGAGAAATGTTGGTTTGAAAGACGAGTAAAGGAAACTGTCTTTGTGAAAAAAATAGTCCATTTTTAAACAGGGGCGGAGACCTCCATGTCCAATTGTCACACTCTTACGATGCTGTTACTGCTAGTATCACTCAGCCCTCTGTGAATAGCAAGTGGCCATCAGGGCACTAATGATTGGTCATTAAGCTGATGGGCCTTCTTTTGCATGTGAACAACTAGTTTTGGTAGTCACCAGCAAACTGGTTGATCCACGATGAGAGGGTGCTATTTACAGCATAAGACTGATTTTGTTGTAGCTCCTCAGACTGAAGAAGTCTTTCGGATAAAAGACAAAAAAGTTTCAACAAAGAAAAATCCATCCAGAGGACTTGACTTAACCTTGTTAGCCAGTGTATCTCTTGTGCCGGTCCCAAGCACGGGCAAATGGTGAGGGTTGTGTGAGGAAGGCATCCAACGTAAAACACTTTTGCCAAAACTATAATGTGAGTTCATCAAAGCAAAACCATACCAGATTGGTCGAGGCCCAGGTTAACAACGACTACCACCGGTACTGTTGACAAACTGGGTGCTAGTGGAAATTGATCTACTGTTCGTTGAAGACCATGAGGAGGGAAATGTGACCTTAGTAAAACAGATTATGTGTGAAAATGGAAAGGAGGTTGGTTGAACAGTGACGCTACAGGGAGCATAGTTTACAAAGGTGCAGGACTCAAGTACTTGGGGTCCACTGTCCAGGAAAATGGGGAACATGGTAAAGAGGTGGAAAAGAGAGTTCAGGCAGGATGGAGTGGATGGAGAAAAGTTCCAGGAGTGTCAGCAAAGGTCTAAGGAAAAGTTTGCAAGACAGTTTTGAGACCAGCTATGTTGTATGGTCTGGAGACAGTGGCAGGGACAAAAGACAGGAAAAAGAACTGGAAGTAGCATAAATTAAATTGTTGAGGTTCTCCTTATGCGTGACAAGGATGGATAAGATTAGGAATGAGATCATCAGAGGTACAGCACAGGTTGAAGAACTGGAAGATAAAGTTATAGACGCCAAACTGAGATGATTTGGACATGCCCAGAGGAGGGACAGTGGGCATATTGGTAGAAGGATGTTAGAAATACAGCTGCTGGGGCAAAAAA
>NC_056498.1:76174570-76181295 GCF_014905685.2 Nematolebias whitei | reverse complement strand
ATATATATATATATAAATATATATATATATATATATATATATATATATATATATATATATATATATATATATGTATATATGTGTATATAAATAAATACCAATAACATACCTTCAAAAGATATGCTGATTTCAGATTCTGGTGACGTGGTGGTGCAGTAGTTAGCACTGTTGCATCTCATTGAGAAGGTTGCTGGATTGAATCCTGTTCGAAGACCTTTCTGGGTGCAGTTTACATGTTCTATGTGTGCATGTGTGGGTTTTCTCTGGGTATTCTGGTTTCCTCCCACAGACCAAAAACATGCATTATAAGCTGATTGGCAACTCTAAATTATCCCTATGTAAGAGTGAGAGTGTGAATGGTTGTGTGTCTTTTTGTGTCCCTCTGATGGACTGGATATCTGTCCAGGGTGAACTTTGCCACTCTCACTGTGACTGCTGTCAAGGTCACCAGTCGCCCCTGCAACCCAAAAAAGAAGAAGTAAATAAAGATTATGGATGGATAGAAGGATGGATGGATTTGACAACACTGGAAAAACCCTGGTTCTAAATGTTGTAACATAGGTATGTTTACATGGACATAAGTAACTGTATCAAATGGCCGGTCGGAATAAAAGTGTGTCATGTAAACACTCCGTTCGGGTTATTGTTTGCATCTTCGGTGCGATCCGATATAATTTGTGATCAGAATGAAACGGGTGGCTTACGCCGATCCGTAACCCGTAACATGTAAACACTTGATCTGTTCGTTTTTATCTGATCGTGAAAAACTGACCTGACTGCGCATGTGCGACTTTGCCATTTCCGCTTGGCTAATGGTAATAATATTAGCATGTCAGGGGAGAAAAACTGGTCGGTGAGCGACACAACATTTCTACTAGAAACTTTGAAAGAGCTCAAAATGATCTGTATCACCTGTAGCTCAGTCAGGGAGTGCAGTAACGTCTCCACCATCATTAAAACCTGTCGCAGGTCCATTTTGGGTGCTCAGGTTTGTTTATGTTCACCCGGAAGTAGAACTTCTTCTTCAGTGTTTTTTTTAATGAGAGTTTACCTCTCTGCACATGTCAGTACTGCTGTTCAGAACAAAGCCCGCTGCATGTAAACGCTCATCATGAACAGATTGTGCCCACGTAAACAATACATTTGAATTATTCAAACAGAACACATTTCAATCCGGTCAAAGAATACTGAGCATGTAAACATAGCTATTTTCTGCAAGAACTGAGAAACTTGTTCTTAAGTAAAGAACACAAGGCCAAGAACAATGAGCGTTTTGGGCAAAACAGTTACTGTATTACTTCATGAGAAACATAAGCACTTAACTCCTGGGGTGTCCTCATAGTGACCTCCCACTGCAGGACTGATGTCCTCCTACAAGAATCACGCCTCTTTTGTCCAAACTTGTTTTTAGACCAGTGAAACCATGTTGCAAAAGTAACATTGTTTTTAATCCTTTATTATTATTATTATTATTATTATTTCAACAAAAGCTATGTATACATTTTTGCTGTCTGTTTAAATTAATTAGTCACTGGTCTTGTGTTTTTTAATATGATTTTAAATGTTATATAGAATTTAATACTTTCTCACTACCTTCACCAGGTGCTTCTCAATACTCTCCATTGTACAAACCTCTGCACTAGTAGAATAATAGGAATGGAAATGTTTCCAGTTTGATTCTGCCCATTTCAGATTTCTGACCAATCACTCAACCCTTTTTTATATACCACTGAGATAAAAGTCCTGTGTAGTTTGTGTCAAGAACAATCTGCAAGTACTGACAACAAAGTAACATACAGTAGTCCCTCGCTGCTTTGTAGTTTGACTTTCGTGGACTCACTCGCAGTTTTTCAATGATTGTCAACTTTAATATTTCTCACGTGATTGGGACAGTATGGGGTAAAAAGTTAACAAAAATAAATAATTAGGACATGCGCCACCATTGTGTAGTTTTCTTTCAATAAACCTATACTGTAACACGTCAAAAAAGATGTACACTACCCAGAAGCCAACAGTGCTTCCAACCGCTGCTTTCTGGCAAAATGGAGGGATAGTTTTGCAACACAAAGTCAGAAGTAGCGATCTATCTGTTAAGCTCACAGAACTGACAGGGAAGTCACAAATAATCCTGAAGCTGAACTCATCCTTCAAGTTGTATCTTCACTGGTGAGTACCTGGTCTGCAGTTGATCTGGACTCAGTGTGACTAAGATCCTGCAGGCTGCAGGAAACAGACAGCGGCGGTGTTCGGCCTGATTCTGGTCGTGCGGTGTAGGTCTGGACCCGGGTTGAGGTGGTGGACTACAGCTTGGGCAGCCTTGTGCATGGAGTGTCCTTCCTGGAGTGGCAACACATGCACATAAACCTGGACAGGGCATTGGGCTTCATCATGCTGCATGGTAGCTGAACTGAATCATGCCTGACTGGATCCAAACTTCTGCAGAGCTGGTGAGTACTCGTATAAAATTTTGTAGTAGCTACTGTACAGTACATATACGTATGTTTTTTTTAATTTTTTTTATTATTACGTAGGTTTAAGAGTTTAGAACATTGCAAGAGTGTGGGAAGGGTTTATAAAGCCTCAAAATATACATAAATACTAAAATAAATATTGCGTTCCTATTTGGCGTTTTTTCACCTATTGCTGGGGTGTGTGGAACATAACCCCTGCGATAATCAAGGGACTACTGTCTTTCTTGCATTTTATGAAGTCTGTAGCATCCCTAAATAAACATTAGCATTTAGAAGTTTAGTTTAGGCAGTAAATTGTTATGCCATATATTCTCTTGTAAACATGAATGTTCATCATGACATTAAGGCTCTAAAAGACAAAAAATTAAGTTTAATAGTTTCAAGTAGGTCTTCTGTTGAGATGTTTGTGTTCCAGAATTACTAAATATCACACTTTTTTCCTTTTTTTTTAAAGTGTAAACCTATATTGTCATTATTCATGTAATTTTAGGGGAGACTTTAACTCTTTTTGACCTACTTTCTATTTGATCTCTATTTTGTTATGGCTGTCAGTTTTTTCAGCACTACTATAAATAAACTATAAATCCACCATGTACTGTATATACTATTTTTAAAGACATTTACAAAACATTTTTAGAGTATTCATTGAGTTTTCTGAACTTTTTGTTGTAGCTTTGCTTTTGATATTTGTTAATAAACATACAAGGATAACTCTTAAAGTGAATGTTCAAGTTTTAAACAACAAGTGTCCTCCATTGCTGAAGAATTTCAATAGTGATAGTTTTCAATTTTGGGGACGGGACGGGAACTGAGTAGGGAGTGAAAATAAATGTTAATGTTTTTAGTGCAAGATGTTCAAGTGAGTAGGCGTTATACTTTTTTATAAGATCAGAGGTGTTTTTTTGTTGTTTTTTTTTGTCCCAGGCAGCACAGATTGAAAAGTTATTGAGTTCACAAGGTGAAATGCCAGATATGGCAGCAGCCATCTTTAATTTTGACATGGCAACCCAATTTTCGAAAGGAACCTTTCGTATGCCTAGATGGAATTTGGCACCTTTCTTATTTTACTCGTTATCATGCTCACATGTACAGATGGATTGCATTTCCAATTCCCCCTCTTTGCTCCGAGAGGGGACAGATATCTTCCTGAAATAGTAAAGATTGAAGCATGTGTTGTGAATAATTTTCATCTATGGTCACACCTAATTTTAGCACGTCTGTAAAACTGACTGAAATATTTCCAGTTCCATGCTTTCTAAGGTCAGGCACATGCAGGGGCCATCTTAAATGGTGTTGGCTATAAAAATTAGCCATCCATCTATTATCTTTACCCGCTTTTTCCTTTTTGGGTTGCGGTGGTCACTGGTGCCCATATCCAGCAGTCACTGAGAGGCGGTGAAGAACCTGGACAGATTGAAAGACCATCACAGGACTCAAAAGATATTTTTCTAATTATCTGAAGTTGACTATTGTAGTATGTCAGGACAGCTTTGCTGTAGACACACGGGCCACCGTACATGTTATATAAAACACGTACGGGCCATCATTTATGTAGTGAGCTAAGGCGTTAACTTCACTACTAATTAATTATTCTTAAAGCTAGTTCAAGCACAAATAATATTAATTGTTTAATTACAACGGATTATTTCTTTTTTGAGTTAAATTTCTGCCATGTGACCAAGATAACTGTGAGTGGATTGTTTAATCAGTGACATGAGACGCCATTTTATCTTTGACCCATCAGAATAAATGCGGTCATTTATTTAACAGAATCAAAATTTAACAACAAAACATGTACACATTGATTTGCTGATCTGTTTCCGATTAATAAACTTGGCAAGCTTTACTAACAAGACAACAGAACATTACTGATTGAGACTGATTCATCTCTGAAGGCATCTAGTTTGATTTACTGGCGAATAGAAGTTTAAAGAGAAGGAGAATAGAAGCTTAAAGATTTAAAAGGAGGTTTAGATGGAAGCTATGTGTGAAACCAGAACTTTGCACCCTTCCTCCGACATCCCGCTCAGCTTCCCAGTACACTTCAGGACGTGCAGCGACTTTGTTACCTTAGATGGGGGATACCTCCACTCCGGAACAGAAGTCCATTAGTACGATCCCTTTACAGCATCTCCGGTTAAAGTAGCTGGGACTCTTTAGAATAAATGCATATACTCAGTTCCACTGAATAAGCTTCCTTAGAAGTGGAGCATTCACTGCTCTGGTTGAGTGCACAGCGATGCGAGCTGTGACTCCGCTAAATGGAGGGACCACTTGGCACACGGTCCCATCCATCCGCTCCAAGTTCTGAAGACTTAGCCCTAAGACTTAAGACTCCGACTGAGTTCCAGCACTGAACTCCAGGACTGCACTTCAGGACTGAACTTCAGGATTCAACTTCCAGTATCGAACTGAATAGTTCCACGAAGTGTTCCTTTTAAAGGGGTATACACTTCCTGTTACGTGGTACTTCCTGATTAGTTGAAACAACCAGCAGGGGGGTGGTTCTAGTGATGTCAAGAGGGTCACTAGGAGTCAAAAGAGAGCAGGAATGTTTACGAACGGTTAGTACAGACAGAGAAATATCATGACGAAGTGGGACAAATGCAGGTGCCAGTTGAAGTTATTTACTATCTGCTAGCTTTAAAAACAAGACACTTTGTTCTAATAACTCATCTTTGTTTGTCTCTGACATTCGACCGACATCACTAAATGTACACTTACTTCGTAAATAGGCATTTAACTGTATGATCAAAAATCGGCTGAGGTTTAAAAATCATTAATACTGTTTCAAAGTTGATTTAAATGGGTGCTTCACTCCAACATTTAGAAATGGTATGAACTAAACCCACTTTTGATTATCAAGATATTCTAAAACAGTAATGATAATGTAAAAAGGAAGAGTGTTCTTTCAATTGATTAATTCAGGATACAATTAAATAGTCTCTTGATGAGATAACTTGTATTTCTGGATTCTGTTATGATTTGGACAACCCATTTGGTACGAGAGCCATAACGACAAGAGTCTAAATAAGCAAAACAGTGTTTATTATTTTAAAGTGAAAGAGCTGACAGGTAGGGTGAGGTTGTGGGGAAAATCCCAGGGCAGGCAAGTGGCTGGAGGGCAAAGGCAAACGAGGCGAGACTCCGGCACAGGGAGAACCAAGGGCAGGATCCGAGATGACCAGACAACTGTAGACACAAGAAAACAAGGTAAGGTATCCTCTTCATATAATCAAGATACTGGCTAGAAACACAACTACCCGGAAGGAAGTAATGCTCCAGCGACGAGAAGAGCTTGACTGCAGCCTTATGTAGCCAAGGAGCTCGTCATGCAGATGGTCGTCAGCTGTGGATGATTGGTGGCCATCTTGGAGCTGCAGCAAGTTCAACTCTTACAGTACCCCCCACTTCACGAGTCGCCCCTGGGCGACCCAATGCGCTTCTCGGGGTGGACCTTGAAGAAGGCGGTGATAAGGCTGGGGTCCAATATGAAGGAACGAGGGATCCAAGATCGCTCCTCCGGGCCGTAGCCCTCCCAATCCACGAGGTACTGGAAGCCCCGTCCCCGGCGACGGACATCCAGTATGGTACAGACAGTGAAAGCAGGATGGTTGTCAATAAGTCGGGCGGGTGGAGGGAGGTCGGAAGGAGGGCACAATGGGCTCTCTGAAACGGGTTTAACTTGAGACACGTGGAAGGTGGGATGGATCCTCAAGGAGCTGGGGAGCTGTAGGCGCACAGCCGAGGGATTGATGATCTTGTCTATGGCAAAAGGACCGATGAAGCGAGGAGCCAATTTCCTGGGAGTGTCCTTTAGATGAATGTCTCTAGTGGATAATCACACCTTCTGGCCCACCTGATAAGAAGGCGCGGCGGAACGGTGACGGTCCGCGAACCTCTTATTTTGAGCCGCAGTGCGAAGTAGAGCTGTCCTTGTTTGGCGCCAGAAACGTCTACAACGGCGGAAGTGGTGCTGAACAGACGGAACCGACACCTCTGTCTCCTGACTGGGGAACAAGGGAGGGAGATAGCCCAGCGAAGCCTCAAAAGGTGACATACCTGTGGCCGAGGAGGTGTGTGAGTTGTGGGCGTACTCGACCCACACAAGATGTTGACTCCAAGCTGAGGGGTTACGCTCCACTATGCACCTCAGGGTGGTCTCCAACTCTTGATTGCATCTTTCAGTCTGTCCATTTGACTGAGAATGATAACCCGAAGTGAGACTGGTGGACGCCCCCAAAGTCCTGCAGA
>NC_056498.1:76166439-76174470 GCF_014905685.2 Nematolebias whitei | reverse complement strand
TTGTGGAATGACTTACAGGGCTGAATTCGGTAGGACTCGGTAAAGGCAAAGCTGCGGCTGTGGGAGAAGGAGAAACAAGTTGTCGGTTAATAGCATGAACCATGCATCCAAGTTCCAATAAATTTGCCTGGGTGCTCTGCTGTTGGGTCATAATTTTCTTCAGAACCTCTCCATAATTATCCATGTTCTCAGTGTTAGCGGATGATGAAGCTTGTTCGCTTCTGGTCTCGTTCTGGGTATAGTCTGGCTGGAGCATTATCTGTTATGATTTGGACAACCCAGTTGGTACGAGAGCCAGAACGACAAGAGTCTAAATAAGCAAAACAGTGTTTATTATTTACAGTGAAAGAGCTGACAGGTATTTACAAAATGGTGGCCTGGGACTCCTGAAAAAGGGAGAGAAGGTCAGGTCTAGGAGTCGAGTGGAGGCAGCTCAAACTGTTTTGTCTTTCCTTACAGGTAATCCTTGTGGGGTGAGGTTGTGGGGAAAATCCCAGGGCAGGCAAGTGGCTGGAGGGCAAAGGCAAACGAGGCGAGACTCCGACACAGGGAGAACCAAGGGCAGGATCCGAGATGACCAGACAACTGTAGACACAAGAAAACAAGGTAAGGTATCCTCTTCATACAATCAAGATACTGGCTAGAAACACAACTACCCGGAAGGAAGTAATGCTCCAGCGACAAGACTGCTTAGCTTGACTGCAGCCTTATGTAGCCAAGGAGCTCGTCATGCAGATGGTCGTCAGCTGTGGATGATTGGCGGCCATCTTGGAGCTGCAGCAAGTTCAACTCTTACAGATTCAAATCAATGGAATAGCAGTTCCTGTCCCCTGAAGGTCTTCAGAGACAGGTTGAGGTCGGAGGCCTAGTTCACTGCACTCTAAATAGTTAAAACAAAAGTTTAAAGAAACACAGTCAAAAACAGTAACTTATCATTTTAAGCGATGGGCAATAGTTAAAAATATTACGTTAAATCAAATCCCCGATAAGCAAAGTGAGGTGTTTACTATTTCTGCTGTATATGTGCATTGTGCACATTTAGCTTGTTTAGTTATTTCAAGTGGTGACAGACACTGCAGGTGCTTTCTGTGAGCTTCTCTGGCACTTTGGCCTTGTAAACTTCACTTGTCCACTCCATCAAGGTAATGTGATTAGTTTAGTAGGACAGTTTGCAGGCAGATTTCCTCTTGCTGCGAGCGGTGCTCATATTTGTGTGTATGCATGTTTTTTTTTTGTGTGTGTGTGTTTATGTGTGTGTGTTTGGCCTGTGTGCACACCATGATGGATGATGGAGATGAAGAAATCGATACAAAGAGCCTGTCATTTCAGCCATGTCCCAATTTACCTCAGTGTGTCTGCACAGTCAGTCAGCAGGCAAAGACAGAGGAAGGAGGAAAAAAGTGGGAATAATGGCATGTCGATAGGCCAGCTGGAATGAATGAAAAGATTGTAAGGAAGTGAGCAAAGGTTGACGAGGAGAGGAACTGATTTGCAGAAGGTGATTGATAGAGGGAGCACTGGCAGGACTGGGTTAAGGAAAATAATATGGATGAAGACTAAAGGTGCTGTTACTAGATTCAGTATTGTTGCTACAGTCATATCAGTCATGTTGGGTGGCTTGTTTAAAACCTTGAGTAGAGTTAGTCATGGACATATGCAGAAAAAAAGTGTATAGTTTGGTGAAGGAAAATTCACTGCAATCCCAAAAGAATGTTGTCTCTTGTAGGTGATAAGAATGCTAACCCTTGACAGTGTTCATAATGGATTTGAAGCGTCTTTATTGTAAGTTAATTTTCTCAGAGCTGTAAGCCTTAATGCATGTTTTTTAGCACCAGTGCTTTGCTTTTAATGGTTCCTGTCTGGTTTTTGAATTGTGGCATAGAATGAAGTTATCTACAGGGAAATAACTGGGTGGAAAACAGCAAGTCACAGTTGACTGCTCCAAAGCTTTCTGTGAATGTGAGTCCATGTTCATATATGCTTCTGCATGAGACCACTAAGCCCTTGTGGAGAAAGAGTAAAATAATTGCAGTTAAATAGATGTTAAAAAAAAAACAAAAAAACTGCTCTTCCCAGCTCTCAGTATAAGTCCATTAAAGTTTCAAAGCTGAAAAGGCAACAAAGGAGTTTATCTCAGAGTTCAGACTTTTAAATGAATGTCTCAAGGCTGAGGTTATAAAGCATTCTGACGACAAGTCGACAAAACTGTACTTCATTAGATGCAATCAGTGAGAATGAACCACTTAGGAATAATCAGATGGATAGAAATCAGGGGTCAAAATAATTATTTTCCTACAAAGTACATAAATAACTGTCTTGTATTCATTTCTGGAAATAAAATTTTGACATTTAGTATTTTCCATGTATTTTCATATACCCACCCTTGAAGGCAGATGCTTGCCCGTCTCTGTGTGTGTCAGCAAAATAGCTTCTGAACCCCAGAATAGATTTTAAGGAAATTGTCGGAGGGCAACGTGGTGGCACAGTTGGGGGTGTTGGGGGGTGGGGGTGTCCTCTCACAGAAAATTTTGAATAACAGAGATACCATTTCCTGCATTTTTGGTGTATTTTAACGGGTTGTTTTTCATCAACATTTATCTACATTTGTAGACAATAAAATTACTATTTTGGAGAGGAACAGCAAGATGTGTGTAAATGAGTAGCTCAGATTCTGTCTGGTGTCCTAAACCCCCTCCTCCCTCCACGGTTCTGAGCTGAACTCTTCTTCGCTGATTCAGTCCTGGTTGTTGCTCCTGCTCCAGTCTCGTGGCACCCTTTAAAGCACCTGAAGGCTTCAATTCTCGGTTGTCCGTCCGTCCGTCCATTTGTTATTAATGTAAATTGGACTGTCTTTTTGACATTTTGATCATTGTTGTTATTTTTGACAAATTAGCACTGTTGTTTTTGAAACGTGATGTATAATGTGAATAGCACATCAAACATTCCTCTCTTTGTATTTTTAATTAATTTTTTACAGTAAGCTTTTTTTATTTATTATGTCTGAAATGTAGCAGGAGTTCAGACACCTGCTGATGTTGTGCGTGAGCTGTCTGGAGACACTGTGCATAACGTGCACAGTCCACAGGGCATTTATTGATTATGTTCAAGAAATGATCATTTCTGTTTCTGTGTTCTGAGAGTAAGGGAGAAGGGGTGTTTTTCAGGGTGCAACCCCGCTGAGTAGGGACAATATTTGGAGAGGAGGAGGAGAGAAGGACTCCGCGCAGAACCTCCGTGCATAAATGTGAACATCTGGAGCGTGTGAGAGCTGGTTCACCGCACGTGCTGCGGCTGGAACATTCACTCCACAGACTGGGTCTGCTGGGCTAATGGCAACGTCTCCTCTCGTTGTATTTTTAATAAATAATCAAAATAAAATTGTGCAATGACTTTGGACTTTTAAGGGCGGAGTTGCCAGATCTGAACAATGAGTTGCCAGAACACAACGGGTCAAAATGAGAGAGTTCCCAGATCTTTTTCCGACAGGATCCGGCTCAAATTAATCACTGATCCAGGTAAAAAAATCCAACAATGTTCAGTCAGGTCATCTGGACAGTTTATTTTTGTTGTTATTGTTAAGAGACGTTACGCCCTCCATCCGAAAGGCTTCATCAGTCTCAAGATGACCACCATGGCCAACTTATCATCTAAAGCATAAATGTGGCATAACTCATTAATTTTTAAAGATCCAACCATTGTATTTGCCTGCAGAGTCACAGGGAGTTCAGAAACAGTTGAGAGTGACTGGCACAGCAGCTGTGGCACAGGGAAAGGGAGACCGAGGGGTCCAAATCCAAAGAATCCTAACTTGTTTTTTTGTTTTTTTTTCTCTCACCATGCAAAGAGCTTAGTTCAAAATTTGACCAGAACAGCTGAAGGTGACAGACATTCTTTCACTGAATTCTACAACTTAACATTTCATTATGCATTCAATGGTTTAGGTCATTTTAGTGACCTGTTGTCAAAAATAAAAACAAAAATATGACGTTTCAAGTGAAAAAAAACTAAAAGAAAAAAAAGAAGCTTTGTGTATAGTTAACTTTTAGAGCACTTTTCACATTATTTTTTCCCAAGTTTTCTTACAGGGTTCTGTTTGAGCAAAGAAAAACACGGGCAGGAAATGGAGGTAGATAAAAGGCTTTTCTTGATGTATGCTCATTTTTCCATCCAGTGGACCTGACTCAAACTTATTAGAGTAAAAGGCTTTTATTTTTACAAATACCAGGAAAGGTATGCATACTGGTTTGTGGAGAAGAGAAGGATTGACAAGTATTTCCTCTGATTGTTGAGGTAGAATGTGGTGGGTGAAAATACCAGAGGAGGCTTTTTTTAATCTTCTGGATAATGGTTGATGTCCTGGAGGAGGCGTTGGGATCCTGAATTTTAGTGGAGGTGAGAAATTGGAACAGTTACGTAGAGCGAGGGAGCAGGCAGAAATGTATATTCTGAGAATGAGTCTTGTGTTCTTGCGCATATGGTAGGAGAGCCATACAAGGAGGATTCATAGGAGAAAGGACCAAGAACAAGGACATATAGTCACCACCAGCAAGACTGAAAAATAATACAGGAAATATTTACTGCTTGGCTGATTGGTAGTCTTAAAATTTTCTAGGATAATTTTGTTAAACACAGGATAGAGATCTGTGAGGCTGTAGTAGTGATTATCACCCGGGGCAGTTGTCGGTCCAGCTGTGAGCACTTGTCAAAAACACACACACACACCAGCCCCACCCCTCCCAACAACCGGACACACATTTCCCTAACAAAATCACTAACTTCACAAACACTAATAATACCAGCATATTACTTTAAAGGCAGAAATATATCAATCAAACATGCACATTGTAATTTTGAGTTATTTTCAACTGAGCAAAGAAATACTTGGAACATTAAAAAACACGCAATTGATTTTTTTTTCATTTGCGTTTCGTCTTTAGTGGGCACCACAGCAAACTAAGTTGCACCAAGACTGCAATTATTTTTACGCCAGATGTCCTTTCTGACACAGCCACAAACCACCAAGCTACCACAGCCCTCTGAGAGGAGCAGAGAGCTGCATCGAGGGTGCATGGGGAAGCATATGGTCGGGGTTAAGGGCCTTGCTCAAGGGCCCAGAGTGGGGCAAATGAAGGTGGAGACAGGTGTGGTGGTTCACCTTTCCTGCCCACATTTTTTTTAATGTTGTCGGTACCAGGAGTTGAACCAGCAATCTTCCAATCACAGGCTCACATTCTCTAACCTCTGTGCCACCTCTCCCAAAAGACAAACAATTGATAATTCTGACAAATTAGTCAAAATTAAACTACATAAACAAATTCAGTTGAGTCAATATTACACTGTAACTTATTTCATTTTTGACCATTAATGGCATTGCATTTTTTATACAGACTGGTTCAGAATATAAACAAGTTTAGCTCAACTATATCCCCAAAACCCTGTGTTAAATCAAGAAAGTCCATGCTCAATAATCCAATAATTCTGTTTTAAATGCTATAATATAGCGTAGGATTCAAATTAGCAGATAATTATGATGAACTACAAATACCTAAAACTAACACTCTCTGAGAGAACACATTGAGGGTTTTGGAGGGAAAAAAAGATGCACGCCTTTTGTATCATATCATCACATCATAATATCATCACATCATAGTCAGATACACCTCTTTAAATGATGATATTGCTTAACTTCATACACAAAAATTCTAAAGTGTCAGAAACAGCTAACTATACTGAGACTGAAGCTCACAAATCTGCATGCTACCATGCATCCCATGTCAGCTGATCAATTTTTGACACACCTATCCCATTTTTTTTTCCAATATCCACGTCCTGCTCATTCTGTGCTCCTCTCTTCTCTTGTGCTCCTGTCTGTTCATCTCCAGCAAACAGCCTCCATCCTCGGGGGCTGTGCCTCCTCCTCTCACTCAGGTGGTGGAGGAGTCAGTGAGCAGCCTTCTGCGGGTTCATCTTCTCTGTCAGCTGATTTAAAAATTCTGACAGCTTTGGTATGGTCACCAGTAATTCTGTTGTCAAACTTGTTCTGACAAATATATACAGAGTATATATATATATATATATATATATGTATATATGGGCCTGTGATCGGAAGATTGCCGGTTCAAGCCCCGGTACCAACAACACCAAAAATGTGGGTGGGGTATGTGAAGCACCCACACCTGCCCCCACCCTCCTTCATCCCACTTTGGGCCCTTGAGCAAGGATCTTAACCAAAACAATCTGCTCCTCCGGTGTCCTAGATAGCAACTCTCTGCTCCACACAGAGGGCTGTGGTAGCTCGGTGGTCTGTGGTTGTGTCAATTAAATTCAATTCAGTTTATTTATATAGCACCAAATCACAACAAAGTTGTCTCAGGGCACTTTACGGGAACATTCACATGCATAAAAGCCAATTAGTAAAGTTCTCTATCTAAGCAGGCCAGCTGACAAGTTGAATCTTGGCTTCGTTGCAGTCTCCCATTCTGAGCAAGCACAGTGGCAACAGTGGACAGGAAAAAAAAACTCCCTTTTAGAAGTTGTAGGGATACATGGTTCAACATAAATGGGACTTTTAATTAGTCTAGCAATAGTACTAAACAGAAACCTAGTGTTATTTTTATTCACCTCTATTAAAGATGAGTAATATAAAGTTATAGCGTTACGGAGAGCTTTTTCATATGTTAGCAGACTATCTTTCCAAGTTAAATAAAATTCTTCAACATTAGTTGAGTGCCATTTTCTCTCCTGGTTTCTAGATGTCTGCTTTAAAGTACGTAACTCGAACTTGAACCAAGGAGCCAGTTTCCTCTGATTGATTACTTTCTTTTTCAGTGGAGCAATTTTATCAAGTGAAGTTTGCATTGAAGTCGTAAAATGATCAACTAGATGATCTAAGTCACTGTTCTCTGATGCATTACTTTGCAAGACAGAGGAAAACATTGATGGAAGAGATTGTTTAAATTTGGTTACAGCGTTTTCTGATAAGCACATGCTGAGATGAAATTTACTCTTAGTGACTGTGTAGTCATTTAATGTAAACTCAAAGGTTATTAAAAAAATGGTCGGACAGAGTAGAATTTTGAGGAACTATTACCAAGTTCTTAATGTCTATACCATAGGTCAGAACTAAATCAAGAGTGTGATGATAAGAATGAGTAGATGTGCGGACATTTGGGTAAAACCATATTAGTCTATTAAATTATTAAAGTCTATGCTTAAGCAATCACTTTCAACATCTACATGAATATTGAAATCACCCATGATGATTATTTTATCAGTATATAGTAGTAAGTCAGTTAAGAATTCTGAGAATTCAGACCAAAACTGAGAGTAAGTGCCTGATGGACGATATACAGTATAACAACTAGTAAAAGTGGCTTTTCTGATTTCCATTTTGGATGAGAAAGACTTAGGGACAGTGATTCAAAAGCATCATAACCAATAACTGGTTTGGCATTAATCAATAATCCTGACTGAAAAATAGAAGCTACTCTACCACCTAGGCTAGTTGTTCTAGGAAAATTTAAATAATTAACAGGAGTGGATTCATTTATAGCAGCACGGTGGCGCAACTGGTAGAGCTGCTGCCTCTCAGCGAGCAGGTCCCCGGTTCAAACCCCGGTCCAGGGGCCTTTCTGGGTGGAGTTTGCATGTTCTCTCCGTGCATGCGTGGGTTTTCTCCGGGTACTCTGGTTTCCTCCCACAAACAGCCCAAAAACATGCATGTTAGGCTGATTGGTAACTCTAAATTGTCCCTAGGTGTGAGTGAGAGAGTGAATGGTTGTTTGTCTCTGTGTGGCCCTGTGATGGACTTGCGACCCGTCCAGGGTGTACCCCACCCCTCACACAGTGATTGCTGGACATGGGCACCAGCGACCCCCGTGACCCAAAATGGAATAAGCGGGTAAAGATAATGGATGAATGGATGGATGGATTCATTTATGCCAACAAAATCCTCCTGTGTTGTGATTAATCTCAGGAATCGTACTCAAATTCAGACCAGAGCTGAGAAGGATTACAGACACGGTATAAAAG
>NC_056498.1:76165066-76166339 GCF_014905685.2 Nematolebias whitei | reverse complement strand
ATTTGTGTCCCAGGTTTGGAAGGGTTTTTGTCGAGCTCTTGGTGCCACGGTGAGCTTATCTTCTGGTTATCACCCCCAAACTAACGGTCAGTCTGAACGATGCAACCAAGCCCTTGAGTCCTCTCTCCGCTGTATCATTGAGGATAACCCTGCAGATTGGTCCTCTCTTCTTCCCTGGGTCGAGTATGCCCATAATTCCCACACGTCCTCAGCTACTGGTCTCTCCCCATTTGAGGCATCTCTGGGTTACCTGCCCCCTCTGTTTCCCCACCAGGAGGTCGATGTGTCTGTAACCCTCAGTCCAGCACCATCTACATCGTTGCAGACGAATCTGGAGGCAGACCAGGGAGGTTCTTCTACGGACTCGTGATCAGGCCAAGAGGTGGGCTGATCGTCACTGTGCCCCGGCTCCTCCGTATTCCGTGGGGCAAAAGGTATGGCTCTCCACCCAGAACATCCCTCTCAAGGACACCTCCAGGAAGCTGGGACCCAGGTTCATTGGCCCCTTTCCTATTATCGAACTTGTTAATCCCACGGCCATCAAGCTCCGACTCCCTCGCTCTATGCGGGTTCATCCGACTTTTCACGTTTCTCAACTCAAACCTTTCGTGGAGGATCCGTTGCTTCCTTCCGACCCGGATCGTCCGCCCCCTCGCCTTGTTGATAATCAGCCTGTCTTCACCGTTCACAGGATCCTGGATGTTCGACGACGGGGTCGTGGACATCAGTTTTTAGTTGATTGGGAGGGTTACGGCCCTGAGGAAAGATCGTGGATCCCCAGGTACTTTATCTTGGATCCTGGTCTCATCAAGGACTTTTTTCTGAAACACCCTGACAAACGTCTCCGATCGCCTAGAGGCGATGTTTGAGGAGGGGGTACTGTTAGGCCTGTGCCGGTTGTGTGTACTCACCCTGCAATTGCTGAGTGCTGGTGATGGAGTTCCTGAGCAACCACCTGTCTTCAATCCGGTTGATGAGTCCAGCTGCTACTTAAGCCTTGGAGGAGGTTCCAGTCTTCGCTGAATCATTCAGTCACCTTGGGTACTGTGAGACAGCCATTTTAGTGTTTTCTCTCGTGAACCTGTGTTTGATCAACCTGTGTCTCCCTGTGATTTTAAGGCAAGACCTGGACTCAACTCCAAGAACTGAGACCTAGACGAATCTTCTCCAAACTGGACTCATTTCCTGTGGAACCTCATCACCCAGCGGGACACTCCTCCATCAGTCGCCACCTACAAGATACTCATCAAGTCACTTGGAAAATACAAGGTTT
>NC_056498.1:76163393-76164966 GCF_014905685.2 Nematolebias whitei | reverse complement strand
TCAGGTTCTGTCAGGTGGGCTTCACGAACTTCTCTCAAAATAGGCCAAGTAAGGGCTCCGACAATGCAGACCGGGGAGATGATGCCCTCAACAGGCTCAGGAGTGTCTGGAGGAGAAAACTGGCGGGAGAGAGCGTCAGGCTTGATGTTCTTAGTACCAGGTCGGAAAGTCAGCGTGAAGTTAAAACGGTTAAAAAATAATGACCATCGTGCTTGTCTGGGGTTTAACCGTTTAGCCTCTCTCAAATATGTAAGGTTCTTGTGATCAGTCCAAATCAGGAAGGGAGTCTCTGTGCCCTCAAGCCAATGGCGCCATTCCTCTAAAGCCAATTTAACGGCCAATAATTCTCTGTTGCCCACATCATAATTTCTCTCTGCTTGGGACAAACGGCGGGAAAAGAATGCACAGGGGTGTACCTTGTTATCCAGGAGCGACCTCTGAGATAGGACCGCCCCGACTCCTGTATCCAATGCATCCACCTCAAGGATAAACTGCCGAGTGGGGTCTGGATGACAGAGAATGGGTGCAGATGAGAATAAATCCTTCAGCTTACCAAAAGCAGCGTCGGCCTCAGGAGTCCATTTAAATGCTCTGGTCGTGGAGGTAAGCTGAGATAGGGGTGCGGCGATGCGGCTGTAATTCTTGATGAAACGCCTATAGAAGTTTGCGAACCCCAAGAATCGTTGCAGTTGTTTCCTTGTTTCCCGAACTGGCCACTCCACCACTGCCTTAGTTTTCTCGGGGTCGGTCCTGAAAAACCCTTCCCCGAAGATGAACCCCAAAAAGGACACAGATGAGGCATGAAAATCACACTTCTCCCCCTTCACAAAAAGCTGATTCTCATAGAGTCTTTGCAAAACAGCTCTAACATGGTTAACGTGTTCGTTTCTGTCTCTTGAATAAATGAGGATGTCGTCGAGGTAGACGAAAACAAAGTCCCCAATAAAATCCCTTAACACGTCGTTAACCAAAGCCTGGAATACTACAGGAGCGTTAGTGAGCCCAAAAGGCATCACCAGGTACTCAAAGTGACCCAACGGGGTTCTGAATGCGGTCTTCCACTCATCGCCTTGTCTAATGCGAACCAAGTTATACGCATTGCGCAAGTCCAATTTGGTGAAGATGGTGGCTGGTTGTAACTGCTCTTGGATGGAATTGATTAGTGGAAGGGGGTATTTGTTTTTAATAGTGATGTTGTTGAGTTCACGGTAGTCGATGCAAGGACGCAGAGACTTATCCTTCTTGGTGATAAAAAAGAATCCTGCACCTAGAGGTGAAGTTGATGGGCGAATGATCCCTGAATCGAGGGATTCTTCAATGTACGACCTCATAGCCTCCCTCTCAGGACCGGAGATATTAAAAAGGCGGCTCGAAGGCAGAGAGGCTCCCGGAAGGAGGTTGATGGGACAATCGTAGTGGCGATGTGGAGGTAATGATAGGGCCCGCTGTTTGCTGAATACAGGAGCTAAATCGTGATAATCGGATGGAACACCGGACAGGTCGGTCTCACAGAACTCTGATTTGGACCTGGACATGTTTGAGACCCCTGATCGAAGACAGTACTTTAAACATT
>NC_056498.1:76162167-76163293 GCF_014905685.2 Nematolebias whitei | reverse complement strand
CCTGGACATGTTTGAGACCCCTGATCGAAGACAGTACTTTAAACATTTGTCGCTCCACCTCTCTACCCTTCCTAATTTCCAATTAATGTGGGGATTATGGCTCTTAAGCCAGGGGTACCCAATGATTAATTGAGAGTTGGGTGACTCGAATACAAAAAAGCTAGTGGTCTCATGATGATTTCCCGAGGTTATTAAATGAAGATCTGCCATCTTAAAATTAACCTGGGTCAAAACCTCCCCTGTAACCCCGGCTATAGAGATCGACTCAATCCCCTTGACTGGAAGGGAGAACTCTTTAACCAAATCTTGAGTAATTAAATTTTGTTCGGCGCCTGAATCAATTAAAGCTGTGACTGCGAAACGATTTTGGTTGATTAAAATTACTGTAGGTAAGGTAAGTCTCAAAAAAGGGGAGATTGATGCCGTGCCCACCCGTAACTCCCTCCATATTGGTGGACGTTGGAGTTTCCCTGAAGCGGGCAGGAGGCTACAAAGTGCCCTCTTTTCCCACAATACATACACAAGCCCAAACTCCTACGTCTCTGCCTCTCTTGAGGAGTCAAACTGGTACGACCAATCTGCATTGGTTCGGGCCGATCTAACTGAGTGTTAGAAAACTCTGTCTGGGACTTGTAGTCTTCTGGGGCGGAATTGTAGTTGTAAGCCCCACTCAGCGGTACAGCGGAACCGGAAGGATTCTGGGAGTTGTAGTCTCGCTCCCTACGGCGTTCTCGGAAGCGTTCGTCGAGAGAGATCGCTAAATTAATTAGCGCGTCGAAACTAGCAGGCTCATCACGAGCGGCGATTTGATCCTTTACATAATCGGATAGAGAATTCAAAAAGGTACCTTGCAGGGCTCTGTCGTTCCAACCTGTTTGGGCTGCCAGGATGCGGAAGTCGAGAGCGTGTTCGGACGCCGGTCGCCGGCCCTGCCGTAATCCCAGCAGACGCTTCTCGGCGTTGGATCATTGCAGCGGGCGGTCGAATATTTTACAAAACTCGGTGAGTAGCGAATCAAAAGACACAGTTTCTAGTTCATGGAGGTGCATAAATGAAGTAGCCCATTTTAAAGCGTTTCTCTTGAGTTGACTAATGAAGAAGTTTACTTTAGCAATGTCTGAAGAAA
>NC_056498.1:76159709-76162067 GCF_014905685.2 Nematolebias whitei | reverse complement strand
ACGCATATCCCATTTACGATAATCACGTTCATCCTCTGAAAGAGGAGCTTTCCTGTCCCAGAGTGCACCTTCATTACGCGGTTTGTTAGTTTGAAAATACTGCTTTTTCTCACCTGTTTTAGGAGGTGGAGGCGATGCACGCCGTCCTTCCATTTCTAGGGAGTGGGGTTTAACCTTTATACCAGGAAACACTTCTATGGGCGTCTTAGCATGAGAACATGCCGCGAACACATTCACAGCACACTGTTGCATGTTTGATGGAGGAGACCTGTTCAGGTCTGTTCCTACCACTTTAGGTGAGGGTGGAGGTTTTTCTCTCCACACATGTGGAGGTGCAACAACATCTTTCTGAGGTGGTTGTGGGTGACCTGGACTCTGTCCACGGTCTTCTCTGAGTTCCAGATAAACTCGCCCCACGTCAGAACTTTTATTTGTTGCTACTCTTAGTTTCTCCTCACATGCTTTTAAGCGTTCCTGTGATGTTTGACATTCACTTTGTAAAAGCATATATTGTTCCAGTAATATCTCTTTATGCACTTCGCGTTTGTGCAGATCTTTTTTAAGCACATCTATTTCACCTTTGCAGCGGCAAACTTGTGACACTGTCACGACGTGATCCCGTCTTAATGCAAAGTATGATTCTTTCAGCAACATTGCCATTTTAGCCAGCTTTTCATAGCTTGACATTGTAATTTCTGTAGAGGTCACACTCTCTGCAACCTCCATCAGATTGTCCACTAACTCTTTTGGGTTCATGCTCTCCGCCTGTTTGCCATATGGATGTAAGGATCCTGTCAGCACTGCTAACGCATTCTCTAAACAGTCCTTCATCTCATAAGGATCAAAATCCTTTTCTATCACACCTGCCATGGTCATTCACTGTGTAGCACTTTATCTGTTTAAAACAGTTGCCAGCTTCAGATTATTTTACAGGTAAATATTTGTATTCAAGTGTCATTGAGTTTCACACTATTTTAGCTCTGGGTTTACACAGAAGTACTGTTATAAGTCAACTCATTCAGAGGAACGGGCACCTGTCTCGTAGGTTTTACCCCAATTCATGAATATTCAAGTAAATGCTTCTTGCAGTGTTACTTTTATGTGCTTATTTCTTAACAGATACTAGATTACCAAGCTTCTCAGTGTTTCTTACTCTAAAGCACTGAATTTTTATAAACCTGCAATTTTTCTAAAAAGTCTCACAGCAACATCAGTTTAAAAACGCTTTTTAAACCGTTCATTTCCAGAAATACGCTATCTTAACAGTTACTCATAGAACCAGGTGGTGAACAGAAAAAGAAAAATTGATGATGAGGAATAATCAGTCTTTCTTCAGAAAAACTGTTATACTCCTGTTCTCCTGCCAATATCTTCTATTTAAAAATTAAATAAGAAGATGTAATTGTTTTAGGTGGTAAAATAAAATCAGAAAAGTATCTTTTTTCTGATATATTTACTCTTATTTAATGATCTAGCAATTAAACGTGCATTATCTTTCCAGCAAATGAGTAAACTTTATCTACTCTGTGAATATCTGTATCTGTATCTTTTAAAAAGTGTCTAATTTTTTATTTTGCACCTCTGTCATGAGGAATTACCAGTGAATAAAAGTTTTTGGTAAATGCCTTTCTGCATAAATACCTTAATCACTTTTTAAATGCAAGATAACAGTGATTATTCAACTTGAAGAACGTTTATTAACTCAAAAATTCGTCTTACAGAAATAAATACGTTTAATTTCACTCAAAATAACCTAAAAACGAAGTGAAACTGTGATATCAAGTTTCCCAGGAGGGGGCAGTGTTAGCTTTCTACCATCAGGAGCATATGACAACTTCCTGTGGACGTTCTGTTGACATCCTGTCGTTAGCCGCTTAGCTTAAAATTAGCTTCGGCTAAACTCGATTAAATCAACATTTCTGAACGAATTTCAAGCTAAAACGTGGCGTTGTTTCAACAAGCACGACTTCTTTGCATGAACATGAGTTCTATGGGGACATGTGGCAAATTCATTTAGTGATTTTAAGCACAGAAAAAGCTTTGGTGCAACCGAGCTTTACAATCTGACATGGAGGAAGTGACGTGACACGTCACTCATCCGGTCGTTAGCTGTTAGCTTAAAATTAGCATCGGCTAGCGTGGTCCAAAAACACCATTAAATGACGGATTTCAAACTGAAACGTGGCAAAATTTCAGCGATTAGGCTTCATAGAAACGTAACAGCGGATCAGAATGCAACTTTAAAGCGTTTTTCACTTTAAAAAAACAGAATGAAATTCCCTAAGAAGACGAGCTTCATTTCCGGGTCACGTGACTGAATCTACCAATGATAGAGCAGCAACGGGGTGGGTTCTTATA
>NC_056498.1:76157605-76159609 GCF_014905685.2 Nematolebias whitei | reverse complement strand
AAACCTTGTATTTTCCAAGTGACTTGATGAGTATCTTGTAGGTGGCGGCTGATGGAGGAGTGTCCCGCTGGGTGATGAGGTTCCACAGGAAATGAGTCCAGTTTGGAGAAGATTCGTCTAGGTCTCAGTTCTTGGAGGTGAGTCCAGGTCTTGCCTTAAAATCACAGGGAGACACAGGTTGATCAAACACAGGTTCACGAGAGAAAACACTAAAATGGCTGTCTCACAGTACCCAAGGTGACTGAATGATTCAGCGAAGACTGGAACCTCCTCCAAGGCTTAAGTAGCAGCTGGACTCATCAACCGGATTGAAGACAGGTGGTTGCTCAGGAACTCCATCACCAGCACTCAGCAATTGCAGGGTGAGTACACACAACCGGCACAGGCCTAACATCCTGTTGTAGCCAAGTTTCTGTCAGACAGAATAAATCAATATGATGATCAGTTATCAGTTCATTAACTAACAGGGATTTAGAGGAAAGAGATCTGATGTTCAATAATCCACATTTAATGATTTTATGATTTTGCTCTGGTAAAGTAACTGTTTATTTTAATAAGATTTTTATGGTTTATATTTTTAGAGCTGCTTTTTGTTTTATTTAATTTGAGCCGTGGGCGAGTTGACACTGTTTCAATGGGCGTGTGGGTGGGTAACAGAGGAGAAGCAGCAGAGAGGTGTGGAGGACTACAACTCTGCTTCCTGGACTGGACCCTGGGTTGTCAATAATTTGGGGGATAAACAAAATCAGCCATATTTCTAGAAAGAAGAGTGGCTCCGTCCAAAGTGGGATGGATGCCATCTCTCCGCATCAGACCAGGTTTTCCCCAGAAAGAACTCCAGTTATCTATGTAGCCCACGTCGTTGTCAGAACACCACCTGGACACCCAGCGGTTAAAAGACGACATACGGCTAAACATGTCATCGCTGGTGAGGCTGGGGAGGGGGGCAGAGAAAACTACGGAGTCCGACATGGTTTTAGCAAAGTCACACACCAAAGCAACATTCATTTTAGTGACCACCGATTGGCGTAACCGGGTGTCATTACCGCAGACGCGAATAACAATCTTACCTATTTAGCCTTAGCCTTAGTCAGCAGTTTCAAATAAGATTCTATGTTGCCCGCTTTGGCCCCTGGAATGCATTTAACTATGGCCACTGGAGTCCCTAAAGCCACGTTTTGGACTATGGAGCTTCCAAGAACCAGGGTCTGTTTTTCAGCAGGTGTGTCACTGAGCGAGGAAAATCGATTAGAAACGTGAACGGGTCAGAAGTGAACTGGGGGCTTAGCCTTAGCACTACGCTTGCTCCGGACTGTCACCCAGCCAGAAGGGGTCCCGGCTGTTCAGGGTCTGCTGGAGGACTGCTAACGGGAGCTAGCCTCTGTGGTTCCGCGCTGTCTAAGGGGACCTGGCTACCTATTGTTTTTTCTACAGCGCGGAGCCGAGCTTCCAGTTCAGACAGCCTCTCCTCCAAAGCTACCATAATTACATGTGTTACATGTATCATTACCACTAAAGGAGGCAGAGGAGTAACTAAACATCTGACACACGGAGAAAGTGAAAACAGAGGAAGCAGGGAGAGAAGCAGCAGCCATGCTAAGCTAACGCTAGCAAGAGCTAGCACAGCTAGCAGAGCCAAATACACCAATAAAAAACGAGGTGTTGAAAGATAAAAGGTGTTTTAAGCACTATCCAACAGTAGAAAAACAACTGTACTAAGCGTGTTTGTGAACTAGAATGAAAAACTGCGCAAAAGACAGATAAATCCAGTAAACAGAAACGACTCGAGCAAACAATTCACTCGAGCTACCAACAGACAAACAGGAAGTGACACATTACGTCTCATTACGAACGTGCGACTCGTCAACAAATTCTCCCTCGGCTGCGTGGACAACAATAGACAATCAAGGACAGGAAGAGCATATGGCGTAAAAATAACTGCCAAGTCTTTGTGCAACTTAGTTTTTTCTGTGGCGACCCCTAAAAAGGTAGCAGCCAAAAGAA
>NC_056498.1:76149629-76157505 GCF_014905685.2 Nematolebias whitei | reverse complement strand
ATATATATATATATATATATATATATATATATATATATATATATATACATAAGATATTCTCTAACTTCTCGGACATCTGGACTGCTGTCAGTCAATCATCGAGTGACACGCCTCGATTTGAGAAACGCACATTCTGATTGGTCAATTTTTGGACGTCAGCCAGTGAGCCCACATGAGTCTCTTTTACTCTGGATCAATCAGCAGCCACAAACATGTATCTCCATCCATCCATTATCTTTACCCGCTTGTTCCATTTTGGGTCACGGGGGTCGCCGGTGCCCATGTCCAGCAATCACTGTGTGAGGGGCGGGGTACACCCTGGATGAGTCGCAAGTCCATCACAGGGCCACATAGAGACAAACGAGACAAACAACCATTCACTCTCTCCCTCACACCTAGGGACAATTTAGAGTTACCAATTAGCCTAACATGCATGTTTTTGGTCTGTGGGAGGAAAATGGAGTACCTGGAGAAAACCCACACATGCATGGAGAGAACATGCAAACTCCACCCAGACCAGGATTTGAACCAGGGTGCTGCTCGCTGAGAGGCAGCAGCTCTACCAGTTGCGCCACCGTGCTGCCCTTTTTTCAATTTCCCTTTTCCTCTTTTTACCCTAATGGTTGTATTTTAGATAATAACATCCACAGGTTTTGTTATCCAGATGTTTGTAGATGTTCTTTAACAACTTCTGAGGACACTAGATGTAACGATTCATTGCACATTTTCAAAAGTGTGCAAATTTAATGTTCTATCAAACTTTAACTTTTCATACCTTTACGCAAATAGAATTTGATCTCACAAAACATTTAAATTTCTCTGCCTGATTTTGACCACAATAAAAGCTATATAATTTAGCCCTCCAGTAAGCACATTAGAAACAGTAAAAGCCATTGACAAATTAATAAAATAAAAAAATAAAAAAACTGAAAAACACAATTATAACAGTGTTAATTTATTTAGTATATAGCTAAAGCACAAACACATATGTATTGTTTTTGTAATAATTCATTTTTGTGGCACTGATTGCAAATGTTTTTATATTTTTTATTGGGATTATCAATGCATTTAACAGTTGAATAAGCCAAAAGAACAAAACAAAATAAAACAATAATAACTGAATCCAAGCATTGTCCATAATATTACTAAATTATTTCACAGTACTTGAACCCTATATTAACAGTTTACACACCCAATGAGGATTTTTCTTTGCAGTGTTTTACCAAAAGAGGCCACAGCTGAAAAACACACACTTTGTTAAATTTTACAGCCTTTAAAATCATGTATAACACTTGTTTACCTGACAGCCACAGAATCAGCATACAGCACTCCACGTACCTGCGAGTCTAACAAACACCATCATGAGCTTTGTTTGCACATATGAAAGCCACAGTGACACAAGCTGTTCACAGCTTGCAGCTATGGTTGAATAAAAACACCTTTTATGACAGATACAAACCACTTTCATGAGACAGAGACACGGTCCATGGTAAACACATTCCAAATGACAGGTTTTGTGTGAGTTTTGTATAAAATTAGATTGTGTAATGGCACATTACATTCCATGTCACATGCAAGTTGTAAAGCATATTGCTCAGATGCCATTTGATAGCTCTGGGTTAGATTGGAGGTTCATTTAAGTGTCTTTCCTTTAGGATTAATGCGCATGAACTTTGGTTTTTTGAACCACTTCATGGCTGCCTTAGAGACGTTGACAAGGGAGAGGACATGCCCCTGAAGCCATCTTATCACTTTTTTTTTTTTTTTTTCCACACTGGGAGTTTCCTGTTTGGGGGATTCAGTTTGTTTGGTGGCTCCTCAGATTGAAGAAGTCCTTCGGATAAAGGACAAAACGTCTCTACAACAAAAGAAACTGTTAGATGACCTTTTCTTTTTACTGTTTCTACTAACATTGGAGCACAGATTGATGACAGAAACCTAACAGCTTAGTAACACTATTTATACATAATCTTTAGTAACATAAAACCAAGGGTGAAGAATAGTAAATTACATTTACTGGAGTTTTGTAATTAAGTATTGATTTTGTGTACTTTGTATTATTTAAATAATTATTCCAATGTATACTTTTACTTAAATTGAATATTTTGTTTTAAGCATATTACTTAGTTACATTTGAGATCATATCCATTTCAGAGTAAAACATTTGAACTTAAAAATGAGAACATAAATCAGGCGGAGAAAAAAAGCACAGTTAGCCACGGTGACTGGATCTGCTCCTCATCAATCAGCTGATGTTTGATCCAGCTAGAAGTGATATCAACCCACAGAGAAGGAGTATAACTCTGCCCACTTGGTGGACTGCTTCATCTGCCGGAGTGAAGACTCAGCAGACTCACCTTTTCACTAGCGGGCAGATAAACCTCCAGTGTGACTGTTCAAGCAGAACTAGAGATAATGAAATAAACTCATGGACATGTTTAAGAGACAGTCTGACTTAATTCTGCTTTTAGCTACAGCTTTCATTTACCTGCGCAGCCTCACATGGTGGTGAGATTAAAACAAACTGTATCATTGTTTTGTATGTAAAACACAACGTTCACAGTTTAATTAGAGGCTTGTGAAAATCAGTGGCAAGTTAACAAGCTCTGGCACAGCTGGTAGAATAAATACATATTAACTAGACTAACTAGAATCTGACAAGATTATAAACAAAGCATCAAAAACTCCCAAAGCCTCATCTGAAAACATGTCAGAGCATCAATAAGTGGAACTTATCTAATTAAAATGTGGACAGGCCGACACTGTAGATATGAAACTGTTCTCATTGTCTCGATGCGTGCTCAATAATTCAGGTAGAAACATTTAACAAGCTTGAGTCAGGTCCTCTGGATGCATTCTTTGTAAAAACTTTTTGTCTTTTATCCAAAATACTTCAGTCTGAAGAGCTGCAACAAACTCATTCTTATAAATACCACCTTCTCACAGTGGATCAACCAGTTTGCTGCTGACAGCCAGAACTACCTGTTCACATGTAAAAGGAGGACCATCTGTTCAGCAATTGATTGTTAGTGCTCTGATGGCTGCTTGTTATTCAGAGAGGACTGAGTGATACTAGCAATGACAGCATTGTAAGAAAGTGATAGTTGAACACGGAGACACTCGCCCATTTAACAATGAGCGAGTTCTCTTCACAAAGATGACCTCCTTCACTCCTCTCTCAAACTAACATTCTTCTATCCACAGATGCAGGTGATTCTGTGCTGTTTGTCCAATTGGACCTTACATCTGCATTCAAAAACACTTACCACGAGATCCTCATTTCTAGGCTGGAGCAGTGGGTGGGCATCACAGGGTCAGCCCTTAAATGGTTTAGATCCTACCTCTCTTTTGTGTCAAAATCAAGGACTTCAGTTCACCAATGGCAGCTCTTTTGTGTGTGTGTCTGTGTGTGTGTGTGTGTGTGGGGGGGGGGGGGGGGGGGGGTACCACCACAAGGGACCATCTTCGGTCCTCTTCTCTTTTTCTTTATATATGCTGCCTCTACGTGCTACTTTCTGTAAACATAACATACCCTTTCATTTCTACACCCATGACTGTAAAATTTATTTCCCTCAGAAGCACACTGGTGCATGCTGTATTCGCCCCCTTCTTGACTGCCTGGCCGACATCAGGGACCGGATGTTTTAAATTTCTTAAGCTTTAATGAGAAGAAGACAGAAGTCATATTGTTTCCGCCTAATGGAACGATCAAGAACCACAGTATCGACCTTTCTTCTCTAGCCCCGTTAGATAAACAAAGAATAACAAATCTGGGAGTGATAATGGACCCGTCCATGAAACTTAACAGTCATGTAAACATGATTGTTAAATTCTGATTTTTGTCAGTCGCGGCGACTGCCTAAACTGAAGTCCATACTGTCCAAAATTAACCTTGAGAATGTAATAAATGTGTTCATAACATCTAGGCTTGATTACTGCTACTTCTGTTTGGAATCAGTCAGACCTCCATCACACGATTACAACTGGTCCAAAATGCTGCTGCCATATTTTAACTGATATAGGCAAAAGAGAGCACATTACATCAGTTTTGGCCTCCATGCACTGGCTACCGGTTCACCTTCGAATCCAGTTCAAAATCCTTTTGTACATTTTCAAATCTTTTTAACAGTTCTGTCCCCTCTTATCTCACTGATCTGCTGCAGCCATATGTCCCACAGCGCTCTCTGAGCTCAGTGAATCAGATGCTTCTTTCATTTCCAGGAACCTGTCGTAAGCTCAGAAGTGACAGGGCTTTCTCTATTGAAGGTCCAAGACTGTAGAATGTCTTACCATTACATGTCTGGCAGTCCCCGTCCCTAATCGTTTTTAAGTCTTGCGTTAAAAAAAAACAAAAAAAAACTTTTATTCCCTGTTTTTTGACACAGTGTGATTTGTTCTTAACCTGTCTGTATTTTACAGTGCTATCCATTTAGTTATTATCTTCTTCCATTCAGATCTATATTTTTATTTTTTACTCATTGTTTTTTCTTTTATCCTGACCCACCCTGCGGAGATGCTGAAATGTGCCATACGGTTGTCGTCGGAAAGGCACAGAGACAAGGTGACATTTCCCCCCTTGATGAAATGTTTTTGAACTGTTTTTGCTTTTGGGGGGGGGGGGGGGGGGGGGGGGGGGGTCCATCACAGGCATAAAGCATCCCTGCTTGCAAGGTTGATATTGATATTTGTAATAGAACATATATAAACAGGGGGACATGTCAGGGAATTTTTGGTCAATAGCTATGGATGTTTTTATTACTATGGCTGAGAGCATTCTTCCACTCTGCGCTGAGGGTGTTCATTCATACCCATATGCTCACCACAGACTCATGTTCAGGCTGCTGTTGTTACACCGTATTGTTTTACTTATTAGTGTTTAGCATATATCTTAGAGATCTTTTAGGATATCAGTTGCCGTTTGTTTAGCGTATATCATATGTGTGAAACTCGAGGCCCGAGGGCCAAATGTGGCCCTCGTTGACATCTTATATGACCCCCAAGATGATATGTGAAACGTAAAATACTTCTAGCTCTTGAATTTTTTGAGTACTCTTTGATTATGATGTCGAAAGCACAACAGAGAACATCAAATGAGACCAATAAAACTCTTGGTGGGGAACCTGTGACCAAGAAAAGATGCTGGGTATCTGATTTGAGTTAATGTAGATTCTGAAATTGGCCCAATGTTTTAATTTTGGCCCCTTTCGTAAGTGAGTTTGACACCCATGGCGTATATCTTAGTGTATATCTTAGATCCTTGTATTCTTTTTCTTTTTATACTTTACATGTGTGCCATTGTTGGGTGTAACTGGGACCCTGAATACATAATTTTGTTCCACCTCATGTAGCACGTGATGTGAATGACAATAAAATTGACTTGAGCTTAAACTGAGAACAAGAAGACAAAACATAATCCAAACCCTCTCCCAAGCCACTAGCTTACCTCTCCAATGAACCCTGTTTGGATAAACACAGAACACTGTGTAAGAAGGCTGCAGCTAGTTTCAAGGACACCTTTTAAACTCTGAACTCAGCTGAGCTGGGAGGAGTATAAAAGTGAGTAGATATTGCTACTAGTGGCTTTTTTCTGTGACTGGTTTGTATGTGTATAAATGTCATATATGTATATTTATGTAATCTCTCCTGAAACCTGACCTTGCAGATAAAATGCTAGTTAAAAATCTTCTTCTACCATCAAGTGTGTTTCTTTTGGGTAAACACTGTTAGTGAGAGAGATTTTGTCCAACATCGTGCTTGTCATCCTCATTGGGGTCTTTTTCAGACTGTTGTTTTGTTGTTTTAACCAACTTGTGTAAGCAAATGGTCATATTTGATGTCTTATGGCACAATGTAGAGATGTTCTTTTCAAGGGTAAATCTAGGTTTTCACTGTACAGGGCAGATGGGAAACTGCAAGTATGGCATCATGTGGGCGAGCGGTTAGCTGATGTCAACGTTGTGAATCAAGTGGCCCATGGTGGCAGTGGGGTTATGGTATGGGCAGGCATATGTTATGGACAACAATCACAGGTGTATGTATTGCATATGGTATATTGGTGGCATTTTGAACGGAGTGATACCATGACAAGATCCTAAGGTCCATTGTTCCATTGACCCCATTGCCCACTCCCTAAAGAAGAGTAGTGGCACAGAGGTTAGAGAAGGTGGACCTGTGATCAGAAGGTCGTCAGTTCATCTCCCTGGACCAGCAACATCAAAATGTGGGTGGAAAAGGTAAAGCACCCACACTTGCCTCCACCCTCATATGCCCTACTCTGGGCCCTTGAGCAAGGCCCATAACCCCATTATATGCTCCCAAATAGGTCTATTTTGAAAATGAGTCTTTGTGACTATATGAGACTACCTGTATATATAAAGGTTAAATAAAATAAAATTTGAATAAATGTTGTGCTATTCATCCAAAACCATCACATCATCATGTTGAACCATGCCACCTGCATGCTCCCTCAAAACTTGCAATATCTGTAACATTGATTTAAAGAAATTTGTTGAGGATGCTATATGTATATTAAAATATTATATAGTTATGCAACATGATGAAGATGGATTTGTTTTATTCTCCTTTTGTACCTGTTTATTCTTTAAGCATATTTTTTGTGTTTGTCAGTTTACACAATCATTTTAATCAATACATTCAAACACCATTTAGGCATTTATATTGTTGTGCCATGCTGTCAGAATTAGGTACCACAGCCACACCAGTGAACATCCTAAAACACCTTAAAGACAAAAAAAAATAAAGTATCTTGCAAAAAGTAATCACCACAAGCACCAGTGGCACCACACAACATTCTCTAAGGTTTTAAACAAATCTGTTTGATGAACTGCTCACAGTCTCAGCTGCAGGGAGGAAGTACTAATTTAAACAAGAGGTAATTAATTTCTTGTTTTTCTTGTTCTCACTTGTTATTTGTTGTTGCCTTTATCTTGGTTTGTTTCCTCATGTGGCTCTCTTCATTCATTTCATTACTTCCAGCAGGTCATATTCTCTCCTTTGCCACCGCTCTGGCCCAAAGGCCTTCCTACACTACTCAACTTAGAGCTCATAACAGCTGTAATTGAAACCGTCACTGCCTTAATTGCTTTAATTAATCACTTTTTTCTCGTAAACCCTTTCTAAGAATTAGTAATAGATACTGTTAACATGTGTTGTAGGTTAGAAATGATACAGGAGGGAGAACATGAGTGGTCTTCACTTTAAAAAGAATGAAAGGCTAAGCAGATGGGTTAATGGACACAGGTACATTGTTATCTGACTGATATTCCATATCAAAGTGAGTCTTAATGTGACTTTATTTCAGTCCACAGTTTGACAAAGTTCTGAAACAGCTGCCATACCTACGAGTGTGTTTGAAACAGTCCTTTGCATTGTAAACCTTCTGTTTGAACAACTAGATGTCTGAGCTATAAAAAAATATGCCAACTTAATATCCTGATGCATGCTCAATAATCCAGGTAGAAAAATCTAAAAAAGTTAAATCTGGTCCTCTGGACATTCAGAAAAAAACAAGAGGGTTTTGCTTTGTTTTGTTTTTTTTGACTGTCCAGAGGACCAGATTTAACTTTTTTAGATATGTAGATGAACATGTGCTGATATATTCATCAATTAAAACGGGTTCACTCATCTTTCTGGACTGGATAAAACGTGCATTGAATTTAACAGAAATGTGGACGTGAGACGTTAATTATCTTTGACTCACCAAGCGAGTGGGTCATTTATTAACAGAATCAAGTTTAACACATCACACATTTACATTAATTTGGCAGAATATGAAAACAACAACAACATAATTAATCAGTTTTACAACGAGGAAACCATACGGCCATGGTTTTCCGTTGCTTCACCACAGACATTA
>NC_056498.1:76146487-76149619 GCF_014905685.2 Nematolebias whitei | reverse complement strand
AGAGAATTGTCTTTTCCACTTGATTAATTCAAGAAAGAAAGTCTCAGCATCGATCAGCCTGTATTTCTGGATGCAGATCAATGAAATGACAGTTTCTGACCATATGATCCTAAGGTCATTGATTTGACATCAGGTCAAGTTCACTACAGATATGCCAACTTAACTTTGACATAAAAGCACTGTTTTTGCTACTTTGAATTTAGCATGAAAAAAGAAAGGTATGTAATATAATTTTATCAGATAATATATTAACTTAATGAAATATCTAGATATATGTATGCTGTTTTGTTAAAACATGTTCTGATTCTGTTTCCAGTAGGAAAATGTAGTTTTAGTTACATGCCTACAACTCCCAGACATTCAAGCACCCACCCATTATAGAACACAAGATTGCGAGATATTATTGGTTGAGAGCTGGGTCACATGATAGAGTAGGGCTTCCCATTCGTCGATGGTAGTGACGACTCCAGGAGGTGTGGCCGAGCTCTGAAGAAGATGGGTTTTCTGTTGTTCGGTGCCATTGTTTGTGACTATATGGTGGAGTTACAATGGCCCAGGGCTGATGATCTTGTATTTTACATGTGGGTAAAATAAACCTTCTGAAATGAAAGACAATTGCTCCTCCTCTCCCTGCCTCAGATCAGAACACATTCTTACAATTTGGTGACCACAGACGTTGACACATTCTTACTGGTACAACAAAATATGCAGTTTTCTTTTTAAGATCAGATAGATAAGAAGTAATGCACAATACATCCATCCATCCATCCATTATCTTTACCAGCTTATTCCATTTTGGGTCACGGGGGTCGCTGGTGCCCATGTCCAGCAATCACTGTGTGAGGGGCGGGGTACACCCTGGACGGGTCGCAAGTCCATCACAGGGCCACATAGAGACAAACGAGACAAACAACCACTCACTCTCTCACTCACACCTAGGGACAATTTAGAGTTACCATTCAGCCTAACATGCATGTTTTTGGTCTGTGGGAGGAAACCAGAGCACCCAGAGAAAACCCACGCATGCACGGAGAGCTCACAGACTCAGAGGCAACCATGGCGTGATAGCTACACACAACCGCCTTCACCCAGCTCCCCATTCAGGTTTCTACCAACCAAAACATATGATTCATGGACACAGTTAACATTATCAGTCATAGTAGTTAAAAATGTAGTGAACTAGGCCTGATGTCAAAACCTTGACCTTAAGGACCATATGGGACAGAACTTGTCATTTCATTGATTTGCATCCAGAAATACAGGTTGACCCATCCTGAGACTTTCTTTCTTGAATTGATCAAGTAAAAGAAGACTACTTTCTATTATCATTACCATTTTGCAAATGTTTGATAATCAAATTGTGTTAGTTCAAACAATGTTTAAATGTTGAAGTGAACTACTCATTTTTATTAACTGTGAAACAGTAATAATGATTCTTAATCCTCATTCAAAGAAGAAATCAGGTTAATGATGCATTGTCTGATTTTCTGTCTTCAGTGAGCAAGTGTGTAAGTTGTTCAAAGTTCAAGTTTCGGTCAACTGCAAGTTTACTGAAAAAGAAATGTCATGTTTAACTTTTACAGCAAGATACTGGAGAAGTGACTCCACGAAGTCTGAATTCTTCATAACAATCTTTTGTCTGTTCTTAAACAATCTTAATCTTTTTCCTTGACTTTTCACAACACCTTACATCACAAAACACACCTCTGTTTTGGTCAATCGACCAATCAGAAAGTTCTCAAATGAACCGGAAGTGAGCTTCTTTAAATGTTGGTACTTCCTAGTTCAAGTTAGTTGCGAGTTGCAGTCGAGCAGTAAGCTTGAGAAGAGTCAGCTGCTGATGGAGAGTTCTGCAAGAGGTTCCACCTCCAGTTGGAGTCGGGTGGAGAGTTTGCAGCTCCAGCAGTTCCAGAGTTCATGAAGGCTGGAATTCAGGATGCTGCTGAAAGAAGATCAAACTGAACCAGAGAAGATCTGGGAATTATGAAATTTCTGTTTTGGATGATCTCACGACTCCAGAGGTTTAGCTGTTCTTACGGAGACGCTGAAAAGTGGCTCGAAGTGGAACTTTACGCCGGAACTGACATATCTTCAGAAAGGTAAAAAGTCGATCTTCAACCAAAGTGTACCGTTGGGATAAGCTGGTCCAAAAGAGTGTGCTGTTCTGGTTAAAACAGACAAATTCTCTCACACATCTCTCTGTAGATAAACTTCATCTTTCCATCTTTAAAATTCTTCTATCTGCTAAAAATCAATACGGATATTTTTAGAAATGTCTGAAGCAAAGTTTGTCAATCACCGCCGTGTGGTTGACGTTTGTTGTTTTGCTGGAAGTGAGAAAACAATCGCCGTGTTGTTTACTCCTTGCTAAACTGATTAATAAGCTGTCGTTATTTTCAATTCTTGCCAATTAATGTAAATGTGTGATGTGTTAAACTTGATTCTGTTAATAAATGACCCACTGTCGTTGGTGAGTCAAAGATAATTAACGTCTCACGTCCACATTTTATTAAATTCAGATGCACGTCATTATACAGTCCAGAAAAATGAAAGAATCCGTTTTAACAGTATGAATATATATCATGCATATGTTCTACTACATCTGGTGGCCCGTCCGTATGTTTCTACTACATCTGGTGGCCCGTGACGGTTCATAAATGGACTTTTGTATTCGTGTGACAATTGAATTACATGTTGGCATGAAAAGCGCAGATTGTAGCTGTGTGAAACGCTGTGGTGAGCTGCGATGCTTGGAGAAAATACTGCATGTTTGTAGCTAGCGATGCTTTGAAAGCTGATATTGAGAGTCAATATGTCTGTTTAAAAGCTGAAATGTACGTCTGTTGTGTGTGACAAAGCTGATGAGCTGTGGAGAAGGTTTATTCTGTTTAAACGGACGGAGTTTCTGCTGCCGACCCGGTTTTGGTCCGGTTCGGTTCTGAGAAATTCGAACGAGTTGTTTTAAATAGATGGAGAAACGTTTTAAGGACTGAGAAGTCTCAGTGAAACTTTGAGAGCTTATTCGTTACATTTTTAACAGAAAATAGTGCATTTTGACAGTTTAAAAGACGAAAAGTTGACGGACTAGTTCAGGCTAAGGCTAACATGCTAGCTGGAAAAACGATCCGTGAT
>NC_056498.1:76145551-76146387 GCF_014905685.2 Nematolebias whitei | reverse complement strand
AGAGAATTGTCTTTTCCACTTGATTAATTCAAGAAAGAAAGTCTCAGGATCGATCAACCTGTATTTCTGGATGCAGATCAATGAAATGACAGTTTCTGACCATATGATCCTAAGGTCATTGATTTGACATCAGGTCAAGTTCACTACAGTCCCCCCTTTGGAAATCATCGCCTGTCCATGGGGATGAATTCCAAACTTGAACTTACGCCTTCGAATGTCCTTGAGCTTGATGTAATCCAGCAAGGAAGACCAAAGGCAAAAGCAATCCAGCAAGGAAAACAAAAGTCAAAAGTAATCCAGCAAGGAAAACAAAGTCAAGGTAATTCCACAATGTTCTTAGTAATTCCATTGTGTTGATGATAATTCCATAATGTTGTTGGTAATTCCATTGTAGCAATGCTTTAACCCCTTGGAAACAGAGTCTGTAATCCACTGGAAAAATTCATATAATCCACAACGGTAAATCCACAACGATTGGAAGTGTTGATTAATCAGCATACAGAGGGGTACCCTTGGATTGAACTGAAGATGCGGCCACTGGATGAAGAGTGGAGACCAACGTCAGGATTGCAGGTCGCCTCCAGCGAAGGTCGTCTCTGGGCGACGTCCAGTCGGTGCCGTTCTGGTTCAAATGTGTCATGCAATTATGTGGTTTAAGGTGGGCTTATGAAGGGGATTTTACATAAGGCCTTAAACTATATGCACCTGGTGTGTTAGCTATTATGATCGGGAACAGCTACAACTACCAGTTAAGGGGTGGTTCATGCTGAAAAAGGGTAACTACAGGGGTTTATACCTATAGAAAAGGGTTCCAAACTATTTTTCCATTTCTAACT
>NC_056498.1:76140915-76145451 GCF_014905685.2 Nematolebias whitei | reverse complement strand
AGACGAACGACTTGAGATTGGGTGTTTGGTTTCCCCATAAATGTTTTGGAAGTCTATGGCGAGACTCATCAAAAAGAATTAGCTATCCCCCCGAATAGAATTGTTCGAGTAGGTTCGGCTTAAGCGTTGTGAGACCAATGCAGATTATGATACTTAAGGTAGCAATAATATACATTGACTCCGCAAAGATTGCAGTTTAATGAATGAACTGCATGATGGCATGGTTAAAGGCCTCTTAGTCTCTAACTTAACTACACAACAAAATTCATTCTTGCCTGGGGTGTTCAAAAACAATACCAAAAACCAATTAAACGATGTCTCAACATCGACAAAAACAGTGACTAAGCAACCAGTAAAACAACGTTTCAACATCGACAAAAGCAGTGATTAAGCAACTAGGAAACGACGTTTCGGTGCACCACTCACTCTGAATGTCAGATTTGATCATGTTATCGCATCTGGTAGCATTATCCTAACTGGCGTCACCCCCCTTCGGTCATGGGAGACCGCGAACACGGGTGAGGACGTCGCTCCATGAGCTAAAGTTAGGCTGTCCTTGAGTAGTTTTAACTGTTTGCGCAACTGAAAGAGGACTTTTAGGTCTGGATCGGAATCCAGTTTGACTTTCGATGGAGTGTATTTGTCTGGGTCAGTCAGATACAGTATCATCGAGTTAATTGCAGGATCATTCATCTTCTGAAGTTGGATGATGTCTGCGTCAGTTGAAAATGACTTTTCATATTTTAAAAGAACTTGGCGAAGTTTGTCTCTTTCTTCATCAGATGTCAGAGTGTCGGCTTGGGCGACCACCTGTTCAATCTGTGATGAGACTGATGAGGGTTCTTGCTCCATGGGGAGCTCCAACAAATCCTTTTCTGAGTCGTCGGACCTGTCTATGGGTAATACACCATAGGTTTGTGGTCCTTGGTCGACGTCGTCGGTCGAGAAAAGAGCGATGGCCTGTGATGGTTTCGTGAAACATACTGGCCCAGCTTCTTGACTCGGTACCAGGTTATCTGGGAGTCCTCCCAGAACTGGAATGCCTAGTTCAAAACCATGAAAATCAGTTTCTGAGTTTTCAGTTTGCGATGACTCGTCATCGGTTGTGTGTGTGTTTACCCCCCCTTCGTCAGATGAGGGGTTGTTGGAGGCAGCAACAGCAATGTCTTGGTGTGTTTCACCGACATCTGTAATGTTGTCATTCGCGCCTTCAGATTTAGTAGCGATCACATCACTACACAGTGCTCCTGGTTGGGTTCCCATTTCAGCGTGTATCAAAGTTTCTAAAAACCTTTGTATTTTCGCTGTCTCCTCCGAGCTCAGAGGTGTAGGGCTGTGCTCCTGGGACCTCTGTGATTTTATCGCCTCGGTTCGTTTCGTCCGAGGTGGGGGAGGGTTAGGTACGTCTTTTGGGGGTTCCTCTTCGGATTTCCCCTGATAATATGGGTCCCCTTGGATCCCATATCTTTGCGTCCTACGCATGACCCATATACGATAAGCACGTTCATCCTCTGAAAGAGGAGCCTTTTTGTCCCAGCGTGCACCTTCATCACGTGGTTTGTTAGTTTGAAAATACTGCCTTTTCTCGCCTGTTTTAGGAGGAGGTGACGCGGCGCGCCTTCCTTCCATTCCTAGGGAGTGGGGTTTAACCTTTATACCAGGAAACACCTCTATGGGCGTCTTAACATGAGAACATGCCTCTGTCCTGTTTACAGCACACTGTTGCAGGTTTGGTGGAGGAGACCTGTTCAGGTCTGTTCCTACCACTTTAGGTGAGGGTGGATTACGAGCAGGAGGTCTGTAAAAGATTTTTGGAGGTTTTGGTGGATTATCCCGACACTGTTCAAGGTCTTTTCTGGATTCCAGACCACCTCGCCCCACGTCAGAACTTTTATTTGTTGCTGCTCTTAGCTTCTCCTCACATGCTTTTAAGCGTCCCTGGGATGTTTGACATTCACTTCGTAAACGCATAACTTCTTCCAGGAATACCTCTTTATCCACTCTGCTTTTGTACAGATCTTTTTTAAGCACATCTATTTCACCTTTGCAGCGGGAAACTTGTGACAGTGTCACGACGTGATCCCGTCTTAATGCAAAGTAAGATTCTTTCAGCAACATTGCCATTGTAGCCAGCTTTTCATAGTTTGACATTGAAATTTTTGTAGAGGTAACACTCTCTGCAACCTCCTTCAGATTGTCCACTAACTCTTTTGGGTTCATGCTGTCCGCCTGTTCCTGTCTATATGGATGTAAGGGTGCTGTCAGCAGCTTCAACGCATATTCTAAACAGTCCGTCATCCCATAAGGATCAAAGTCTTTTTCTAACACACCTGTCATGTTTTTCACTGTGTAGCACTTTATCTGTTAAAAACAGTTACAAGCTTCAGATATTTTACAGGTAAATATTTGTATTCAAGTTGTCATTGAGTTTTCACACTATTTTAGCTGTGGGTTTATACAAAAGTACTGTTATAAGTCAACTTATTCAAATGTGGGTACCTATCTCAGGTTTTACCCCAATTCATGAATATTTAAGTAAATGCTCTCTGGCAGTGTTACTTTTTATGTGCTTATTTCTTAACAGATACTAGATTACCAAGCTCTTTTTAGTGTATTTTACTCTAAAGCACTGCATTTTTATAAACCTGCAATTTTTCTAAAAAGTATCACTGCAAATCAGTTTAAATACACTTTTTAAACCGTTCTGTTCCAGAAATTTGCTATTTTAACAGTTACTCATAGAACCAAGTGGTGAAAAGAAAAAGAAAAATTGATGATGTGTCAGGATTAATCAGTCTTTCTTCAGAAAACTGTTATTACTCCTGTCCTCCTGTCAGTAACTTCTATTTAAAATTAAATAGGAAGATGTATTTGTTTAGGTGGTAAATAAAATCAGAAAAGTCTCTTTTTCCTGATATATTTACTCTTATTTAGTGATTTAGCAATTAAACGTGCATTATCTTTTAGCAAATGAGTAAACTTTTACCTCTGTGAACTTCTGTATCCGTCCTTTTTTTTAAAAAGTTTCTAACTTTTATTTTGTACCTTTTTATAAGGAATTACCAGTGAATAAAGTTTTTTGGTAAATGCCTGTCTGCATAAATACCTGAAATACTTTTTAAATGCAAGATAACAGTGATTATTCAGCTTTGAGGAACGTTTATCAACTCAAAAATGCCTTACAGAAGAAAAAAAAAAGTTTAATTTCACTAAAATACCTAAAGATGAAGTGAAACTGTGATCTCAAGTTTCCCAGGAGGGGGCAGTGTTTAGCTTTCTACCAACAGGAGTCTATGACGACTTCCTGTGACGTTCGGTTGACATCCTGTTGTTAGCCGCTTAGCTTAAAGTTAGCTTCGGCTAAACTCGGTTAAAATCAACATTTCTGAACGGTATTGAAGCGTAAAAGTGGCGTTCTTTCAACAAGCACGACTTCTTAGCATGAACATGAGTTTTCTGGGACATGTGGCAAGTTACATTTAGTGATTTTAAGCACAGCAAAGCTCTCGGTTGCAACCGAGCTCATTTCCGACATGGAGGAAGTGACGTGACACGTCACTCACCCGGTCGTTAGCTGTTAGCTTAAAATTAGCATCGCTAGCGTTGTTCAAAAACATCATTTAATGACGGATTTTAAACTCTAACGTGGCAAAATTTTAACAATTATGCTTCGAAGACACGGAACAGTGGATCAGAATCAACTTTTAAAGCGCTTTTCAGCTTTAAAAAGCAGATTTTATTCCCTATGAAAAACGAGTTTTCATTTCCGGGTCACGTGACTGAATCCGCCAATGACAAAGCAGCACGGGGGTGAGAGGAAATGACGTAGGCACGTCATTCACTTCTCAACGAATCAGAGCGCTCCACAGCAGCTAATTCAGCCAATCACGCAGCGTTTTCCCCAGCTAGCATGTTAGATTTATCTGAACAAGTCCGTCAACTTTTTGTCTTTTAAACTGTCAAAATGCACTTTTTTCTGTTAAAAGATGTAATCAATAAGCTCCCAGCAGCACGGAGTCGGCGCCCCGGTCTCAAAAACGTCTTTCTAGTTATTTAAACAACTCGTTCGAACTTTTTCAGAACCGAGCCGGTACCAGAACCACGTCTGAACCGTCTTTAAACAGAATACAGCGTTTCCACAGCTCAAAGCCAGCTTATGTTACACATAACAGACGTACAATTTCAGCTTTAAAAGGACTCAATGACTCACAAGTTCAGCTTCAACACATCACTAGCTCAACACAGCGTAAACATGCAGCGTCTAGCTCCAAGCGGCAGCTTCTGCACGCTGCGTTCAACACAGCTAACAATCTGTTATTTTTCATGCCAACATGTAAAATCAATTATTACACGCATACACAGTCCATTTATGAGCACGTTACGGGCCACCAAAATGTATAAACAGAATAAAGCGTTTTATAGCACACTGTTTATATTAATTTGGTGGAATATGAAAACAACAACAACATAATTAATCAGTTTTACAACCAGGAAACCATACGGCCATGGTTTTCCGTTGCTTCACCACAGACATTA
>NC_056498.1:76137273-76140815 GCF_014905685.2 Nematolebias whitei | reverse complement strand
GATCCGAGACGATGTCACAAGGTATGCCGTGAAGTCGAAAGACATGTTGGACCAAGAGGTGAGCGGTCTCCAGAGCTGAGGGGAGTTGGGTTAGCGGGACAAAATGCACAGCCTTAGAAAATCTGTCCACAGTGGTGAGGATGACGGTGTTACCTTCAGAAGAGGGTAGGCCCGTCACGAAATCCAGAGCGATGTGAGACCAAGGGCGACCAGGAACGGGAAGGGGCTGGAGCAGTCCCGCAGGAGGTTGATGGGTACTCTTGTTTCGAGCACAAACAGCACATGCAGAGACGAAACGTTTGACATCACGGTGAAGAGTAGGCCACCAGAAGTGTCTCTTAGTGAAAGAAACCATACGACGGACACCGGGATGGCAGGAGAATTTAGAAAAGTGGACCCATTTCAGAACCCGGCCGATCACAGACTCTGGGACAAATAATCGATCAGGCGGGCCATTACCAGGATCAGGGTCAGTCCGTTGAGCCCGAATGATGTCCCTCTCGATCCCCCAGGAGGTGGCACCCACAACACAGCTGCGAGGAAGGATGGCCTCAGTGGTTTCGGAGGAATCAGTAGGTGAGAACTGTCTAGACAGTGCATCGGGCTTAACATTCTTAGACCCCGGGCGGTAAGTGATGGAAAAATTGAACCTGGTAAAGAACAGAGACCATCTGGCCTGTCTCGGGTTCAATCTCCTGGCACTCCGTAGGTACGCAAGGTTCTTATGGTCGGTCAGAACAATGAAAGGCAGGTTGGACCCCTCTAACCAATGCCGCCATTCTTCGAGAGCCAGTTTTATGGCCAACAATTCACGATTCCCCACGTCGTAGTTGGCCTCAGAAGGGGATAGGCGACGTGAAAAAAATGCACAAGGGTGGACCTTCTTATCGACAGGGGATCTCTGAGAAAGGACAGCACCCACACCGGTATCTGAGGCGTCAACTTCAACAATGAATTGTAAGGCGGAGTCAGGGTGGTGAAGAACAGGAGCAGAGGAAAAGAGAGTCTTGAGTTTAGTGAAGGCCTCAGCCTCACTACTCCAAGAGAACGGGCAGAGAGGAGAGGTGAGTTTAGTCAAAGGACTCACCACTTGGCTGAAGTTCCTGATGAAACGGCGGTAAAAGTTTGCAAAACCCAGGAAGCGCTGGAGTTGTTTGCGGGTCTGAGGAGAGGGCCAGTCCAGCACAGCTTTGACCTTCTTTGAGTCCGTCCAGACCTGACCACTCTTAAACACAAAGCCCAAAAAGGTTACGGAGGGGACACTGAACTCACATTTCTCTGCTTTAACAAAGAGTTGGTTCTCCAACAGCCGCTGGAGAACTGCCCGAACATGTTGAGTATGTTGCAGAGGGTCCTTGGAGTAGATCAGGATGTCGTCAAGGTACACAAAAACAAACTGAGACAAAAAATCCCTCAGAACATCAGTAACTAAGGCCTGAAATACCGCAGGGGCGTTAGTCAACCCAAAAGGCATCACAAGATATTCAAAATGCCCAAAGGGGGTTCTGAAGGCCGTCTTCCATTCATCCCCCTCCTTCATACGAACTAGGTGATAGGCATTTCTGAGGTCAAGTTTGGAAAAAATGGACGCCTCCCTGAGTTGTTCGTAAATGGATTCGATCAGAGGTAGAGGGTATTTATTTTTAATAGTGATCTGGTTCAGTTCTCTGTAGTCAATACAGGGCCGCAACGTCCCATCCTTCTTGTCAACAAAAAAAAATCCCGCTCCTACAGGGGATGTAGAAGCACAAATAATGCCTGAGGATAGGGATGCTGTAATATAGTCCCTCATGGTTTGCTTTTCAGGGCCAGACAGATTATACAGACGGCAGGAAGGCAAGGGAGCACCAGGCAGTAGGTCTATGGAGCAGTCATAAGGCCTATGGGGGGGTAAGGAGAGAGCCCGGGCCTTGCTAAACACAGGGGCCAGGTCATGATAACAGGACGGAATTGACGACAAATCGATCTCCTCCACCGCATGACAAGGTGGAGGAGAGGTGGTGACGGCAGAACTAAGGCAGTTGGAGGAACAATAATGGCTCCAGGAGACTATCTGGTTACGAGACCAGTCAATTTGAGGGTTATGTTGTCTGAGCCAGGGAAATCCTAAAATTATTTGAGGGGTCTCGGAATGAAAAACGAAAAATTCACTTTGTTCATGATGGTTACCAGATACAATGATATGCAAAGAGGAGATTTTATGGGAAATGGTGGAAATGGACTGACCGGTGAGCGCTGTCATAGAGAGGGGTTGGCGTAATTTATTCATAGGAATGGAAAGGTGAGCCACCAAGCCATCACTGACTAGATTCTGTTCTGCCCCAGAATCGATCAGGGCTTGTACAGGGAAATTAACGTTATCATAAAAAACTGACGTATTAAGGGTAAGACGATTCACAGGAGAAATGTCTGCAGCGCCCACCAGTATCTCCCGTTTTACTGGTGGGATCGACCTTTTAAACGAAGTGAACATGAAGCAATGAAGTGCCCCTTCTTTCCACAATACAAACACTCTTTGGCAGAAAAACGCCTCTGTCTCTCCTCAGGAGTGAGGCGGGCACGCCCAGTTAACATGGGTTCTGTAGGATCAGGTTCATTCATAGGATTAGATACCGGGCTGCGGCTTACCGGAACCAGAAGTGGAGTCACGGAAGTGGTAGGACTCTGGGATTTGTAGTCCAAAAGGCCCCGGTATTCCCTGTGCCGATCATCAATACGAATGGACAAATCAATTAAATCGTTTAGATTGTCAGGTTCATTTACAAGGGCCAACTGATTCTTAATGTGATCGTTGAGGGCATTAACGAATACTCCCCGTAGAGCGAGGTCCTCCCATCCGGCCTGTCTGGCCGCGACCCGGAAGTGAAGGGCGAAGTCCGCGGCAGATTGGTTCCCCTGACGTAGCGCCATTAGCCTCTTGGAAGCAGTCTCCTGGTACAGAGGCCTCTCAAAGACTCTCTGAAAATCATTGAAAAAGGAGGAAAAGGAACAGCCACTTACAGAAATGGAACCAAAGTAAGCATCTGCCCACCTTAAAGCCTCTCCTTGTAAGGCGGAAACGATGTAGGAGATGCGGGATGAGTCGGATGAAAAGGTCTGTGGGGCTCTGCTAAAGGCTAGATTACATTGAAGCATAAACCCACCAAACTGTTCGGAATTACCAGAAAATAGTTGACTGGGCTTTATCTCAGACTCACGGACAGGATATTGGGTTGGTGGTACAGGGTTTTGTACAGTGGAGGCAGTGCTGGTGGCTCCGGTGTGGGAAGGTGGGGATATCTGTTTACCTAGCTCGTGGACCATTCCACCCAGCTTGGTCACGTTCTCAGAAGTGGTTTGTTGTTGGCTCAACATCTGTTGAAACAAATTTTGGATAGTAGTTAGTCGTTGTTCTTGGGAAAGAATAGCTTCTCTTAATTGATCCATCTCAGTCTGGTCGTGAGTACTCATGTTAAGGCTGAATCATTCTGTTGTGATTAATCTCAGGAATCGTAATCAAATTCAGACCAGAGCTGAGAAGGATTACAGACACGGTATAAAAG
>NC_056498.1:76132536-76137173 GCF_014905685.2 Nematolebias whitei | reverse complement strand
CCTTCTGCGGTCATTACCTGTGAACTATTGGGAACTAATGGAAAGCGGAAAGCTTTTTTAATTAGTTCTAGACCAACGTGTTTGTGAACCAAGGTTTCGTAGAAAGCTTGGTTAATTGCTGATTTATCTGTCCACAGAGACAGAACAGCATCGTTGGTGTGGGACCCTTGGATCTCTACACCTTTAACTACCAGTGGTAGGTAGTGTTTGGTGGACTCTGACTGGTCCAGCTCACAGAGGAGGCTGTCTTGTTGGGTCAGAGTTCGGACCACTTGGTGGGTCTCTTTGGTTTCACATGATGTCAGAGGAGTACTCACCGGGCTCGTGTCCTCGGCTGAGGAGTCTTTTGTGCCTTCCGCGGTACCTGCTGTTGGGCAGTCTGTGTCACACTCCGGAGGCGTATCTATTGGCAGTGGTTTGCTCACTGTTGTCCACATTGTTTGATCACCATAATCTATAATCGCGTTGAAGCGATTTATAAAATCCTGGCCAACCAAAAATGGGAATGAGTGAACACGAGACACGTGTACCGGGTGGTACAGTGTCATATTGCCAATCTGCATGTGAACCATTGCTATAGCTGTCAGGGTTGTTCTCTTCTCTGAGAGACCCTGCATTTCTATAGCACAATCAGATAGAGGTATTATCCTGTTTTTCTCAGCTGCGGCTGTCCTCAGCTCCTCGAACAGTTTAGCTGACATAATTGTTATGTCTGCTCCACCGTCCAGAAGTGCTTCGTGTGTGAGGACACCTTCGAGTGTTACTGACAGGTACGCCTTTTTGGCGGCCCCCTTTCTGATAAAGTTACACAGAAACCTCTTGGGTTTTTTCTGACGCTTCTTCATGCGTTCAGAAGTGCTTGTGTAATCTTGGTTTGTCTGAACCGTTAGCACAGCTGTAGCTGTTTCTGCGTGTTCAGTTTGCGATGACTCGTCATCGTTTGTGTGTGTGTTTACCCCCCCTTCATCCGACGAGGGGTTGTTTGAGGCAACAACAGCAATGTCTTGGTGTGTTTCACCGACATCTGTAGTGTTGTCATTCGCGCCCAGGGATGTAATAGTGATTACCTCACTGCATAGTGCTTTTGGTCGGCTTCCCTTGTCAGTGTGTTTCAAATCTTCTAACATTTCGCGCAATTTTTCTGTCTCTTCCTAGCTCAGAGGTGTAGGGCCTTTTTTCTGGAACTTTTGTGATTTTTTCGCCTCGGGACGTTTCGTCCGAGGTGGGAGGCGGCTAGGTACGTCTTTTTGGGGTTCCTTTACGGCCGTCCCCTGATAATATGGGTCCTCTCGGTTCCCATATTTTTGCGTCCTCCGCTGGTCCCATTTACGATAATCACGTTCGTCCTCTGAAGGAGGAGCCTTTTTGTCCCAGCGTGCACCTTCATGATGCGGTTTGTTAGTTTGAAAATACTGCCTTTTCTCACCTTTTTTAGGAGGAGGTGGCGACGAACGCCTTCCTTCCAATTCTAGGGAGTGGGGTTTAACCTTTACACCAGGAAACACTTCTATGGGCGTCTTGGCATGAGAACGTGCCTCAAACACATTCACAGCGCACTGTTTAATCTCACTGATGGATTTTTCTCTGAAATTTGCCATCATTTGCACTGACGTTTGTATGTCAGTGTGGAGATTTTTGCTGAAAACAAATTTAAAACCTTCTTCTTCCTCCATCCCGGTTTCATTTCTGTTACCAAAATAAGCTTGGAAGATTCTTTTGTAATAAACTTTTGGATGTTCAGCTTTACCCTGCGTGACCTTTTCTGCGGCTGGGTACCCAGCTGGTCCTGTGCAGGAGTCGTACTCTCTGATCAAAGCTTCACACAGAAGGTTGTAATCCTTTCTCGTTGCATCATGTAGACGCTCGATGAAGGTAAACACCTCTCTGTCCGAAGTGAGCCGTATCAGACTGATCTTATCCTCTAGCGTAGCATTAGGATAAGATCTCTATCTGAACTCCAGATCTCTGAGGTACGCTTTTGTTCCAGATGAGCCCATCGGTCCAGGTACAAAGCGTTGTACATATTTTGAGATTTTTTGCAAATCATCCATTGAAAGAGGAAGTTTCCATGCACTCTGTTGCATGTTTTGTGGAGGGGACCTGTTCAGGTCTGTTCCTACCACTTTAGGTGAGGGTGGATGGATGAGTCTAAAAGCACCAGGTCTGTAAAAAGGTCGTTGAGGTTTTGGTGTATTATCCCGACTCTGTTCAGGGTCTGGTTTGGATTCCAGACCACCTTGCCCCTCTTCATTACCTTTATCTGTTGCTGCTTTTAGTTTCTCCTCATATTTTTTTAAACGTTCCTGGGACGTTTGGTAATCACCTTGTAAACGCATATGTAGCTCCAGTAATGTGTGTTTATCTATTCTGCGTTCTTCCAGCTCCATTTTTGCGAGCTGCAACTCTTTTTGTAGCTGTTCATTGTCTAAGCACGCAGCTTGGTATTGACGGTCTTTTTCACTAATCTTGTCATAAGATTGAGTTTGTAATAACGCCTGCATCTCTGAGAGCTCCCTCTCATGTGTTTTAGACAGTGAGACAATGCGTTCCGACCGTTCATCCAATTCTGCTTTTAGAAGCAGAGAGATTTTTGCTAACCGTTCCTGGCTAGACTTTTTACTCTCTGGCTCTAATGTTCCTGCTGCCAGACTTTTCAGCTCTTGTTCTCTTTGAATTTCATCGAGTTGTTCTAATTGCTGTATTTGCTTGCCAATAAGTGGAGTTGTTAAAATATGTAAGGCCCCCAAAATGATATCATCATTTGGTTGGGGGTCGAAAGGATGCTCTTCTCCTTCTTCGTTTGCCATTTTTCTTCTATTTAAAAATTAAATAGGAGAATTTAATGTTTTAGGGTTTTTCAAAATAAATAAAATCAGAAAAGTCTCTTTGTATGATATATTTACTCTTATTTAGTGATTTATCAATTAAACGTGCATTATCTTTTAGCAAATGAGTAAACTTTTTTCAACTCTGTGAATATCTGTAACTGTTTCTTTTTTAAAAAGTTTCTAACTTTTATTTTGTACCTTTTTATAAGGAATTATCAGTGAATAAAGTTGTGTTTGGTAAATGCCTCTTTGCATAAATACCTTAATAACTTTTTAAATGCAAGATAACAGTGATTATTCAGCTTTGAGGAACGTTTATTAACTCAAAAATGCCTTTCAAAAAGAAAATACGTTTTTAATTTCACTAAAATAACCTAGAAAGCGAAGTGAAACCTGTGATCTCAAGTTTCCCAGGAGGTGGCAGTACAACCTTAATAATTTTAACTCAGACACTGTTAATGTTGTCCAGTAGGGGTCGCTATGACTTCCTGTGACGTCCGGTCGTTAGCTGTTAGCTTAAAATTAGCATCGGCTAGACTCGGTTAAAACCAACATTTCTGAACGGATTTTTTACACAAATGTGGCAAAATTTTAGCAATTAGACTTCGAAGAACTAAAGCAGCGCATCAGAATACAGTTTTTAAGCGTTTTTGAACTTTAAAAAGCAGATTTCATTTCCCTATGAAAACGAGTTTTCATTTCCGGGTCACGTGACTGAAATCACCAATGACAAAGCAGCACAACCTGACACGTCAGAGTTAGTCACTACTGACACGTCTGTCAGCCAATCAAAACGTTACACACGGTCTTTTTCAACCAATCACAGAACGTTTTCCCAGCTAGCATGTTAGATTTATCTGAACAAGTCCGTCAACTTTTTTCGTCTTTTAAACTGTCAAAATGCACTTTTTTCTGTTAAAAGATGTAACGATAAGCTCCCAGCTGCACGGAGTCGTTGCTCCGGTCTCAAAAACGTCTTTTAAACTATTTAAACAACTCGTTCGATCTTTTTCAGAACCGAGCCGGAACCAGAACCGGGTCTCTGTCCGTTTGGACCAGTTTAAACAGAAAACAGCGTTTCCACAGCTCAAAACCAGCTTATGTTCACATAACAGACGTACAATTTCAGCTTTCATAAAGACTCAATGACACTATTTCAGCTTTCATAACATCGCCAGCGTAACACAGCGTAAACATGCAGAGCCAAGCTCCAAGCGGCGCAGCTTCGTTTGCGTTCCAGCACAGATGACAAACTGTTATTTTTCTTCATGCCAACATGTAAAATCAATCTTTACACGAATACACAGTCATTTATGAACCGTCACGAGCCACCAGATGTAGTATGAACAGATACTGGATATATTCATACATTAAACGGGTTCTTCATTTTTCTGACTGTGTAACATGCGTGCATTGAATTTAACAGAAATGTAACGAGAGACGTTGTTTATCTTTGACCCATCAAAATGAATGCGGTCATTTATTTTACAGAATCAAAGTTTAACATCAAACATTTACATTAATTTGGCAAAATGTGAAAATAACAACAGCATAATTAATCAATCAGGAAAACCATACGGCCATGGTTTTCCGTTGCTTCACCACAGACATTAATGAAAACATCTGGATTAATTTTCTAGCAGAAAGGAGAGTTTGAAGATGGAAAATTGAGATTTATCCTACAGAGAGATGTGTGAGGGAATTTATCTGTTTTAACCAGAACAGCACGCTCTTTGGAAATCAGCTTGTCCCAAACGGTACTCTTTTGGGTGAAGGTCGACTTTACCTTTCTGAAGATAGATCAGGTCG
>NC_056498.1:76124383-76132436 GCF_014905685.2 Nematolebias whitei | reverse complement strand
CAGCAAATCCTGATCTCAAAGACCCATCCTCAAGCCTGAAGCAGCAACCATCTGTGTAGAGTATATTTGAATGTGGTATGAGTTCAGTCTGTAAATCAGGTCTAATGCGTTCCTCCACGTACACTTTTTGCACACAATCATGTGCCTGTGTTGTTTGCATACCATCTGCCATGTTTATGCCTTCATGCAGGAACAATAAATTCGGTTCTGATAGGATGTTGCTCATGCGTCTTTGCTTTAAGGATGTCATTGTAAAGAGCTCAGAATTAACATACGCTACTATGTTGTGTGTCGTTAGGATGTGTAGTGGGTGTCCCATGACGATGTGTGCTGTTTTTGAAACAATCCTTGCCAGACATGCCGCTGCCTGTGTACATGTTGGATGACGCTTCTCAGTACCATCCAACAGCACACTTGCGTACATCAACACCTGTCTACCACCCCCCTTTTTCTGAAACAGAACACCATTAACTGTGTTTTCTGCTTCAGAAACATCAAGAAAAAATGGGGCGGAGTAGTCAGGCAGAGCCAAATCAGCTGCTCTGGACAAGAGTTGCTTCAGTTTAATAAACACATGTTCTGCATCCGTGTTCCACACAAGTGTTGCTTTCAGGTTTCTGTTACCTTGATCGTTTACCATCTGTCTGAGTGGAGTGGTGAGTTCACTATAATCAGGTATATAGTGTCTGCTGTACCCAGTGAAACCTAAAAAGGATAACATGTCTTGTACAGTGGTGGGTTTTGGATGATGTAGTATAGACGCCCTGTGTTCTGGTGAAAGTGTTGTACCATTAGCAGAGACCAACCTACCGAGGAAAGAGACCTGTGTACGAACTGCTTGAAGTTTAGATTTACTAACTTTAAAACCTGCATCATGCAGGTGAAGCAGGACAGCCTGAGTGGCTGTAAGACAGTCGTGTGCTGTTTCAGAGGCTATCAGTAAATCATCAACATATTGTACCAAAGTGGTGCCTCTGGGGAGTGGAAGCTGTACAAGAATGTTCTTTAAAACATGATTGAAAATGCCTGGCGATAATGCAAAACCCTGAGGCAAGCGAGTGTATCTGTACTGGCAACCGTTAAATGTGAATGAGAAAATGTCACGCAGGTCCTCTGATAAGGGCAGGCAATAAAAGGCGTTAGCCAAATCAATGCAGGTCATCCACTTCTGGTTCGGTGTCAGTTGGGTCAGTGCAACATAGGGATTTGGTACTGGTGACGTAGGTGTCTTAAGTATGGCGTTGATCGACCTAAGATCATGTACCATTCTGTACTTTCCAGTCCCCGCCTTCTCAACAGGTAGAATGGGAGTATTCCAGTCTGAATGTGAGTGTTCGAGGACCCCTGCTCTCAGCAACCCTTGGACTGTGTCAGTCAAACCTTGTTCAGCCTCAGGTCTATGAGAATACTGATACAACCATATAGGTTCGTTGTGGGTCAGTTCAAAAGAGATCGGGGGGCATTTAACATGACCTACATCCTCAGGTCCCTGAGACCAGAGAGATGCAGGAAGTGTATCTAACATATGAGGAACATCTGAATGGTCAGTTTTTTCTCTGCCATGGTCTCTGGAGATCACCTCATGGTCTAGCTTACCTACATCATGAACAGCTAAGTCAATGCTATAGCAGTCGGTTGATGATGAGTAAGCGAGCTGAGGTATTTGTGTTGGGACCCAATCTGTGGCAGAGACAGCAGCCTTCACCATTGGGCCCAAGTCTTTAGCCTGATGTGTGGGAGCTAAAGCTAATGAGACGTGTGGGATTGCTTCAGACGACATCATGTACCACTCCAGTTGAGATGGTGTGAGGGTGACATGAGAAGCCACGCCTTGTGGACCAACTATAAGCCGGTCTGATATTAATGGCCACTCAGTGTCCTGCAAGTGCTGAACAAAATGCTCCCTGTAGCAATCGTCAGAATCACGGTCATAAAAGAGAGTGACATGTAAGGGATCTAGAGGTGGGACATAGGGACGCAGAGCATCAAGCCATGGCCTCCACAACAAGTAGGCAGAGTAAAGTCCAGTGTGTTCAGGTGTATCGGGGCGCAGCAACGCCCAGTAGATGTCAGCTACTTCCTCATGTATCGGCTGTACCAAGCACTGTGATGACAAAGAGGAGGAAGAAGCAGAACAAGTCCAGGTCACACCACTTGGTAAAGTAACACGTAAACCAGTTTGTTCACACAATATTGTTGCACCAAGTTTCTTTAACAAGTCTCTTCCAAGCAGGTTGACAGGTACACGTGTGGACAGAACAAATGGATGTGTCACTGTTTGAAGTCCTGCTGTTACTACGAGAGGTTCAGTTAGAGACAGTTTTTGTTGCACCCCAGCGAAACCGATCACAGACACAGTGTCCGCACTGGCATGTTCATCAAATCCCTGCTCATTCAGCGTTGAATAGGTAGCTCCAGTGTCCACGAGGAATGATAGGTCTTTATTCATGACCCTCATTTTCACCATAGGGTCTGCTCCTCCCCCTATGGTGTGATTACTCTGTGGGGTGTGTCATTGCTGGTAGTATCCACCTAGTGGCGCCCAAGGTGGATCCTGCTGGCCAGAGGTAGGTGCCGGTGGCGCCATCTGATGGTTGGGAGCTGAGTAGTGATGTGCTCCTCCTCTTTGGGCGTTGGCCTGCTTGTGATAACAATCCCGCGCCCAATGACCTGGTTTGTGACAGTAGTGGCAGACATCTTGTGCTCTGCCTCCCTGCGTGTACCCCCGACCGAAACCTCTGCCCCGAGACCCCCCTCTTTCTCCCCACTGCCCTCTGGGCCGTCCCCGAGGATATACAACAGGAAGCGGGGGTTGGGCGGTTACAGGACACTGATAAGCAGCCTCAGAACATTGAAAAACAGTGTCAGCTTGTACCATCTGTTTTGACTCTTTTTTAGATTGAACTACATCCCTAGCCTGTTTCAATTGTAGCTTTAAGAGCTGTGTTTGCATATCTTTCAGTTCAGAGGAAGTTTTAGTCTCCTCATCAGCCACACATTGCAGATGATGAATAAGATGCCGTTCCCACTGGGCAGCATCTGCTGTGGGCAAATCAGGGTTAATTTTCATTGCCTTACTGACTACTTCTGGTACACCATCAAGTATTGCTTGTCTAAAAAAATACTTTTGATTTTCCCCCTGACCATGGCAGTGTGTTCTGTCATACCAGTCCTGTTTACACACATCTAAATATGCAGTGGGGTTCTGACCAGGCTTCCAGGTGAACTTAGGAACCCCTGTGCCTTCTGGAAGGGGATAAGCCTGTCTGAGAGCGGCGGCAAGTCTCTGATACTGCAACAACGTGCAAGTTGAGTCAGGTATGTTACGATTCCACCCAGCAGCTCTCTCTATCTCATCCATCCTAGTAGAAGTTACACACCTTCCCAACAGCGCACTCATGTCTCCCACAGCTAAATTAATACCTTTAGTTAAGGAGTCCACTACATTCAACCACTTACTTCCTCCTTCTGTGAGGGGAGGGAGTTTGTCCACTAACCCCTGCACATCACCTAGCGCAAGAGGTTTATAACGTATCTGATTTCCTGCCTGCAGAAGGGGAAAAGAACCAGTACTTAACGATGGATCCACGTTTTCAACAGGGATAGAAGCGTGATCTTGTGGTGGAAGAGCTGCCGACAAATCAGAAGTAATTCGTATTGCCTGTGGCCAAAAAGGATTCTGTACGCATGTCTGGGGCGTGGCAGGCAATTGGTGAGTACAGGTGAGCGGGTTTTGAGACAACCCTGCACGATTCTTCCAACCCTACAGACCCACGAGCACGCCCTCTCCATCATGAGAGCTGTCAGAGGGAGATGCTGAGGGTGCAAAGAGGGAAGAAGTGTGCGAATCAAGGTGTCCTGTGGGGTTAGCAGACTGACTCCACACATCTTTAATTACCCATTGCTGCGTGTTGTTTGTGTCCCTTCCACCCTCGGTTTGGCATGATAACGTCGAGTATAATGGTGTACTGGTGGACTGTGTAAGACACGGCTTCATTTCTGGTGTCACAAGGGGTTTTGTTTTAACTGGGATGAGTGACTCCTCCCTCAGCTGCGAGGGGGTGTCAGTAACCTCCCCCACCTGTAACATTCCATCTTTTATGTGATATATAGGGTACATTCCTGTGGGGGGATGTGCTGACTGATTGTTGCTTGAGTTATAAGGAGGGAGAGCTGAACTACCCACTTCCTCACTCTTTGTTTTAGGCTGCTCTATAAGCTGCTGTTTTTTCAACAAATGGGATGCACCCTGTGCCACAAAGACCAATTTCAACCACTCTTTTCTTTCATATTTAACCTCCCTCATTAACTTTCTGTATTTACCTTTCTGCAGGGCGTTTGCCTCTCTTTTTTGCTTGTCAAACTTATCCTCATCTCTCGAGCATTCTTTAATCTTTTCCCACATTAAAGATATCACATCCTGTCCCTCTTTAGCATTATTTTCTATTTTTTTTGTAATTTTTGCACGAGAGCTTTTTTTAGCTTTTTATTATATTCCAACATCGCTAGTGCTTGTCCCACAACTTCAACTTGCTCCTTTACCGGTTTAAAGCTTTCCTGCTCGCACTTTTGTAACATGACACGCTGCGCCTCTGTGTCCATTCTCTCAGGAAATTTTGACACACACCACACTTCTTTGTTTTATTGTCACTGGAAAATTCTGGAAATTTTTTAGACTCTGGAACTTTTTTTTTCTACACATTCATACTGTGGTCTTATATTTGACAAAGACACAAACAACAAAATAAACAAACAAGATACTGACCACTTATTTCAACATTCACGCGAGTCACAGACGCCAGAAATATCACAATGGTCACCCTTGAAACTGTTGTTGTTGTTTTTTTAAAACAAAATGTGTTGACTTCCCTTTTAATATCTTAGAAGACAGCAATAGTTGTGAACCTGTGACTTCTTATACCCACCACAGATCATAAGTTATTTTATTCAACAAATCTAATTATTAGTGCTGATTTTATTTTAATCTATTCGGTGCGTGCGTCGTATTTAATTAATTACTATTCCACCCAGTCCCGCACTTACTAAATGAACTTCCAATTTTTAAGTAAGTTTAAATTAACACTGTTTTCAGTTAGACACCAACCTAACAAGTTTAAAGTTCAACTTAGTCTCAGAGTTACAGGGATGACGGCGAATAAATGATTTATCCTACAACCCCACCCCCTCTGGTCCAGAGCCCCGTCGGACTCTGGTAGGCTCGACTACTGCGTGATTTATCTGGGACTGGTTTTATTACTTTATCTTACTTTTATCTTATTCTTACAGTCGACGTAAACTTCTTTATTTAAAACTATTTATTTGGGAGTCACACACACTGAGCAAATTTGCCTATAGTAAGCCCAATTTACAGATTTCGTAATCAACAGGCTCTGCTTACCTTTTCTTTATGGCGCGCCGTAGATCAGTGTGAATGACTCGGTAACTGTTTTTCAAATCTCGGTGGGACCTCCATTTTGTTGTGTTTTTTCTCTTATTTCTCCACCCGAGCTCTGCTGTTACCGGTCATCCTGCAGGAGGAGTCAAGACACGCACTAAGAATACGACAAACGCACCTTCAAGTTTACGAATATTTAATAAGCAAAGAAAGTCAGAAAGTCACAGATTCACAAGCATAAACAGTGGATTAGTTAAATGCAGTCATTATTTTAACATATAATTAATTGGATGCGTATCCATTAATCTATACGATACAACCTTGTTAAGGAGGAATCTGAAGTCGACCGTCTCTGCTCTGTCTGGCTGACTCCTTGGAGGAGAAAATGCACTTTCCTTTGTCTAAAAACAGGGCGTTCCTTCACACAGCAAAACTAACTTTTCACCGCGCTCTAAGCCTGCTGTCATGGGATTGGCCAGTTTCAAACCAATCAGAAGTGTGAGACATCGTGTTACATGATGTAAACAGGAACAGAAATCAATCTGTGGGAGCCTCTTCAAAGTAAAACAGGAAGTGGGTCAATTTCAAAGTAAAATAAGAAGTGGGAGTCAGATTCAACAAGGAACACAATCTTATTTCACAACAGTCTCCACACTTCATCCAGTGGCCGCATCTTCAGTTCAATCCAAGGGAACCCCTCTGTATGCTGATCAATCAACACTTACAATCGTTGTGGATTTACCGTTGTGGATTATATGACTTTTTCCAATGGATTACAGACTCTGTTTCCAAGGGGTTAAAGCATTGCTACAATGGAATTACCAACAACATTATGGAATTATCATCAACACAATGGAATTACCAAGAACATTGTGAAATTACCTTTGACTTTGTTTTCCTTGCTGGATTACTTTTGACTTTTGTTTTCCTTGCTGGATTACTTTTGACTTTTGTTTTCCTTGCTGGATTACATCAAGCTCAAAGACATTCGAAGGCTAAGTTCATGTTGGAATTCATCCCCATGGACAGGCGATGATTTCCAAAGGGGGGACTGTAGTGAACTAGGCCTGATGTCAAAACCTTGACCTTAAGGACCATATGGGACAGAACTTGTCATTTCATTGATTTGCATCCAGAAATACAGGTTGACCCATCCTGAGACTTTCTTTCTTGAATTGATCAAGTAAAAGAAGACTACTTTCTATTATCATTACCATTTTGCAAATGTTTGATAATCAAATTGTGTTAGTTCAAACAATGTTTAATTGTTGAAGTGAACTACTCATTTTTATTAACTGTGAAGCAGTAATAATGATTTTTAATCCTCATTCAAAGAAGAAATCAGGTTAATGATGCATTGTCTGATTTTCTGTCTTCAGTGAGCAAGTGTGTAAGTTGTTCAAAGTTCAAGTTTCGGTCAACTGCAAGTTTACTGAAAAAGAAATGTCATGTTTAACTTTTACAGCAAGATACTAGAGAAGTGACTCCACGAAGTCTGAATTCTTCATAACAATCTTTTGTCTGTTCTTAAACAATCTTAATCTTTTTCCTTGACTTTTCATAACACCTTACATCACAAAACACACCTCTGTTTTGGTCAATCGACCAATCAGAAAGTTCTCAAATGAACCGGAAGTGAGCTTCTTTAAATGTTGGTACTTCCTAGTTCAAGTTAGTTGCGAGTTGCAGTCGAGCAGTAAGCTTGAGAAGAGTCAGCTGCTGATGGAGAGTTCTGCAAGAGGTTCCACCTCCAGTTGGAGTCGGGTGGAGAGTTTGCAGCTCCAGCAGTTCCAGAGTTCATGAAGGCTGGAATTCAGGATGCTGCTGAAAGAAGATCAAACTGAACCAGAGAAGATCTGGGAATTATGAAATTTCTGTTTTGGATGATCTCACGACTCCAGAGGTTTAGCTGTTCTTATGGAGACGCTGAAAAGTGGCTCGAAGTGGAACTTTACGCCGGAACTGACATATCTTCAGAAAGGTAAAAAGTCGATTTTCAACCAAAGTGTACCGTTGGGATAAGCTGGTCCAAAAGAGCGTGCTGTTCTGGTTAAAACAGACAAATTCCCTCACACATCTCTCTGTAGATAAACTTCATCTTTCCATCTTTAAAATTCTTCTATCTGCTAAAAATCATTACGGATATTTTTAGAAATGTCTGAAGCAAAGTTTGTCAATCACCGCCGTGTGGTTGACGTTTGTTGTTTTGCTGGAAGTGAGAAAACAATCGCCGTGTTGTTTACTCCTTGCTAAACTGATTAATAAGCTGTCGTTATTTTCAATTCTTGCCAATTAATGTAAATGTGTGATGTGTTAAACTTGATTCTGTTAATAAATGACCCACTGTCGTTGGTGAGTCAAAGATAATTAACGTCTCACGTCCACATTTTATTAAATTCAGATGCACGTCATTATACAGTCCAGAAAAATGAAAGAATCCGTTTTAACAGTATGAATATATATCATGCATATGTTCTACTACAAAAACATACATAAACTTTGACCAAGAATTCCATAACAGTACTCCAGATCGTAGTTGTTTCTGTCTGTAAAGTGGCTCTGAAACTACAAAAAGACAGACAGACGATTAGGCAGGCAGGCTTGCATATGAGTAAGATATTGATCCCAAAAGGGGAAAAAAAATAAAATACAAAGTAT
>NC_056498.1:76110363-76124283 GCF_014905685.2 Nematolebias whitei | reverse complement strand
GAGAGCTGATGGACATTTTAGTTTTGTTGTTTAATATTTGACTCAAGTGCGCCCCCTAGATTATTCAAACTGTTATATCTCAGTGATGTGTCATCCGATGTGGACCATATTTTTGGTGTGTGATAAGTAAGCACTTAAACACGCAATGGTATGGTGGTTTCACTTTTGACTCAAGTGCGCCCCCTAGGTTAATCAAACTGTTATATCTCAGTGATATATCGTCCGATCTGGACCAGATTTTTGGTGCTTGACTAGTGAGGACTTATGGACGCAGTGGTGTTGTTGTTTAATATTTGACTCAAGTGCGCCCCCTAGATTATTCAAACTGTTATATCTCAGTGATATATCGTCCGATCTGAACCAGATTTTTGGTGCTTGACTAGTGAGGACTTATGGACACAGTGGTGTTGTTGTTTAATATTTGACTCAAGTGCGCCCCCTACATAAATCAAACTGTTATATCTCAGTGATATATCGTCTGATCTGTACCAGATTTTTGGTGCTTGATTAGTGAGGACTTATGGACACAGTGGTGTTGTTGTTTATTATTTGACTCAAGTGCGCCCCCTAGATTATTACAGTTGTTATATATGCTGTTGCAGCTGATGTCAAAGGTGCTGTGAATGCGCACTCCGGAAAATGGGCGCGTGACAGTAGCGTGAGCGTTCTCCATGGCGACCGGGAAGAGTAGCTCGAGTTCCCGCGGTCGCCATGAGGCCGCAGCGGCGCTTAGCTGCGAGGGCCTTCAACGCTGCTTGCAGCTTTAATTCACGTTTATTTTCCTGCTTTAGTTTTTGAGTTTCCCTCTCATTCATTCAGCTCCTGTCACCCTGTGCCACGCCCCCTCCACCATCTGCCACAATCTACATTCATGAGCAACACCTGTTTCAGTTCACTATTTAAGCTCCCTGTTTCTCCTCAGTCGGTGCCAGATAATTATAGGTTCTTCCCATAGATATCCAGCGTTCCCTCTTCATGACAGTTTTCGACCATAGCTTTGCCCACGACCTCTCGTTCTCGCCTTTGCCCCCGTACTGGATTCCTCGCCTATATCTGACCATATTGACGACTGTTTTTCCTCCTTGACCACAATTTTTGAATTCTCCTTTTGGTTCTTCTGCCTGGCTGCATTCCTCTCTGGTTTTGACCCTTGCCTGCCCCTGGATAAAGTTCTACTGCCTAAACTCCTCAGCTTCACAGCTCGCCCATCCAGCCTCATTACTTGTTCGTGCTCACGCTACGCACTGCTGCTCTGTGCGCCCTTGCGCATGTTACCGGCTCCTGAAATTCGGACCGGTACAGGATCCCACCTGTCCCACATCTCAGACTGGTTCCAGAGACAGAAGGTTAGTGGCTTTATTCTTGTTTACTCTGTTCTGCTTACAGCCACTAATCTGTCTGTCTCCCCCAGAGCAGTCCGGTACCAGTACCAGAACCAGAACCAGAACCTCCTTTTTTAAACCTTTTTCTGAGTCTGTGCTTGTCCGATCCACCCCAATTCGTGACACCGGGTGCTTTGGTTCCTCCCACAGACCAAAAACATGCATGTTAGGCTGATTGGTAACTCTAAATTGTCCCTAGGTGTGAGTGAGAGAGTGAATCGTTGTTTGTCTCGTTTGTCTCTATGTGGCCCTGTGAAGGACTTGCGACCCGTCCAGGGTGTACCTCGCCCCACGCACAGTGATTGCTGGACATGGGCACCAGCGACCCCCGTGACCCAAAATGGAATAAGCGGGTAAAGATAATGGATGGATGGATGGAATAGAATTTATGTCTGCTTGCTACATCACGTAGAAAGGCTTTTGAAGCACCGTCTCATGTTTCCTTACACGTTAAATCACATAAGATCCATTGAGATCACACTTAGTCACGTCCCCTCATACACGTGACAGGTTGAGTTCCCCTTCTGCGAAGGAGGAGTCTAGGACCTATAAATGAATAATGACACGGGATATCTGCCCTTCCGGTTTATGATCGCGTCATAGACCAGAGAGGCCAGTGCTGTAAATTGTAACCTTTTCCTCCCTTGATTTTAATACAATTGGTAAAACTGAATTCACATTTCCTTGATTTATTGTTAGTGTGAGTTGCCACTTCTGAGGGAGATTTGAGCCGGGGTAAGCAGCGTGTGCTGGAAGCGGGTTTCCGGGTCCGGTGGCCCGTAGCCAGTTCCCATCAGAATGAAATTATGTAACTGGGACCCTGTGTACACAATTTCGTTCCACCACATGTACGTGGTGCGTATGACAAATAAAGAACCTTGAATCCTTGAACACTTGAAGTAATTCAAGATCCTTTTGGGATCAATAACTTACTCATATGCAAGCCCACATACTTTAGATACCTTAATTTATTCTTTCAAGTGGTTTAAATATAATTTGTGGGAAAGTTATTTGTAATTGCATAATAATTTTGACTTTTTAAAAATCATGTAGGAGCTGTACTTTCTGGAAAACAATTCCTCTTGTCCTTGGTGAATCTCAGGAGAAATGCCCTCCTGTTAAGTAGAAAAAAGTTCTTGAAATAAATTTTGAATGACTTTACTTTTACTTGAGTAAAATTTCAACAGAGTAAATGTACGTTTAATTACTGATATTATTTTAGCACTGTCAACCTTTGCATTGAGGTCATCTCAGTGAGCAGAACAAAAGTCATAAACACAGTTTAGCCTGATTGACTTTGACAATAAGAGAAAACAAACAAACAAAAAAAAAAACTACAATGGAAAGTGATAAAGTCTTATTTTTAAATTATATATATACTGAAATATAATTCCTCTCCTTGATCCATCTTTTTACAGTCTTGTCTGAAGAAAGAATTAGGCACCTATGACCCTTCACCACAAATGGACAGCTTTCTGCCTACTGAGTACTGATCCACCAAATAAACTTTCTAATGAGGAGTTAGTATTCAAAGTATTTTGTTGTAAAAGCACCCCTATTAAATTAATGTCAAGCATATGAACTTGAGGGAGTGGTGGCGCAGAAGTTAGAGAAGGTGGGCCTGTGATCGGTAGATTGCCGGTTCTCGCCCCAGTACGGACAACATCAAAAATGTAGGTGCGGTAGGCGAAGCACCCACACTTGCCCCCACCCTCATTCGCCCCACCCTGGGCCCATGAGCAAGGCCCTGAACCCCCATCTGCTCCCTAAACAGGTCTCTCTTGAAAATGAGTTCTCAAAAAAAAGAAAATGAAATAAATTAGATGAAATATGGATGTTGGAAGGACAACGTGACTAGGAATTTTGTTTGCACTTTTGAAGGACAGGTTTCTACAGATATAGAGACGTTCAAATTAAAGCTGCATTCACCTTGATAACCTGGAGGAACCGGTGTTAAAAGCATTGCTTCTTTTTCTATCCTTGCAGTAAAAGAAAGAAAGAACCCTGGATATTTGGATTTATTCCTCAGCAGGTGATAGCTTTTTAAGTTGCTAATTATTTATACAAAATTCCTAAAAATAAGTACAAAGTTTATACATTAAATAATGAAAAGCAACAAGCTTAGTTCATACATAGTACTAACATCTAATTAAAATGGAGTTTACATGGAGTGAGGAAATCTACCTATATCAGCAACATTTTTCATGTTAGTTTTCTTTGACTTTGCATTTGATTGCACTTTGTTTTATATTTAAGATAACTTGTTTGAATCTGATTTTCTGGAAATGTTCTCCAGCAGATTGTTTTTCTCATTCTTGGTCAGCAGACACCTTATACAGCAAACCCTTATTAAATATGGTCCTAACATGTTCTGTTTTTAACAGTAGGCTTACATTCCTAATCTTGATTCAATATTTCTTGTTGTTGTTGGGTTTTCTTTGTTCGTTTTTTTTTTTTTTTTATGTATTGAGGGACTCATTAAAATAGCCAGAACAGAAGACCAAATAAAGATATGTTGACAGAAATAGCATAGAGTGGGTTGCAAGCACAAATGTATAATGCTGCGAATTGAAGCTAGAAGGCATTTACTCACCACAGGTGAGTAACATTCTAATTAGTGTGTTTCTGTAAAAGAAAACCATGCTGCCTGCAAACTTGTTCAAGGCCTTTTTTGTAGCAATCATTATTGCAGAATGAATCACTGTTTCTTTTTTTGAACCCCAGGATCCCAACCCACTTTCATCATGATTTATACCTGCAGTTTTACTACCAACTAAAATTGCTTCTAAATTGGTGTAAAATATGTTACCAGGGACAGAAATCATTACAAAAACAAAATCAAGAATCAAAAAGATAACAATACAATCAGGTCATGGCTGCAACCCAGTCCTTTGCATTGTATAGGCTTTGCTGTTTTTTAATCTTCTTGAAGGACCCAGTTGGTCTTATGATCCCTGTGGTCATTATTAAATTACATGTTGTTCTGTTTGTACCATAAAAGTTGTAGCTGGAAGTAGGGCATTAACAGAGTACTCGAGTAATCTACACATCGATTGCTAGGACATCTATCGAGGTTAAAAATGTAACATCGAGTATCCGTAGTGACGTCATATTATGTGACCACCGTATGACCGTAGGGGGCGGTGTTGCACTGTTGCAGGTCACAGAGTATGGTTTAACACCGGGTCCAATGCACCGAACCAGATCCAGTTTCGGTTTAAGTTTCGTTTTTGATGTGCTGCATGTCTCTTCACGTTTGCAGTTTAATAACAAATAGTTTAGTTTTTCCTGTGACTTATTTGCGGTATGATAAATGGTAGGAGCATAATATATGCTCCCAATGTTTTGTTGGTCTTTTTTTGTTGTGAATAATTACCTTTTTTTGCGGTTTTATTTATTTATTTATTTTTGTATCTTTAGATCTATGATGTCATCAAATATTCGAGTTCTACTCAGGTTTTATTATATTAATGTCGAGTTTAAAAATTATATACTCGTTCAAACCCTAGCTGGAAGAAGACCTTTCCGGATCATGACCAATGAACCTGAGGTCGTCTGTCACAACTAGGGTTGGGCATCGAGTCTCGAGAATTGATTGGAACTGGGACTAATATTTTGATTCTCTTGGAATCGTTCAAAAAATTAAATTTTTGATTCCTACTTCCGATGCCTTGTTTGCTGACTGGAAGAAGAAGCCGCCCGCCAAACACCAACGAAGAAGAATCCACAGGAAGTGTGTGCACATCCATGGACAGTGAGCGGCCATGATCGAAAGTGTGGTGTGGATTAACTTTCATAAAAGAAATGACCAGTGGGCTCAGTGCAGCACTTACAATAATTTTATATTGTGCAAAGAATGGCACATGACCAACACCTACAGGATCATCGTGTGGAAGTAAGTGTGTGCCCTGTCTTTGGTTCAGGTTACCTGTCAGGGCAGGTTTAGGTGTATCTCATGTGTGATGGGTTAAATGCAGAGCACAAATTTTGTCATTGTATAGAAACATACAATGATGACAATTCTTCTTCTTCTTCGCGTTGTGTCCTGTTGTGTGGTGCATGAATGAAGATGTGATGAATCTAGGGTTGACATTCCTTCATTGTCTGTTTGAGATATCACAACAGTGAGTACTTCTAACAGCCTGGTCTCAGACACCTCCCTTTACAAGAAAACACAATCCAAAATAACAAAAGGGCCAAAAAGAAAAGAAAAAAAAAAAGAAGAAAAGGTGCAACATGTTGCGCAAAATTAAGCTAGCGGTAGCATAACGGTGACAAACAAGCTCACATTAGCTTATTATACATTCAGTTATAACATAATTCAGCTCTCATAGGTCAAGTAACGTTCTGTGGTCAAATAAACAACATTCCTATTCCAACATAAGTACATATATACAACTTACAAATGTAAATCAAGCAAGAAAAATGTATTATATAAGGACCCAAGGCATTGCACATCTTACCTCTGGTAGCCCAATGCAGCATCTAGCCCTGTCTCTAAATGTGCCAGGCTATCTGACTATGCTGCGTGGGCTGCGTTCAAGTGCAGAAGGACATATTCAATGCCTGCTCAAACACATATACATACAAAAAAAAAAAAAAAAAACTGATTTGCTAAACAAATCATGACTGGTTTGGTGAAATTTGAAGAGTAATATTATTAACCTGTTACATGAGTGTGTCACATATTCATTCACATTTGACCTTTACATTAGTAAAATGTTGTATAAGACAATAACATTAATATTCCAGACCTCAAATTCATTCAGACCATTAGATTTCTCTTTTGTTGGAAGAATCAGTCTGGGGTCACACCGTTTACTGGGAGCAATACATTTGTCACTGAATTATCTGCAATTGTCAAAACATTTTTACAAATCAATAAAATCACAGTAGTTAATAGAAAATATACATTTATATATATATTTTAACAATATCAACAGCTAATTGATCAGCTTCAGTCCAATGAGCTGACCCCATTAGTCTCATTATTAACATTATTCTCACTTTAACTTTCCTGGTTCATCTGTTTCAGTTTTCTCCTAAATAAGCTGCAGAACTTGGCAACAGCAGGAGTCCAAGAGAAACAATGACTGTATATCACCATTTTCACCCAACATGTCAAGATGGAAGTCATCCATCACTCCACGACAATGACACTTTAAATTGGTTACGTCAAATTAACCTGATGTATCATAGAACCATGCTGGGGATTTCAAATTGGTTCTGGGGTCTGTCATGAGGAATAGAAAGGCATTCATCAAGAATGGCTTTTACTGTATTGTCCCCTGGCAAGTTCTGATGTACTTTACTCTTTTTCCCAAAACTGCTACTGATACACTATTTCCATTTTATGCTACATTTGTGTATGGGGGGACTTCAGTTTTGTAAACAGTTTAACTAACCATGATATCCAAATTATATTCACTGAAGAGAATGTTTTATTTATTTAACAGAAGGGCACATAGAAACATTTCCCCATATACTGTATAATCCCTGTGCAATAGCATGTAAGGCATGTTGGCAATAGAGCTGTATGCTCTTTCTAGCTTTGTTTATGGTTCTAAGTAAACATACTTGAAGTACTCTGAATAAATCGATCCTCTTTTACAAAGATGAAATATAAATTTAACCACCTCAGCACACACAACTGAAATTGAAAAAAATAAATACTTTACACCATGCATGCAAAGTAAATAAAAACAACAACAAATGCATTGTGTACAGTGGAGTGCAACATTTATAAACTTTAAAAATGGCAGTGATAAAGTCTACATGATGTGTCTATATATGGTACTTACCAGGTCTACACCTGGCACCTAGCTGTATTATGAAGTGATTTGTTACTCTGTACCTAACCACTACATACCCGATAATTAAGTAACATGTCACTTTATAGTACAGCCTGAACCCAACAGATACAAGGTGTGTACCAGGCAATGCCAACACAATTTCATACCCTGTAAGTGTTGTAATGCTCCTCAGCATACCAAGACAGTGAGAGTAAGAACCCAGTGTTTTAGTATTCTCTTTAAAACAATACACCAGCACAATGTTCTGGGTGATCCCATATGTTCAACCATTCAACTAATAGCCCTATTGCCATTTTCCAGATATACTGCCTGGCCAAACAAAAAAAATAAGTAGCGACCAAGAGAAAAGGTCACACACTAATATTTCAATGGACCACCTTTAGCTTTGATTATGGCATGTGTTTGTTGTGGCATTGTTCCGATAATCTTCTGCAATGTCACAAGATCTATTTTATATTGTAAAGTGCCCTGAGACAACTTTGTTGTGATTTGGTGCTATATAAATAAACTGAATTGAATTGAATTGAAATTTTCATCCAGTGTTGCATTAATTTTTCACCAAGATCTTGCATTGATGACTAGGCACTAGGCATGATGGTGCATCACTTCACCTGCCTCTTTTATTACCCTGATGCACCCATCACTCTGGAACAGGGTAAATCTAGACTCATCAGACCACATGACCTTCTTCCATTGCTCCAGAGTCCAATCTTTCTGCTCCCTAGCAAATTGAAGCCTTTTTTCCAGTTAGCCTCACTGATTAGTGGTTTTCTTAAGGCTACACAGCTGTTCAGTCCCAAACCCTTGAGTTCCCTTCACATTGTGTGTGTGTGGAAATGCCCTTACTTTCACTATTAAACATAGCCCTGAGTGCTACTGTTGTTTTTCTTCAATTTGATCTCATCAAATGTTGAAGTGATCGCCGATCACGATCATTCAAGATTTTTTTCTGGCCACATTTCTTCCTCGAAGATGATGGTTCCCCACTATTCTTCCAGTTTTTAATAATGTGTTGAACAGTCCTTAACCAAATTTTTGTAGTTTCTGCAATCTCAGATGTTTTCTCTACTTTATGCATGCCAATGATTTGACCCTTCTCAAACAGACTGACATCTTTTCCATGACTATGCAATGTGTCTTTCGACATGGTTGTTTAAGAAATGAGAAGCTCCTCTTTGCACCAGTTGGGGTTAAATATCTTGCTGCCAGCTGAAAGATAATTGTCCATGCAGTAATTATCCAATAGGACGCTCGTACCTATTTGCTTAGTTAAATCCAGGTGGTGAGGTTTTTTTTTGGGCCAGGCAGTGCATTTAACCTCTAATAAACATATATTTATTTCACAATGTATATTAAAGGTTATATGTATTAATATGTATTAGGATGACTAGCAACACTTATTACCTGAAGATAAAATAAAGATTCATTGATATAATCTTAATGCATAATTCATTTGACTGATGCATAATGGAACTAGTGGAAATCCAACCACGAGGTAACTGCATTGTTTTATTAGGACACAAGTGGTTGCCTTTCCAACAACATCTTTAAATTTCCTGTCACACTGAATCAACACCTGTCATCCAGAAACTCACAGCTGCATTTAGTAACCCTGCCAGTGCTCATGTTCAGCTGTTTTATATGCTGATCAGAAATGTCACAGTTCAGAGATTCAGATCCACATCTTCCCCCATCTGGGAGCTGCAGCTGTATATCAGTTAAATACATTTTAACATTTCTTGGCACATGATGCAGATGGATTTATTTAACCAATCTCAGAAAATGTAAGCAAAGCAGGACACAATGCACTTGACTGCTCAGCTGAAGAAGGGTGTCAAATGGCATTAAATAAACAGTCATCAACACTGTGGTTGCATATTGTTTCCTTCACATACTTCTACTTTTATTTATGTGTCTTTGGGGTTATGTGTCAAATACACTGGGTTATAGAATAAACAATGAAAGGCAGGAATACAAACTACTGTAGATTTGAGAGAATTTAACAACAAAAAAATATATATATATATATATATATTTCTTTGGAAATCCTTGTCTAAGCAGTACTTTATCACCAGGTGAGTAAGGACTCAAGGATGTAGACTCAAGTAAAGTAAAGTTCTATGTATTGTCATCAGTAGCTATGTTTACATGCACAGAATTCTTTGACCGGATTGAAATGTGTTCTGTTTGAATAATTCAAATGTATTGTTTACATGGGCACAGTCTGTTCATGCTGAGCGTTTACATGCAGCGGGCTTTGTTCTGAACAGCAGTACTGACATGCGCAGAGGGGTAAACTCTCCTTAAAAAAAAACACAGAAGAAGAAGTTCTACTTCTGGGGTGAACGTAAACAAACCTGAGCACCCAAAATGGGCCCGCGACAGGTTTTAATGATGGTGGAGACATTACTGCACTCCCTGACTGAGCTACAGGTAATACAGATCATTTTGAGCTTTTTCAAAGTTTCTAGTAGAAATGTTGTGTCTCTCACCGACCAGTTTTGCTTCCCTGACATGCTAATATGATTAGCATTAGCCAGGCGGAAATGGCAAAGTTGCACAAGCGCAGTCAGGTCAGTTTTTCACGATCAGATAAAAACGAACGGATCAAGCGTTTACATGCGCACCGATCGGGATACGGATCGGCGTAAACCACCCGTTTCGTTCTGATCACAAATTATATCGGATTGCGCAGAATACACAAAAAATAACCCGAACGGAGTGTTTACATGACACACTTTTATTCTGACCGGCAGGGCCGGATTTAGGAGGATGGGGGCCCCTGGGCTGGAGTCAATACTGTATATGGGGCCCTATATATATATATATATATATAGACCAAGGTTTTTACAGAGAACATCTTGAAAAATATGAAGAACAAAGTCCAGATGTCCATTTATTAATGACACTTCTGCATTCATCTTATTTGGAGGAACTAGAACCACAAACACTGTTGTCCGCCATTGTAAAATAATATTCCCTGACGCTCCTCCCCAATGCGTAAGATGCGTCAAAAGTGGACCAATAACAAGCAAGCATTCAAGATGGACGTTTTCCAGAACAAATTAGAACATTTTTCATCGGTGCTGTCAAAATCATCATAGTCATTGATTAAATTCTGACACTATCCATTCACAAAAACATAAAACATCCTTCGGGGCCCCTGAAATGACGGGGGGCCCGGGCTGCAGCCCCTGTAAGCACCTGCTAAAATCCGGCCCAGCCGACCGGCCATTTGATCCGGTTACTTATGTCCATGTAAACATACCCATTGTATGTTCTCATACAATGACAAAATTAGTTCTTTCCATTTAACCCTGTAGCGTCCATCCTTCCAAGAAATTTAAGAAAAATGTCCTCAGAGACAACAAAAAAAGGTTGAATCATGTCATCTGGACTTTGTTTTTTTTTGTTAAAAAGAAACGTTTCGCCCCTCATCCAAGAGGCTTCGTCAGTCTGAGGCCTAGCCATCTGGTATTACCCAGAAGCCACCCTGACTCTTGTGTTTCAAGCCTGCCTCAGATACCCCTGAAGTCTGGCCTTTTCACTAGGCTAGGCCTCAGACTGACGAAGCCTCTTGGATGAGGGGCGAAACGTTTCTTTTTAACAAAAAAAAACGAAGTCCAGATGACATGATTCAACCTTTTTTTGTTGTTATATACCTGGATGACTGAGAAAACAAACTTTGTGTCCTCAGAGACACTACGTTTACCCTACCCCCTCCTTTCCTGCTAATCTGGGACAGATACTGGCATCCTGTTCTGACACAAGAATTTTCTTTGTTAATCTCTGTGTGTGTTAAAATCTACAGTTGGGACCACCCTGACATGTTACATGATTCTGGACCCCATTCGTATAATTCACCTTCTATGTTGAGTCACCAGACTTTGAGACTCCTGTAGAAGGGTCTTGATCAAAGAGCTTCACTTGGCCTTATCAACAGAGACTGGTCGCCATGACAGTAAAGGAAGTTATCTCCCCAGTTGAAGTTCTGATTCAAAGAAACCCATTTTGTTTGTATCAGCATGGTGTCACACATCCTTAACAAATGGTCATTGTATTATCTTCTCTGAAGAACTTTGAGAAGGAAGATGTTAATTACATTAATTATACAGTGGGATACTCCTACTGTAAGAAGCCCTTTGATTGGTTAAAAGTTAAGGGGCCCGTCTTCCTGGTACCAGGTATACTGGTGAAGATTCTCAGTCATCGGGGACATGATGAATTCAAAAAATATTCAATACAAAAACAACTGGACTTTATTTGTAACAGAAGACGTTTCGCTCCTCATCCGAGGAGCTTTCTCAATTCAAAGAGCAGTGAGTGAGGGGTTCAGGTTATAAGGCTGAGTGAGATAAGACACACACACATATGTAGATTGGTAGGTCACACCTAAACACGTTAACAGTAGGTCTTTGTTCATCTAATTCACAGACGAGGCCCCTCTGTTCCCAACAAGTGTGAAAACTGGCTGGGAATCTGTTTTAAAGTTGCATTATATGTTTTTGAAAGTGGAAATCTGAGGCCTCCTCCTCTGTTAAGAGATGGCTTTTCTCTTTACATAAATTGCTTCCTTCACCCCCCTCTCAAACCATCTGTGTTCTCAGTCCAAAATGTGCACATTTTGGTCCTCAAAAGAGTGTCCCTTATCTGTGAGATGGAGGTGAACTGCTGAATTTTGTCCAGAGGAGGTGGATCTCCTATGTTGAGCCATGCATCTGTGAAGAGGCTCTTTAGTTTCTCCAATGTAGAGGTCTGGACAGTCATCGCTGCACTGGACCGCATACACTACACCACTCTGTTCGTGTATGGGTGTTTTGTCCTTAGGGTGGACCAGCCTCTGTCTGAGAGTCCTGCTGGGTTTGAAATGTACTGGGATCTTGTGTTTGTTAAAGATCCTTCTGAATTTATCTGATACTCCAGCAACATAAGGGATGACAATGATTTTCCGTCTGTTGTTCTCTTTTTTCTGTTTATTAGTGTGTTTTGTAGATTTCCTCGCTGACTTGACAAAAGCCCAGTTAGGATATCCACGTTTGAAGGGCTTCTTGAATGTGTTTTTGTTCCTTTTCCTTCCCTTCTGTCTTCGTGGGGACGCGTTCGGCCCGATGTTGTAAAGTTCTGATGACAGAGAGTTTGTGTTCCAGTGGATGGTGGGAGTCAAACAGAAGATACTGGTCTGTGTGGGTTGGTTTTCTGTAAACTTCAATGTTGAGGCTGTCCTCTCTTTCCATCTGAACCAAACAGTCCAAAAAAGGCAGTTTGTTGTTGTTTGCATCCTCTCTGGTGAACTTGATGTTGTTATCAACCGAGTTAATGCGTCTGGTGAACGTTTCTATTTCCTTAGCTTGGATTTTGACCCAGGTGTCATCCACATATCGGAACCAATGGCTTGGCGTTGTTCCCTCATAGGAGTTTAGGGCTCTCTGTTCCACTTCCTCCATGTAGAGATTGGCAACAATGGGTGACACTGGAGATCCCATGGCACAGCCGTGCTTCTGTCTGTAAAAACTGTCATTGAACTTGAAATAAGTGGTGGAGAGGCAGAGATCCAACAGGGTGCAGATCTGGTCTGGTTGGTCCTGTTGATTGAGTCCTTGTCTTGCAGAAGTTGTTTTCTGACGGTTTCTACTGCTTCAGAGATGGGTATGCATGTGAAAAGAGAAGTCACATCATATGATACAAGGGTTTCTCCTGGGGTTAGTTTCAAGTGTTGAACTTTGTTAGCAAAATCAATGGAGTTCTTTATGCGATGAGGTGTGTTTCCAACAAGAGGAGCTAAAATACCAGACAGATGTTTAACAATATTGTATGTCACTGAGTTCATGCTGCTGACGATGGGTCTGAGTGGTGTTCCTTCTTTGTGTATTTTTGGAAGTCCATAAAGACAGGGAGTGGCTTCCCCTGGGTACAATCTATTATACAAAGATCGATTGATTGTTTTCTCCTTTTCAAGTTTTTTGCAGGTAATCTGTGACTTTCTTTTTATAGGTGCTGGTTGGGTCCCTCTTCAGGGTCTCGTAAGTGTTGCTGTCGCTCAGTAGTGCAGTTATTTTTTCCCGGTAATCAGAAGTGTTGAGGACTACTGTGCATCTTCCTTTATCAGCTGGTAAAATGGTGATGTTTTGGTCCTGGCTGAGTGATGTTACAGCTTTCCTTTCCTGTGGTGTGAGGTTTGAAGACATTGGAGAAACTAAACAGCCTCTTCACAGACGCATGGCTCAACACAGGAGATCCACCTCCTCTGGACAAAATTCAGCATTTCACCTCCATCTCACAGATAAGGGACACTCTTTTGAGGACCAAAATGTGCACATTTTGGACCGAGAACACAGATGGTTTGAGAGGGGGGTGAAGGAAGCAATTTATGTAAAAACAGAAAAGCCGTCTCTTAACAGAGGAGGAGGCCTCAGATTTCCACTTTCAAAAACATATAATGCAACTTTAAAACAGATTCCCAGCCGGTTTTCACAGTTGATGGGAACAGAGGGGCCTCATATGTGAATTAGATGAACAAAGACCTACTGTTAACGAGTTTAGGTGTGAACTACCAATCTACATATGTGTGTGTGTGTGTTATCTCACTCAGCCTTATAACCTGAAGCTGGTCTGGGAAGCTCAGTCCTCACCTCCTTCTACAGGTGTGCAGTGGAGAGCATCCTGTGCTCGAGCATCAACGTGTGGCATGGAGGCTGCACAGCTGCAGAAAGAAAAGCTTTGCAGAG
>NC_056498.1:76104707-76110263 GCF_014905685.2 Nematolebias whitei | reverse complement strand
GTGTGGCATGGAGGCTGCACAGCTGCAGAAAGAAAAGCTTTGCAGAGAGTGGTGAAGGCTGCACAGAAATCTGTTGGAATCAGTCTTCCCACCATCACATACATCTACACCTCCAGATGCAGGAAGAGGGCCACCTGCATCATGAAGGACCCCACCCACCCAGCACACACACTTTTTGCCCCACTCCCCTCAGGAAGGAGGTTAAGGAGCATTAAGTGTAGAACCACTAGACTGAGGAACAGCTTCTACCCTGAGGCTGTTAGACTCATGAATCTCTAACTAGAATAATCACTGTGAAAAACCATATCATGTTGCTGCTGATCTGTTTAATGTTGCTGCTGATCTGTTTCAATGTTGATGTGTTCATGCGTGCACATCTGCTCACAGACTCATGTTCATGTTTGTGCTGATGTTCAATGTTTTATGTTATGAGTGCTTAGTGTATATTTAGTTGATGTTTTTCTTAGTTCATATCTTAGATGTTATTACTGTTTTTCTTATACATTTTATTGTTGGATGTAACTGGGACCCTGTGTACATAATTTCGCTCCACCACATGTACCACATGAGGTGCGAATGACAATAAAAAAACTCTGACTCTCTGACTCTGACTCTGAACCCCTCACTCACTGCTCTTTGAATTGAGAAAGCTCCTCGGATGAGGAGCGAAATGTCTTCTGTTACAAAAAAAGTCCAGTTGTTTTTGTATTGAATGCTTTTTGAATTTACCAGGTATACTGAACATCAGGGGAGTTGTGAGATGGCAGTCGATGAGGAAAGTTGTATTTGGATCATCAGCTGAGCTGAGCAGATGGAATGAGTGGTTGTAGAGAGTTGATGAGACTCTCTGAGAAACAACAGCCATATGATGAAAGACGTGTCCATCTTAGAGATGGTGGACATCCTGAAAAATCTCAAACACCCTGGAGCTAAAGGTACGAGCCGAACAAACCGCAGCCCTGAAAAACGACATCCTTCTTGGGACAGCGGGCCACCGGCTTCCTTCATGCATCCACTGTGGTAATGAGAGATGAACATCTTTCTTCTGATGTGAGGACCACAAAACAGTGCCAACTAAGTTTGTTTAGATAATTTAAGTCATGAATCTGAGATAAGCTTACCTAAATTTTTACGTTAAGAGCTAGACCTTACTTCAAATTGAATCAAAACCCCTTCTCAAAGTCATCAGATTTATGACATTTACATTCTAAAATAATATTATTGATTCATATTCAACATTTGCCATAATTTTCATGTCATAATTCAAACTGAAACTAAGGGAGCAAAATTAAATGATGCAGGATTGTATCATGTAAATGGCCAACCAGTCCTACCTAAATCTTTGTTTAAAGCTGACACAATCTCATCACATGGGCTTTGTCATGTGTTGAGTAAGGGGATGATTAATCTGATTCAACAACATTTTACAACATATGGACTTGAATCGTACTTAAAAAGTTTTTGCAAAAGCTGTCCAACATGCACAAGACACAATCCACAGGTGACACACGAGACCTAAAAGGGGCTCTTTTCCTGTTCCAAATTACCTATTCCAAAATATCCATATGGATTTCATTAAACTAACGCAGAGCGGAGTATACAAATACTGCTTAGTAATGGTTGATGCTTTTTCTAAATGGGTTGAAGTAGTCCCCTCCAAACATGCAGATGCATTGACCGTGGCAAAAGCCATATGCAAAACCATTGTCCCTGTACATGGGATCCCAGAAACCATCTACAGTGACAATGGCCCTCACTTTGTGAATCAAGTTGTACAAAACATGGCTACACATCTAGGGCTAACTTTAGAGAACCATTGTGCGTATCATCCTCAGAGTGTAGGATTAGTTGAAAGAACTAATGGAACTGTAAAAAGCTGACTAAGAAAATGTATGGAAACTGCCAACCGTCCATAGCCTGAATGTTTAGATTTAGTTAAACTGTACATGAGAATCACTCCAACTTCTAATGGTTTAACTCCTTTTGAAATAATCCATGGCAGACCATACCATATGTCTCTGTTCTCACCAGACCTGCAAAAAGCAGAAGAAGAACAGACATAAGCTGATTATATGATAAAAACACTTAAATAGAAAGAAGTGTTAAAGACCAATTTACTGCCTTCTGATTCTCTGTCTCCACAGGAAATGTCATCAGTCCGGCCTGGTGACTGGGTTTTCATCAAGGTCATCAAGAGGAAAACTTGGGCCAGTCCACGTTGGGAAGGACCGTACCAAGTCTTGCTGACCACACCCATTGCTGTGAAAATGGCAGAACGAACCAGCTGGATCTATCTGAGTCACTGCAAACTACAAAAGGTACTGGACTCAATCGACCAAGGAGTCACGTGCCTGAAAAACACGATGATGAAAAGTTTTACTGGAGTACTGGTCGATCTCCACCAGGCAAATGCCCAGGACGAGTACATTCCTGACAGTGACTACGTCCCACTGCGTCCAATGAGACGTCCAGAATATGTCAACTGGCTGAGAAAAAATGCAGAGTGATTCCAGTACTGAAAGTATTTTTACATAACTGGCACTGAGATGATGTTCCCGCTTCATTCAGCCATGGACTAGACGACGAAAACTCATTTTTATTTGATTTTATGTTTTGATTTTATGCTCCAACTTTGAAGTTAGTTTTCTTTGTTTTTATGCTTTCTTATTTTTACATTTTGCTTTTTGCAGTTCATAAAGAACTTTTGCTCATAAAGAGCTTATTTCATTAGTTTTGATTGTTTTGATTCTTTCTTGATTTTTGTATTTTTCTCTCTGTTAGAGTTGTCTTTTAGAGGATGCTGAGTGAGCCTGTATAGGTCATTGCCATTTGGGGCTTGGAACGATGACGTGCTTTTCCTTCCACTAGGTTAACATCTGCCCTGGCAGGTTTTCCCTCGTCATTCACACAGCATTCTTAGAAACTAAAAACTCAAAAAGAAGTATTTTACTTATTTGATTCTCATATTCATTTTTAAATCCGTTTTAAATAATAAACAGGGGGGGAAATGATAGGGAATTTTTTTAAGAGTGATCATTTAAAACTTATTTTTTGAATACTTTTCATTGTAATCAGCCAACTTGCTTTGACCAGTTTCTATGTGTGCGTCAACACCCAGTTATCTGTTACACAAGACTTGCAAACTGTTAAGAATGTTCCAGAAGGTTTTTCTAAAATCACAGTCCTTGTTTGTTTATCATTATCAAAATACTTACTGTCCTTGTTTTTCTTTCTGCCACGTCTGTGTAAAAACCTTGTTATCAGCAAACTGTCACCAATAAAATACGGACGCATGCTTCAGCAAGTTGGACTTTGGTTCTGACCCTGTTAGAATCTATGTCCCTCCTTGCAAGGAACCGTTCTGAATGTTAATTCTTGTCTTTCTCGTGTGGTTTATTTATTTTTAAGGTGATGGTTCACAAAAACCCATCAATCTCCCCCCGCCATCTGATCCAACTCACTACCAGGTGGTGATCAGTTGACAGCTCAGCTCCCTTCTTCACCCGAGTGTCCAAAACAAACGGCTTCAAATCAGATGACACGACTATGAAGTCAATCATTGGTCTACGACCTAGGGCGTCCTGGTGCCAAATGCACTTATGGACACCCTTATGTTCGAACATGGTGGTCGTGCTGGACAAACTATGACTAGCACAGAAGTCGAACAACAGAACACTGCTCGGGTTCAGATCAGAGAGGCCGTTCCTCCCTATCACGCCCCTCCAGGTCACACTGTCATTACCCACGTGGGCATTGACGTCCCCCAGCAAAATAAAGGAGTCCCCAGCTGGTGCACCTTCCAGCACCCCTGCCAAGGACTGCAAGAAGACAGGATACTCTGAACTGCAGTTTGGTGCATAGGCACAAACAATAGTCAGGGCCTAGGGCGACAAGTCAGGTCTCCCATCTCATCTAACAAAATTGTTTTAGTTTGGACACAAAGAGCCAAAATGAGTGCATTGCGCACAAGTAAATATTTAGTAAAAAACATTGGATCCACATGCATGCATGCTGAAGAATCATCCCAGTTGTGCTGATTGTGATGTAACGAGTTTTATTCACAACAAGGATTAATCGTTAAAGGCCCATGCAATCCTAGATGATGAACAATTGTTCTGTCGCCCATCATACAAAACCTCAAGTTTTCAGTGGAATCATGACATCGCTCTTCAGCTGTAGACAGCTGATCAGGACGTCAAAAAGCTGGAGGAATTAACTATATTCTTTAAGGTCTCACCATTCAACAAACCTGCCGAGAGGTCATATTTCCAAAGCTTTCTGTGCTGATACATGTAAGGCCATTATATACTTGGCAAAATGTAAGAAATCTGTTTTTGCTCATGTGGTTGTGAGGATTTCAGTTCCTGCTCCTGCCACTAATCATTTTCCTCCTGCTTATGAGCTACAAATGTGCACATCACCCACAGCTGCTACTGACGGACTGATGATCTGAGACTGCATTTAAGTAGAGGCCTTGACATAGACCTATGCTGGACCATTGCATCGCTGTTAGTGATTTCAGAATACAATTCAATTCAATTCAGTTTATTTATATAGCGCCAAATCACAACAAAGTTGTCTCAGGGCACTTTACAGGAACATTCACATACATAAAAGCCAATTGGTAAAGTTCTCTATCTAATACAACTCCTGTCTTATTTAAGATCATCTCAGTTTATACTGATGAAACAAATTTGATCATTTTTTCTTCATATTTTTTTTTCCAGCTTCCGTTTTGAGTACTCAACTCCTGAGACTATTTTAAATGTACATCATCAGTTCATCTATCCTGTGTCCTCTGTGTGCAGCACTGATACTATTCATCCATTCTTCATCTCCTAAAAATAGACATTTAGACAATTTTGGCATTTTCAAATCATCTCTGGTCCCACCTGTTCTCCACCTTGTGCTCAATCACCTACTGGACTCCCACACCGACTCATCCTGGAACTGATATCCTCCAACCTCCTTCTGTACCTGGGACAAACAACAAAGAATAAGAGCCAATCACTCTGTCCAACCTGCAACATTATTTCACATAAAAGAACATTGCTCACCATATCTCATGCTCTGCAGATCCTCCTGGTCCTATTCACTTGTTGATTTAGAAAATAAACACTTACCTTTTTATATCCCAACTGTGAATCCTTTGTGTCTTGGAAACTCAAACTTTGTCATAATACAAAAGCTGTATTTGGCAATGATGTCTGTTGGTGAGATGTTCATTTCTGACCCAGTAACAGCATGGTTGTCAGAAATGAAAGCTTATTTTCAATTGAAGTTGGAGGAATTAGAGGCGGAAAAGTCTATACATGTATTAGAATAAAACAAAAAACATGATCTGTCATTTAGGTTATTTGGGAAAAAGTGTCAAGTTACAAAATTGTCACAGTGAGACCTCTACTGTTTCTGAGACTGTAAACAATTTGCCAACATAGGGAACATGTCCCTATGCTGCTCAGCCCAGGTGTACTACCTCCAGGCCAGCAACACATCAGATATGCATGTGTGTAAGGAACTCTCGTGAGGGTTTGGACCAAGATCACAACACAACAG
>NC_056498.1:76100285-76104607 GCF_014905685.2 Nematolebias whitei | reverse complement strand
CCCCCCTCAAGGAACGCCTCCTGGCGTTCCACCTGGCTGACCTGGATGGAGAGCGTGGAAGTCGGCGATGAGGGTCCTGTCGAGGATGTGACGAGAGGGGACCCAGGAACGTTCCTCAGGGCCGTACCCCTCCCAGTCGACAAGGTACTGAACCCCCCGTCCCCTCCGCCTAGAGCGAAGGAGGCGGCGCACAGTATAGACAGGGCCACCCTCAATGAAGCGGGCGGGAGGAGGGGCGTGAGCAGGGGCATGAAAAGAGGAGGAGACCACCGGTTTGATGCAAGAAACGTGGAAGGTGGGATGGACACGGAGGGACTTGGGAAGAGTCAAGCGAACAGACACAGGGTTGATGACTTTGGAAATGGGAAAGGGACCAATGAAGCGAGGAGCCAGTTTACGGGACTGGAGCTTAAGCGGGAGATTCTTGGTGGACAACCACACCTTTTGGCCTATGGAGTAAACGGGTTGGGGGGTTCTACGGCGGTCGGCCTGCTTGCGATAGACCGCCCTACTCTTTAACAAGGCGCGTCTGGCCTTCCTCCAAACCCTCTGGCAGCGTAGGGCGGCCAGATGAGCGGAGGGGACAGAAGCCTCCCTCTCCTGGAGAGAGACGACAGGGGGTTGATAACCAAAGACAACATAAAAAGGGGACAAACCGGTGGCCGAGGAAGGAATGGAGTTAAGGGCATGTTCCACCCAAGGCAGGGAGGAGCTCCACTTCTCGGGGTCCTGTTGACATAAAATCCTCAGCTTGCCCTCAACCTCCTGATTAGCCCTCTCCGTCTGGCCATCGGTCTCAGGGTGAAACCCAGAGGAGAGGCTAATGTCAATGCCCAGGAGGGAGCAAAACTCCCTCCAAAAGAGAGAGACAAACTGAGGACCCCTGTCGGAAACAATGTTAGTGGGTAGGCCATGGAGTCTAAAAACCTCCCTGGCCATGATCAGAGCGAGTTCCTTGGATGACGGTAGTTTGGGGAGAGGAATCAAATGGACCATTTTAGAAAAACGGTCCACAATAGTGAGGATGACCGAGTGAGAATTGGATGGTGGAAGACCAGTAATAAAATCCATTCCTATGTGCGACCAGGGACGAGATGGACAGGGAAGAGGGCGTAACAGCCCTGAAGGAGGGCGCTTGGAGGGTTTGGATTGGGAATAGGAGGGGCAAGATCGCACATAGGATTGGACATCCTGAAAAAAGGTCTCCCACCAAAACTGGGACCTAACCAGGGACAACGTTTTACTTAAACCAGGATGACAGAACAGACGAGAACTGTGGGTGAAATCCTAAACCTGTTTAACCATGTAGGAAGGGACAAATAAACGGTTGGATGGGCATCTAGGTGGAGGAGGATTGGTCTGGTTGGAGGACCTCAGATCCAACTCAAGCTGGGTAACGGCCAGGCGGGCAGTCTCAGGGAGGATAAACTGATCCTCCTGAGAGGAAGGGGCTTCATCCTTCTCCAGGATGCGAGACAAGGCATCAGGCTTGATATTCTTTTCACCGGGGCGAAAAGACAAAGTGAAGTTGAAACGTGAAAAGAACAATGCCCACCTGGCCTGACGGGGGTTGGGGCGACGAGCGGATTTGAGGTACTCCAGGTTCTTATGGTCAGTCCAAACCAAAAAAGGGAACCTGGAGCCCTCCAACCAGTGTCTCCACTCCTCAAGGGCGAGTTTGACGGCCAGCAGCTCCCGATCCCCAATGTCATAGTTTCTTTCTGCCTCGGAGAGACCCTTGGAAAAGAAAGCACAAGGGTGCAGGCGTCCCTCCAGGCTGCGCTGACTAAGAATGGCCCCCACCCCAGTACTGGAGGCATCGACTTCGACGACAAAGGGCTCGTCGGGGTTGGGGGCCCGGAGGATGGGAGCTGAAGAAAACAAGTTTTTGAGATCAAAAAAGGCTTTGGCTGCTGCGGTGGACCAAACAAAACGTGACTTAGATGAGGTAAGTTCGTGAAGTGGCTTAGCGAGTTGGCTGTAACCCTTTATAAAGCGTCTATAAAAATTAGCAAACCCCAGAAAGCGTTGCAGTTGCTTCCGGTCCTTGGGAGTGGGCCAGTCCACCACAGCAGCCACCTTGCAAGAGTCCATGGATACAGAGTCTGGGGAGACAACAAAGCCCAGGAAAGTAGTGGAGGTAGTGTGAAACTCACATTTCTCGGCTTTTACATACAGACCATTTTGCAGAAGCCGGGTTAAAACAGATCTAACATGTTTTTTATGAGAATCAATGTCTTTGGAAAAAATCAAAATATCATCAAGATAAACAAAAACAAACTTGTTAACCATATCCCTAAGTACATCATTTACTAGACATTGAAAAACTGCAGGAGCGTTGGTGAGCCCGAATGGGATCACCAAATATTCATAATGTCCAGTGGGTGTGTTGAATGCAGTCTTCCACTCGTCCCCCTCTCTGATGTGAACCAGATGGTAGGCATTACGGAGGTCGAGCTTAGTGAAGACCTTGGATCCCTGCAGAAGGTCAAATGCAGTGTTCATTAAGGGTAACGGGTACTTGTTCTTAACAGTGATCTTGTTCAGACCTCTAAAGTCAATGCAGGGACGGAGAGTCTGATCCTTTTTCTTAACAAAAAAGAAACCGGCCCCTGCAGGAGAGACCGAAGGTCTGATGATCCCAGCTTGCAGGGACTCCTGAATATAAGTCTTCATGGCCTCTTGTTCTGGTGGGGATAAAGAATAAAGGCCCCCTCTGGGTGGAGTGGTTCCGGGCATTAAGTCAATGGGGCAGTCATAGGGTCTGTGCGGAGGTAATGACGTGGCTTTAACTTTATTAAATACCTCCTTGAGGTCATGATAGTCAGTGGGAACCTTAGCCAAGTCCGGATAATAACTGGGCGACTGAATGACAGAGTCTGAAGGAACCACTGCTTCATAAAGGCAGGTAGAGAGACATTCTTCTGACCATCCCAAAATCTCCCTCCGCCTCCAGTCTAAGTGTGGATTATGTTTAGACAGCCAGGTGGCACCCAAGACTACAGGGGTCTCAGGAGAGTTTATTATCAGAAAACTAATGAGTTCTTTATGATTACCACCTAAACATAACGTGACGGGTTCTGAGACCTGGGAGGAGGAGTTGAGAGGGTGGCCATCAAGAGCGACAACGGAATGGCACTTAGATGACTGCAGGATTTTAATTCCGGCAGTAACAGCGAAATCATAGTCCAAAAATTCTGTATCGGCTCCAGAGTCAACAAAAACTTTGATAGTGGAACGGATCTTACCCGGAACGCAGATCTCGGCGGGGATGACGAATGGTGAGGAGACGGAGGAAGTGGATGCGCAACTCAATAAACATCTCCTCTCGTTTATTGAGCCCCGCCTTTTACCGGACATGAGTAGACGGCGTGTCCAGCGTTGCCGCAATAGAAACACAGCCGATTCCTACGACGGTGATCCCGCTCCGCCGGTGTGAGTTTGCTCCGGCCCAGCTGCATTGGCTCCTCAGCTGGACATGGTAACTGCTGCCGAGGCTCCACTGCCGGACGAGGTGAAGAAACAGGAGGTAAGTCCCATGTCTTCGTGTGAGCGCCGTACTCACCGCGCTGCCTGACGGAAGATGACGTCGCAGTCTTCCTTTCCCGTGAGCGTTCAGCCAATCGGAGGTCAAGTCTTGTGGCCAGGTCCTCCAAACCTTGTAACGTCTCTGGAAGTCTCTGGGTTGCCAGCCCGTCCTTAATGGCGTCGTCCAAACCTCGATAAAAGGCATCGGTTAATGCCTCGTCATTCCAGTGGCTGCCGGACGATACTGAATGAAAGTCAATGATATAATCTGTGACGCGACGGTTACCTTGCTTGATGTCGAACAGTCGTCTGGCAGCCTCTCGTTCCGGAAGAACTGGGTCAAAAACTCGGCATAACTCCTTCTTGAAGCTTTGGAGGGAGTAAACAAACTGTGAGTCTCTTTGCCACTCTGAAGTCCCCCATATTTTGGCCTTGCCTGTTAACAGAGAGATCATATATGCGACTTTGGAGCGGTCGCAGGTAAACATGGAGGGTTGAAGTTGGAAGTGGATCTCGCATTGTGTGATAAAGGGACGGCATTGGTCGGGTGCTCCAGAAAATGCCTCAGGTGGCGAGAGTCTAGATTCCCGGGTAGGAACCGGACAGACTTGAACTGGCTCGGGAGAAGAGGATGACTTGATTAAACGAACTATCTCCTCCATATTAGTTTCTAACTTGCAAATAGCTCCCTCGACACCAGACTGCCATTCTGCTGCGTGTGAGTGGTCCATAATGGCCCGATAGTTCTGTAAGGAACTCTCGTGAGGGTTTGGACCAAGATCACAACACAACAG
>NC_056498.1:76093970-76100185 GCF_014905685.2 Nematolebias whitei | reverse complement strand
GTGAACAGAGTGATAAAGATCTAAACACAGGGACGTGATTCGTGACACATGTGTGTCTTTGTGCTATCTCTTCAGTTCACCAAACCTGTTTTTTCATTCTGAGTTTTTAAATTACCTTCATTTTTTTGATAATCTTTATAAGTTGTGATATATAACATACAAGATGTATACTGTGATGTACACCTTGCTAATAGGTGTGGATCCTGTATTAAGGAGAGGTCAGAAATTAAAATAATGTGGACTAAAAACATGATTAAACAACGTAGTTTGTAAATGCTGTATTCCCCTTCATGAACTGAACACAAAAACCAGTTTAGGTTAAAGGCACCATGCATGTAACCGTTATTAACAGTTTGTGGATAATAACAAGTGTGAAATTATAGCAACAGTGTTGGAAATGGATACATATAACCAGTAATATTATCAGAGAAAATGAATGATGTAACATTCATTCATTCAACCTTTATTTATACAGGTTAATTCCATTGAGCCTCGGGGACTCATTTACAAGAGAGACCTGATTTCTTAACAAAGAGTGACGATGACATCAGTGAGTAACAACAACAATAGACAGTCGAAAAGAGGCATACAAAATGTAAAATTCTTTTTTTTTTAACAAATCAAAACAAAATAGCAACTAAAAGGATAGCCAAAAAGCAAAAGTAGTGAAAAGAAAACACAAACAAAACAACATCCATCCATCCATCCATTATCTTTTACCCGCTTCTTCCATTTTGGATCACGGGGGTCGCCGGTACCCATGTCCAGCAATCGTGTGAGGGGCGGGGTACACCCTGGACGGGTCGCTAGTCCATCACAGGGACACATAGAGACAAACAAGACAAACAACCATTCACTCTCTCACTCACACCTAGAGACAATTTAGAGTTACCAATCAGACTAACATGCATGTTTTTAGTCTGTGGGAGGAAACCGGAGTACCCAGCGAAAGCCCACGCATGCACGGAGAGAACATGCAAACTACACCCAGGAATACACCCGGACTGGGGTTTGAACCAGGGACCTGCTTGCTGAGAGGCAGCAGCTCTACCAGTTGCACCACCGTGCTGCCCTATTAATTAATATCAGCAGCTATTTTAAGTCCAGTTAACAACATGTTCTGCCTCATAATTCTCAGAGCCATTTAAATCTTTAGCTTCTATCTTTTATTTTGTCCTTAAAGCTAAAACAATGAAACAAGCAAAACAAAGTTTCCCATGATCACTTCTCATGACATTTAATCTCAGACAAACATCATCCTCTGCTTTATACAAATATGTTTACTCTTGTTTCTGTTTTTTTTTTTGTTTTTTTTCCTTCTTCTTCTCTCCCTCGGCTGAGTGAGGAAGAGGGTGTAGCTCCCAGTTTAGTACCAGCCCAATTTTGTTCAGTTTTTTTTTTTTTTTTGTCCAGTCATTCATCTTCTCTGGATGGGAACAAAGCAAACTGGGTCTTTATCTGATTCACAGTCAAACAAATGTTTGTTTTATTAAAGACTATTTCTCTCATTACAGGCTCTAAGCAGGTGACTTTCAGCCATTTCTGTTTATTTTTTATCAGCTATTTTCCTCATAAACACTGTTCACTAAAAGCTGATTAAAGTGAAGAGTTGTTGTTTTTTTCATTTTACAACCAACAGAGCAAAAACTCTTTGTTTGTTTCTAACCAGGTTGAATCAGGTCCTCTAGATGGATTATTCTTGTTGCTTGTTGAAATGTTTCATCTTTTATCCAAAATACTTCTTCAGTCTGAGGTGCTGCAAAAAAACAAAACAATCTTAAACATCCTTGGTCCCCAACCCCTGGGTCGTGGACCGGTACCGGTCCGTGGGTCAAGTGACTGCACAGAAAGAATACATAACTTACATTATTTCCATTTAATTTATTATCTGATTTGGAACAATGTCTTATGTGGAAAAATTACCGGATGCTCTCTGCCACATGTGTTTATGACTCACTGTTGACGCAGGTCAAGTTTGCCTCCTAGACATTCAATTCAGTTCAATTCAAAAATACTTTATTAATCTCAAAGGGAAATTCAATTTTGTTGTAACTCATTATCCTTGTTTCATTAAGAGATGTTATAGATACTGATTGCTGTAGACAGGAAGGATCTCTTGCCGCAGATGCTGTACGATCCATCCACCCACACTCGGCCATCTGAGCACCAACATAACTGGTTTGTTCCACTTTAGAGTAAGCTGTTGGGGGAAGAATCATTTTTTGTGTTGTGTGTTTCCTTGATGAAGCCTTCAGGATGGAAGGTGAAACGTTTCAGCACAAAAAAAAAAAAAAAAAACTGTCCAGATGACCTGACTGAAAATTGTTGGATTGCATACCTGGATTATTGAGCATGGACTTTGTTGATATTTCATTGACGTTTTCTACCATATAACATACTTGCATAACAAATATGTCAACGACCCATGTCCCTTCATGATGCTTTAAATAGCAGGATGTCCAAGAACAAACTGTGCACCTGTGCTGCACCTCTGTGCACACAGGAAGGGCATTTGACATGGGGGTAATGTCCTTGTGTTATCAAAATGCTAATGCATTGTGAAGAACAGCACAGACTGTGTGTATACTTTCATAAGTTAGGGTGTATTATTTTGTCCAAGGCCAGACTTGTGGAAGTAAAGAGGAGGCAGAAGTCTGTGAAAGAAGAGAGAGAATGCATTTCATGTCAGCTGATCATTCTCATTTTCACTGGCTGACAAGCAGGAGAAGTCTGTCAGGGGAAATCTGAACTGTTTTGGTAATAAATAAATAAATAAACTGTGACATAGAAAATCCTGTTAAGAATTTTTTAAAAGTATTTTTGTGCACTGACACATTGGGGAATTTTGGTGACTGAATGCAATAATTTGAGTATGATGTAAAATCTGTGTTGGTGCACCCATTATCACACACCTACAGCTCCGACACATCACCCTCCATCATGTGAAGAACCTGCCTGAACTTTTGAATGAGACATATGACATCTGTCTTTCTGAGCTTCCTGGTCAGAGGAGAGAAGATCAAATTGAGAATCGGCTTTTTTGTCATCCAGGATTAATTATATACTTGTACATACAAACAATAATGTTTAAAATAAATTAGATCATATGAACAACACAAAAATAAAAGAATATAATATTACTTGAAGGAATGCTTATCAACTGCCACCTGTCATGCAAAAGTCATTGTCTTGTGATGACAAAAAAAAAACAACAACAAAAAAAACCAGAAATGTAGCTGTTTTGGTCTTATCTCCCAAATGATCTTACATGTGATTTCATGCAAAAATATGAAATCTCGAGATGTTAGTGTTCAAAAACATCCAATATTCAGCTTAATATCTATAAAACTCAGCATATATACAGTATATAGCACGGTGGCGCAACTGGTAGAGCTGCTGCCTCTCAGCGAGCAGGTCCCCAGTTCAAACCCCGGTCCAGGGGCCTTCTGGGTGGAGTTTGCATGTTCTCTCCGTGCATGCGTGGGTTTTCTCCGGGTACTCTGGTTTCCTCCCACAGACCAAAAACATGCATGTTAGGCTGATTGGTGACTCTAAATTGTCCCTAGGTGTGAGTGAGAGAGTGAATGGTTGTTTGTCTTGTTTGTCTCTATGTGGCCCTGTGATGGACTTGCGACCCGTCCAGGGTGTACCCCGCCCCTCGCACAGTGACTGCTGGACATGGGCACCAGCGACCCCCGTGACCCAAAATGGAATAAGTGGGTAAAGATAATGGATGGATGTGAATTTTATGGGGTTTTATTTTGAAAACCGGAAATTCACTGCCCCATCGTGACCGTTATTCTGAGTAACTTCGCCATCCTCTCACACGGATGAGGGGAGTCAGAGTGCCCGCTCGGTTGCGGCAAAAAATAAATAAATAAATAATATCCGGCGGCGGCAGAGGGCCTGCTCTGTGCCAAGGGCCCCTGAGCATGTGTCCAGGGGCCCGTATGGTAGATCTGAGCTTGTGTTTACTGGTCGGTTTACGTTCCTACCCTCACCTATGTTCATGAGCTCTGGGTAGTGACCGAAAGAATGAGATTACAGATATAGGCGATTGAAAAGAGTTTTCTCTGCAGGGTAGCTGGACTCTCCCTTAGAGATAGGATGAGAAGTTCAGTTTTTCAGGAGAGACTTGGAGTAGAACCGCTACTTCTCCACGTTGAGAGGAGCCATTTGAGGTGGGTCGGGCATCTGGTAGGATGCCCCCTGGGCGCCTCTCTAGAGAGGTGCTTCGGGCATGTTCAACTGGGACGAGACCCTGGGGAAGACCCAGGACACGCTGGAGAGACAATGTCTCTCGGTTGGCCTGGGAACGCCTTGGAATCCTCCCAGAAGAGTTGGAAGAGGTGGCTGTGGAATGAGATGTCTGGGCCCCCCTGCTCAATCTGTTGCCCCCACAATCTGACTTTGAAATAAGCGAAAGATGATGGATGGATGGATGGATGGATGGATGGATGGATGGATGGATGGATGAATATGAGCAGAGAACCTTAGTAATGGTTTGTAATCTGCTTGCATGTCATGTGAGTAAAATTTGATACATGTACTAAGTGATTCTTTTCTCCTTCCTGAGTGTACCCATGACAGTGGGTGGACTGTGGGAGCAGAACTTTCATGGTCATGGCCTTGAGATAACTGCAGCTGACCGTGGACTCGCTGTGACACTGCCTCCATTCTCCGTCACATCAAAGTGACAAACATGCAGTTTTACAGAGCAGATGATGGAACATGATGATAGGACATAAGCACTGCAGCCACTTTATTAATCTGGAGAAGAGGACGCGGATATGAAAAATGTGAGAGAGAAAGCTTATAGCAAACACGTCTGCAGCTTGTGCATGAGTGTTTATTGTGTCAATGAATTTGGATTATTTGATGGACCTTGTTTATGTAACCAATGAAAAAAATTAGTATGTGCAGCATCATCACACCATGTGTATTGTGTTAAAAGTAATTGTTTGATTCTCTGCAGATTGTGTAAGTTTGCTCACTTCCAAATCAATGAACAGCCTCTAATTTTATGGTAGTTTTTAATGGAAGTTTCTTTTCAATACAGATGACTAATTCTCCTGAACAAAAAAAAACATATTACATAAAGTAAAATAAAAAATAAAATAAAAAGTTTTGTATACCGCTTAATGACTTTAGTATTTTATCCCCAAGCAAAAATGACAAGTCTGTTTTTCAGTTTTGCAACTGTTTTGATACTTGTTGAGAGCTTGAAACTACAAGATAATATAAAATATTTTCACTAGTATTATTGATTTTTTGAGTGTTTAAAACCATGAAACATGCATACGAAATTGAATAAGAATTGTTTTAATTGCCTTACTACTTACATCCATTGTACTGCTAATATTAATACCAACATTTTCCCAGCAGGCAGCACAATGTCTCATTTGGTAGAGCTGTTGCCTCTCAACAAGAATGTTGCAGGATTGAATCCTGGCTGGGGGCTTTTCTGGATGGAATTTGCATGTTCTCTCTGTGCATGAGTGGGTTTTCTCTGGGTACTCCGTTTTCCTCCCACAAACCAAAAGCATGCATGCTATGCTGATAGGTAACTCTAAATTGTCCCTAGGTGTGACTGAGAGTGTGATTGGTTGTTTGTGTCATTTGTCTCGTTTGTCTCTATGTCCCTGTGATAGACTTGCAACCTGTCCAGGGTGTACCCCGCCTCTTGCACACTGATGGATGTATATGGGCACGAGTGACACCCACGACTCGAAAAAGAAGAAGTGAGTAAGGATGATGGATGGATGGATGGATGGATGGATGGAAGGATGGATGGATGGATGGATGGATGGATGGATGGATGGATGGATGGATGGATGGACGGACGGACGGATGGATGGATTTCCCCAGTGTATAAGTGTTGTCCTGTGTCAGCCTTGGTCCTTAAATACAGCAAGGTTCCTCATTCAAGAGATGAGGCACAGCTGAGGAGAAGAAACTCCTTCCTGCCACTCAGGAACTGTAAAAATTTGGTGTGAAACAAAACATGCTGGAATCTCTATAACTTTGGCAAGTATTTCTGGCAATTCTAACATCTGTCCAATTGAGTAACCATGGGAACAAGAGAGATGCTTACGTGAAGTAGCAGGTGTTTGTTTTCCACTGCCCAACTATTGGTTGGAATGAAATATAAAATTCCAGATGAGTTTGTAGTGGACTAGGCCTATGTCAAAACTGACCAGATGGACAGAAACTGT
>NC_056498.1:76089921-76093870 GCF_014905685.2 Nematolebias whitei | reverse complement strand
TAGAGGCATTGCATTTCCATGGTCGGACCTCCAGATTGACTGGGTCGGACCACTCACTAAGACCTCTAGAGGAAATAAATATTTTCTCACGGTAACCTGCGCGTTTACCAAATGGGTAGAATGTCTACCAGCCCCTAATGACACAGCACAAACCACTGCTATGTTATTAATGAATCATGTATTCTCAAGGTGTGGACTTCCCCTCAGGGTGAACTCAGACCAAGGTACACACTTCACAGGTGAAGTAATGAAGGAACTGTGGAAGACGCTAGGCGTCAAAGCCAACTTCCATATTGGCTACCACCCACAGGCTTCAGGCCAGGTTGAGAGAGCAAACAGGACTGTGGTGAGTATTTTGAAAAAATACGTAGCCGCAAACCACAAGGACTGGGACGTGAAACTCCCTCTGGTCCTCATGGCCATAAGGGCCACTCCACACACGTCGACTGGCATCTCTCCTTTCGAGATGATGACGGGTCGACAAATGACTCTCCCTCTGCACCTGTTGTACCAACCAGGCGATGCTGCCATGGCAACAGCCTACACTACACAACAATACATGAAAGACTTGGAAAGACACCTTAAAAACACTTTTGCTTTCGCACAGAAAAACCTGGAAAAATCAGCTGAAGGACGCAAAGCGTACTACGACCAAAAGGCCTCTCACGAGGAACTCCAAGTGGGAGACAGGGTCTGGTACTACACGTTTGCCCCCACAACTGGGAGAAGAGAGTCCGGGACCGGAACTCTCGCGCGTAAACTGATGCCCCGATGGACTGGACCCCATCTGATAACAGACAAACTGTCTCCAGTTGTCTATCAGATAAAAATCAGCAAAGGCCAAAAAGAGCCAACTGTTAAATGGGTACATCGTAACCAGGTTAAACAACACAAGGCGTGCAATAACCACTCAGGAGACAAAGATCTCACAAAATCTGACCTCGTGGGAATAAGGGTCATCCAAGCAGAAGATAACTAATGGATAATAAACTTAACCATAGTTTAAATTCACAGGACCTACCCTTGACCATTACGAAGCTAAGACCTATCTCTTTGTGTTTCCATAGGACAATGATGGTACCACTCCTGGTAATCTTCACCCTCTTGGGTGCCATCCAAGAAGGGCAAGCTGAGATCGTAACCCTTGGGCCCACCTCAGGCATCGCTCTGAGGGACCAGCCGGGATTGCTCATCACAGACTGCCGCCTATACACTCGAAAGGTCTTCGTCCGCTTCGACCCCCAAACTGTGATCAAACAACACATTAACCTTAAAAACGAGTGGCTAAACAAACCATGGTATACGGTATCCCTAGAGAGTGCAAAAGGAGAGATCCGGCACGTCCTAAAGCAACTACATAAGTTTACTTACACCCAACAAGAGTTGGGCGGAATAAGTACAAGGCAAAAGCGCGGCATCGTCTCTAAAACAACACGTGTCTGAAGTAGAGAATGAGGTCCCAAAAATCCGAGCACTAATGGACCTTCAACAAACTCAACTGAGACAAGTGACTGAAACAGCGAAAGATACTGTTCTAGTGCTGAATACTCACACCCAGGAAATCAAAGCCCTCGTACAAGCGGTAAATGAGTTAACTCTTAAGGTTGAAATGGATTACACTGCCGTACACCTGATGGATAGGATCTTTGCTGACATGCTTAGAGATATCAGCTCGTCGGTTGATACACTAGCCACCGGTAGGATTCCACCGTATCTAGTCTCGCTACAGATGGTGGACGACATCCTCAGCTCCGCTACACGCGAAAAAGTTACGCAAACACAGGCACACCTGGCTTACACTCTCGGTAGCGTGATCCCAATCTACGTCGATCACAAGACGTTTGAAATGGCATTCCTTATCAACCTACCGATAATTCCCTCAAACGGCATATACAGACTCAGGGACGTCGTAAATGTTGGCAATTGGCACGGCGAAAACCATGTTCAAATTGACACACCAAGGATGGTTGCGTACCACGACGACAACCCCTCAGTTTACCTAGCTCCAAACCTGCAGATGTGTGTTCTCACTCGGGAGATACACTATCTGTGCCATGTGTGTTCTCACTCGGGAGATACACTATCTGTGCCCGAGCAAACCATTTATGTGGAATAAAACCGCGGGCATATGCGGATTGACACCTATTCCGGAAAATTCTAAGTGCTCAACGACCATAACGCCGCGACACCTGGTTAAGACCCCAAAGGCCGAAATCGTTGGATCACGTTGGCTAGTGAACGCCCCCCAAAGAGAGGCGATCATGGCCTACGAACAGCCTGGAGCAAATAGACCCCTGACCTTACCGGACAAAACAATGTGGATCAGTGTTCCCCAGGGAACAACCATACACAATGGTGATTTGACGCTCTATCACCTCGATCTGGGACAATGGGAAACAACTCTGGACGACTCAGAGTACCTAGAAAACATGACTATAGACATAGATCCCGGAACCTTGGGAAGGATCCGGTTCGAGGGTACTAAGGTCGTCGACGTGGAACCGTTAAACCGAGTTCTGAAGTCTCTCAGGTCCGAGAATAATAGCCCAATCCAACCGATTGCCTATGCGTGGTCAAGTGCAGACACGTTAATCGTAGCCCTGCTAATGACGATATTCCTCGTGTTATGCGGGATACTCATATCCCTGTTCCGAGGCCTCCGGTCAATCCGAGTCCAACAAGATCTCCATGCAGTGCACCTCAGTATGATAATGTCTCGCGCACGCGGGTCTAAAAAGAAACAAACAAATAAACGGGACAGCGTGACTGAATCTGGCAACCAGGGTGAGGTGAAGCAGTGAAACAATGTTTCTAGATGCTTAGTCACTACTCTTGTCGGTGTTGAAACGTTGTTTAGTTGATTTTGGTATTGTTTCTGAAGAAAGAATGAATTTTGTTGTGTAGTTAAGTTAGAGACTAAGAGGCCTTTAACCATGCCAACATGCAGTTCATTCGTTAAATTGCAATCTTTGCGGAGTCAATGTATATTATTGCTACCTTAAGTACCATAATCTACATTGATCTCACAACGCTTAAGCCGAACCTACTCGAACAATTCTATTCGGGGGGATAGCTAATTCTTTTTGATAAGTCTCGCCATTGACTTCCAAAACATTTATGGGGAAACCAAACACCCAATATCAAGTTGTTCGTCTAAAAGACAACAGACAATTGCACCAAACTATATTTTACCATGTAAAGCTAACTTAAACCAAGTTAGAAATGGAAAATAGTTTGGAACCCTTTTCTATAGGTATAAACCCCTGTAGTTACCCTTTTTCAGCATGTTCCACCCCTTAACTGGTAGTTGTAGCTGTTCCCAACCATAATAGCTTACACACCAGGTGCATATAGTTTAAGGCCTTATGTAAAATCCCCTTCATAAGCCCACCTTAAACCACATAATTGCATGAAACATTTGAACCAGAACGGCACAGGCTGGACGTCGCTGGAGACGACCTTCTCTGGAGGCGACCTGCAATCCTGACGTTGGTCTCCACTCTTCATCCAGTGGCCGCATCTTCAGTTCAATCCAAGGGTACCCCTCTGTATGCTGATTAATCAACACTTCCAATCGTTGTGGATTTACCGTTGTGGATTATATGACTTTTTCCAGTGGATTACAGACTCTGTTTCCAAGGGGTTAAAGCATTGCTACAATGGAATTACCAACAACATTATGGAATTATCATCAATACAATGGAATTACCAAGAACATTGTGGAATTACCTTGACTTTGTTTTCCTTGCTGGATTACTTTTGACTTTTGTTTTCCTTGCTGGATTACTTTTGACTTTGGTCTTCCTTGCTGGATTACATCAAGCTCAAGGACACTTGAAGGTGTAAGTTCACGGTTGGAATTCATCCCCATGGACAGGCGATGATTTCCAAAGGGGGGACTATAGTGGACTAGGCCTATGTCAAAACTGACCAGATGGACAGAAACTGT
>NC_056498.1:76077790-76089821 GCF_014905685.2 Nematolebias whitei | reverse complement strand
CGACCTGATCTATCTTCAGAAAGGTAAAGTCGACCTTCACCCAAAAGTGTACCGTTTGGGACAAGCTGATTTCCAAAGAGCGTGCTGTTCTGGTTAAAACAGATAAATTCCCTCACACATCTCTCTGTAAGATAAATCTCAATTTTCCATCTTCAAACTCTCCTTTCTGCTAGAAAATTAATCCAGATGTTTTCATTAATGTCTGTGGTGAAGCAACGGAAAACCATGGCCGTATGGTTTTCCTGATTGATTAATTATGCTGTTGTTATTTTCATATTTTGCCAAATTAATGTAAATGTTTGATGTTAAACTTTGATTCTGTAAAATAAATGACCGCATTCATTTTGATGGGTCAAAGATAAACAACGTCTCTCGTTACATTTCTGTTAAATTCAATGCACGCCTGTTACACAGTCAGAAAAATGAAGAACCCGTTTAATGTATGAATATATCCAGTATCTGTTCATACTACAAGTTAAAAAGAAAACATCAATCATGTTGGGTAAATGCCACAGAGTTTATAAAACCTCCTTTTCCATGGCCATTACTAGGATTGTAAAAAAAATGCAGTAGACATAGCAGGAACATCAGAAATACAGTATTTGTCATGTAGAGTCATACAGTTGTTAAAATAGTAGCAAAAGTACAGAAAGTGATGCTGTGGTGCTTGTCAACAGCAGAAGGTGCAATCCAAAACATGTTAGTGTGAAGGAGCAGCTCTGCACCACATATATTTCTATGAGCTGTGAGATCATCGGTGTTGATGACAGCAGCCGTTTTAACTAAGAGCTCAGTAGTTGCCAGGTTACAAACACAACACCAACATGCATTAATTGTGTCAACCTTTCCCTTTTTGCTCTCTGTCAATTTGTCTTCAACAGAAGGGTACGGTTAAAGTGACTTTTTTATTTTTTCCAGTTTGGAGGAAAAAAAAAACATTTTCCTTTCTTAACTTTACATGCAGATGTAACTATCAACTCTAATCTGTGACAATCAGAACTGTGAGGAGGTGGTCACAGAAAGGAAATTCTGTAAACTTGGTTTGAGGCCACAAACGGCATTGTACAGTGTTTTGTCATGTCAGATTCATTATAACAGCTGTTTCAGTGCTGTAAAGGACCACCTACTGTGTTTTAGGCATGAGCCATAAAATATATGCAACAGATGTCTCTTTTCCACTGGCACTTGGTTGTACCACAAGGTGGTGTTAAGGTTTGGGCGGCCGTGGTGCAGTGGTAGTGGCAGCCGACCTCTGATCGGAAGGTTGGAGGTTCGAATCCCGACTTCCCACACCATGTGCCGTTGTGTCCCTGGGCAAGACACTTAACCCCGAGTTGCTCCCGGTGGGACTGGATGGCGCCTTGCATGGCAGCCTACCGCCACCGGTGTATGAATGTGCCATCGGTGTATGAATGTGCGTGTGAATGGGTGGATGGCTGGTACTGTAAAGCGCCTTGGGGCCCCTCATAGGGGGCTGGAAGGCGCTATAGAAGTAAGCTCCATTTACCATTTACCATTCTAAGCTGTTTCCCAAACATAATGATTTTTCCAGGCAGGGGTACCATACACTGTATTTTCAGAAGCATACATGCCAAAGAACATTAAATGTGATCCTGTTTCTTTGTCAGCAATTGCAACTTTATTTTGAAAGATTAACAAGGTGGAAACTACAGACTTGGGTGAGTTACACCTTTACAGTCAGAATATGGAAAAGCACATCTACACTGGGAGCAGCTGTGTCTGAGTGGTTAGAGCAGTCATCCTCTAATAGGATAGTTGGGGGTTCAATTCCACCACTATGCACTCACATGTTGAAGTGTCCTTGGACAAGACACTGAACCCCTCATTCCCACTGATGTGTGTCCCATCGGTGTATGGATTTGATTAAAACCACTGATTAGTCTCTACAGATTTAGCTCATCTTTGAAGAGATGTAATAGAGTGCTGCATGAATGGCAGAGTCAGAGATTCTTTATTGTCATTCGCACCACATGTGGTACATGTGGTGGAGCAAAATTATGTACACAGGGTCCCAGTTACATCCAACAATAAAATGTAAAATAAAAACAATGATAGCATCTAAGATATGAACTAAGAAAAACATAAACTAAAATAAACTAAGCACTAGTAGCATAAAAACATTACGTCCAACAGCAGCATGAACATAAGCCTGTGTGAGCAGATGAGCACACATGAACACATCAACATGAAGCAGATCAGCAGCAACATGAAACAGATCAGCAGCAACATGATGTGATTGTTTTCACAGTTATTATCCTGGTTAGAGCTTCATGAGTCTAACAGCCTCAGGTGAGTGGGTGAACAGGTTGGTTCGAACAGGTTGGCTCGACTGCACAGTGCAGTGTGAATGCAAACGCAACAGCTCAAATGAAAACAAAATGCTATGAATATTTATCTCCAACCGAATCTAGTCTACCGGACTATCAGGTGTGAAAACAACCTCAGTTTCTGTTAGGCACGCATGCACAGATTGGTTCTACATTGCCCACGCTGGTGGTGAACAGAGACATTCAGCTGCATGGCCTGGAGCACACAGGTGGAGAAGAACGGCCATGTCTGCGCATTTGATGGATTACACTGTATATTTTCAACCTGCCTGACAAAGAGTGACTGTAAAACTATGAATAAATAAGCATAATTTCAACAAGCTTCCTAATATCACATCAGAACTGTCCCTTCGCATTTCCACTTCTGCTGTTAAAAAAAATCTCTGCCCCTAAACGTTCAAAGTCATGGGCAATTTTATTAAAAAACACAAACCATCAATTAAAGTTTTGCACTATGCATAAGTTACTGCACTTCTATGAACAATGTGATGTGTGAATCACTGCAGGAGTTATCTTAACTGCAACAAAGAGACGATGATCTCAGCTAATAAATCTGTTTGTACTGCAGTCAGAGTATTTGAAGCGATGTCGGAGCGACCAGGACACTTTTCTGAACGGAGCAAGACGATTGAGAGCAACTCTTTTCTAAGTCAGTGACAAAGCGCTAAATATTAGGCAGTTTTTTTTTTTTTTTCTGTGTGGCCAAAAACTTAGAGCAGCACTTGTTGTTTCACGGTGTGTGCCTGCCTCCGACAAGATGAATTCCCAGACAGTCATACATTCCCAGATGAATTTGATCTGCTCCCCAAACCAAGCTTCTTTACACACTACCATCTCTGACCTTTCTCAATATTGTCGGACCTTCTTTGACCAAGTTCAGTCCTTTATCTGTTTATGTGGGTGGCTAAACGACACAGGACTGCTATGAGACATGGAGCAAGGTGTGCGGAGCAGGGAGGATGATGAGGCATATCAGCAACTGACCAGCCGCCGACCTCAATTTGTCCCGAAGTGAACGCCACTTACCTTTAGGGCCTTTTGCTCTGCTACTCCTCATCTGTGGAACAACCACCCCAATAGACCAGACTGCAGAAAGCTTTAAGAAAGGACCAAAGATCTTTTTATTTGAAATATTTTATAGTGTTTAAGGGTATTTGTAATCCTGCTGTTTTTAGTATTTTTAAAATCTTTAAGTTTCTTTTGTCCTTTTTTGGTACATGTTTTATTATCTCTAGATATTTTATATTGTAGCACTTTGAGATTGCAAAATGTAAAGTGCAGTACAAATTGAATAAAGTATTATTACCTGCAGAGCTGCAGTGATTTAGCATTATGAACACTTTACAGTTACAGAGATTACAATGAGTTTACATCTGTTGTTTTACGTTAATCTGCTGTAATAAGCCTTTGTAAAATACACCAGAATGCAGGAGATGGCATCTAATGTATTCAAAATTCTCTGGGGGAGGATCCCCAGACCCCCCCCACCCAGCGTCCGCCCCTTCCCGTTCCATGAAAATATTGTCTGACATTAAACCTGTCTGTGGCGCAAAAAAGATTGGAGACCACTGTTTTAGAATATGCTACGTAATTAACATAAAAGTTGCAGAATATGACAACGGATCTACACAGTACCATCTATAAAGGTTTACCAAATGCATGGAAGTTGAACTTTTAGGACTGCACAAAAATATGAAAAGATAAATTAAGGAAGAAAAAAAAACTACAAACAAACAGATTGATTATTACCAAACCACACATCAATAGATTATTAAAAAAAAAGTTGGACATTGTTCAAAAATAATTATTAACCGTATGTCTTGAGTAACTCATCGGAAGCATAAAAATCATCTGTAAACATGCTGGATATGTTGCATGCCAAGCACTGCTTTTACTAGTTGTTTGCTGACGTGTATGTTTTTCTATTTTGCACATAAACAACCCATGCACACTCCTATATGCTGTCCATATTATCATGCTCCCAAAGGCAAATTTATTACTCTCCATTAAAAAAAAAAAAAAAAAAAGATATCCTCTTCCCTTGACGCTCATCATCTCTTCTAGTCAGCTAAAATGGCCTGATAGGAAAAAGAGCGTGGCCTTTAAGGAAAAGGCTGAGCTTTGAATGCACAGACAGGAGCTTAAACACATGGAGACTGAAGCAATTGGTGGGGCTGAAAATAAAACAAGAACGACAAGAAAATGAAAGCTTGCTCAAAACACAACAAGAGAAAGACAGATGACAAGCTTATACTGTATAAGCTAAGGAATACAATTTGCATTCTAATAGAAATAAAATAAAATAAAAATATTTTGAAACCTATATTTAAAATTACATTTTTTTTAAGGATTTTAAGACAAATTTGTTTACTAGGTTCTTGTTTTCTTTTACATAAAACTGAATCACTAACTTTAGCCACTGACAGTGGCTAAACTAACCACATTTTCCATCCATCCATCCATTATCTTTACCCGCTTATTCCATTTTGGGTCACGGGGGTCGCTGGTGCCCATGTCCAGCAATCACTGTGCGAGGGGCGGGGTACACCCTGGATGGGTCACAAGTCCATCACAGGGCCACATAGAGACAAATGAGACAAACAACCATTCACTCTCTCATTCACACCTAGGGACAATTTAGAGTTTCCAATCAGACTAACATGCATGTTTTTGGTCTGTGGGAGGAAACCGGAGCACCCGGAGAAAACCCACGCATGCATGGAGAGAACATGCAGACTCCACCCAGAAAGACCCCTGGATCGGGGTTTGAACCAAGGACCTGCTCGCTGAGAGGCAGCATCCTCTACCAGTTGTGCCACCGTGCTGCCCACCACATTTTCCAATTAAATTAAATTAAATTCAGTTTATCTATATAGCACCAAGTCGCAGCAGAAGTTGTCTCAGGGCACTGTAGAGAAACATTCATATACATTATAAATGCAAATTAACAAAGTTATCTATCTTATGAGCAGCACGGTGGCACAACTGGTAGAGCTGCTGCCTCTCAGTGAGCAGGTCCTTGGTTCAAACCCCAGTCCAGGGGCCCTTCTGAGTGGAGTTTGCATGTTCTCTCCGTGCATGCGTGTGTTTTCTCCGGTTTCCTCCCATAGACCAAAAACATGCATGTTAGACTGATTAGTAACTCTAAATTGTCCCTAGGTGTGAGTGAGAGAGAGAATGGTTGTCTCGTTTTTCTCTATGTGGCCCTGTGATGGACTTGCGACCCGTCCAGGGTGTACCCCGCCCCTCGCACAGTGATTGCTGGACATGGACACCAGCGACCCCCGTGACCCAAAATGGAATAAGCGGGTAAAGATAATGGATGGATGGATCTATCTAAGGAAGGAAGGAAGCCAGTAAATGTGTTGAATCTTCACTTTTTCACACTCTCCCATCCTGAGCAAGCATGAAGCAGTGGAAAGGAAAAACTCCCTCATGATGGGAAGAAACCTCCAGCAGAACCAGGCTCAGGACAAGCGGCCATCTGCTTCAGCCAGCTGAGTTTGAGAGGACAGGAAGTAGAAACGGACACAGAATGGAGGTGAGCAAGTCTCGCTCTAGGAGGAAAAAAACAAAAACAAAAAAAACAAAAAAAAACACATGTTAAAATATAAATTACAAATGCAAATTATTCATTTGTATTCATTTGTTACTATTCATTTGATAAAATTAGGTTAATATGTCCTCCAGTAGTCTAAGCCTATAGCAGCATAACTAAGGGAAAGGTCAGGAAACCCAAGCCAGCTCTACCTGTATATGATTTATCAAATAGGAAAGATTTGAGCCTAGTTTTAAAACTGGATAATGTGTCAGCCTCATAGAGAGAAACTGTAAGTTGGTTCCACAAGAGAGGAGCCTGAAAATGGAACAATCTTCCTCTCATTCTGCTTTTGGAAACTCTAGGAACCACAACTAAACTTGTAGTTTACTCTATGGAACAATAAGATATGTAATATAAGATATACGACCTCTTTACACAGAATACAGCACAAACCAGAATTTACCAGGAGACCTGCATGTCTATCAAAGTGACATAAAGCCAAATGGAAATATGTATGTGTTCTTTATTGTTTGACATGTATACTGATGCTTAACAACAAATACTCTCAATGCTCAGCCCACAAGCATGTTTGACTCTCACACTGACAGTGTGACTGCCTGCAGCTTTTCAGTTAATTCTCCAGTGTGCTCTTCTTATTAACATATGAGAGCATTTAGAGTTACCTCTCATCTGGTGCAGAAACAGAAAATAAATAAACAAGCTGCCAAAAAAAAAAAAAAAAAAAAAAAAAAAAAATCACATTTAAAAGCGTTCCAGAGAAAACGACAACTTTTAGATGAGCGGTCCCATTTCTATTTGATTTGTGCAAATTAAACTGAAACTTTTTGGTACTTTTTATAATTTTTCATGTGAAGAAAATGAATTGGGTCTTCAAGGTTAAAATTAATGTACTGTAAAAGTATTCAATTTCTAGCTTCGGCCTGCTGAATTTTTCTCGCTCTGATAATTGGCAGCCACCCACCACTGACATTGAACAGCTGCCACAGAATAATTTGAATAAAATGTTATGTGGTAAATGCATTGAATTTGCTCAGTGGAATTGCTGTTTGCTCTTGTTGGCCCTTTTCAGTCAGTGCCTCAGTTAGACATTTGAAATTTCTGGTCAAAAGCCCAGCAATTTAACATTAGTCTCTGTGTTTCAGTGTAATGCAGTCTATAAACTAGCTTAAATGGATGAAATTGTCTCTCCTTCCATGTACTTTAAACAGAAAACTAAGCATTTGTACTATATATATTTACAGTGCCTTGCGAAAGTATTCGGCCTCCTTGAACTTTTCAACCTTTTGCCACATTTCAGGCTTCAAACATAAAGATATAATTTTTTTTTTTTTGTGAAGAATCAACAACAAGTGGGACACAGTCGTGAAGTGGAATGAAATTTATTGGATGTGTCAAACTTTTTTAACAAATAAAAAACTGAAAAGTGGGGCATCCAATATTATTCGGCCCCTTTACTTTCAGTGCAGCAAACTCACTCCAGAAGTTCAGTGAGGATCTATGAATGATCCAATGTTTTCCCAAATGACTGATGATGATAAATAGAATCCACCTGTGTGTAATCAAGTCTCCGTATAAATGCACCTGCTCTGTGATAGTCTCAGGGTTCTGTTCAAAGCGCAGAGAGCATTATGAAGACCAAGGAACACACCAGGCAGGTCCGAGATACTGTTGTGGAGAAGTTTAAAGCCGTATTTGGATACAAAAAGATTTCCCAAGCTTTAAACATCCCAAGGAGCACTGTGCAAGCAATCATATTGAAATGGAAGGAGTATCAGACCACTGCAAATCTACCAAGAACCAGCCGTCCCTCTAAATTTTCATCTCAAACAAGGAGAAGACTGATCAGAGATGCAGCCAAGAGGCCCATGATCACTCCGGATGAACTGCAGAGATCTACAGCTGAGGTGGGAGAGTCTGTCCATAGGACAACAATCAGTCGTGCACTGGACAAAGATGGCCTTTATGGAAGAGTGGCAAGAAGAAAGCCATTTCTCAAAGATATCTATAAAAAGTGTTGTTTAAAGTTTGCCACAAGTCACCTGGGAGACACACCAAACATGTGGAAGAAGGTGCTCTGGTCAGATGAAACCAAAATCAAACTGTTTGGCCACAATGTAAAACGATATGTTTGGCGTAAAAGCAACACAGCTCATCATCCTGAACACACTATCCCCACTGTCAAACATGGTGGTGGCAGCATCATGGTTTGGGCCTGCTTTTTGTCAGCAGGGACAGGGAATATGGTCAGAATTGATGGGAAGATGGATGGGACCAAAAAGAGGACCAGTCTGGAAGAAAACCTGTTTGAGTCTGCAAGAAACCTGAGACTGGGACAGAGATTTATCTTCCAACAAGACAATGATCCAAAACATAAAGCCACATCTACAATGGAATGGTTCACAAATAAACATATCCAGGTGTTGGAATGGCCAAGTCAAAGTCCAGACCTGAATCCAATTGAGAAACTGTGGAAAGAGCTGAAGACTGCTGTTCACAAATGCTCTCCATCCAACCTCACTGAGCTGTTTTGCAAGGAAGAATGGGCAATAATTTCAGTCTCTCCATGTGCAAAACTGATAGAGACATACCCCAAGAGACTTGCAGCTGTAATTGCAGCAAAAGGCAGAGCTACAAAGCATTAAAGCAAGGGGGCCGAATAATATTGCACGCCCCACTTTTCAGTTTTTTATTTGTTAAAAAAGTTTGACAAATCCAATAAATTTCATTCTACTTCACAATTGTGTCCCACTTGTTGATTCTTGACATCCATCCATCCGTCCATTTTCTTCCGCTTATCCGGGGTCGGGTCGGGGTGGGTAGCAGCCTATGTAGGGAGGCCCAGATTTCCCTCTCCCCAGCCACTTGGGCCAGCTCTTCCAGGGGAATCCCGAGGCGTTCCCAGACCAGCCAAGAAACATAGTCCCTCCAGCGTGTCCTGGGTCTTCCTCTGGGCCTCCTCCTGGTGGGACGTGTCCGGAACACTTCACCAGGGAGGCGTCCAGGAGACATCCTAAACAGATGTCCAAGCCACTTCAACTGGCTCCTCTCAACATGGAGAAGCAGCGGCTCTACTCTGAGTCCCTCCCAGAAGATTGAGCTTCGTACCCTACAGTATCTCTAAGGGAGAGCCCAGACACCCTGCGGAGAAAACTCATTTCGGCCGCTTGTATCCGAGATCTCATTCTTTCAGTCACAACCCAAAGCTCGTGACCATAGATGAGGGTAGGACCTCCTCCCTGACCCGGAGAGGGCACTCTACCCTTTTCCGGCTCAAGACCATGGCCTCCAATTTGAAGGAACTGATCTTCATCCCGGCCGCGTCACATTCGGCTGCGAACCACTCCAGCGAAAGCTGTAGATCACGATCTGATGAAGCCGATATGACCACATAATCTGCAAAAAGCAGAGAAGCAATCCTAAATCCACCAAAACGGATCCCCTCAACACCTTGGCTGCACCTAGAAATTCTGTCCATAAAAGTTATGATCAGAATCGTGACACAGGGCAACCTTGGCGGAGTCCAACTCTCACTGGGAACAAGCCCGACTTACTGCCGGCGATGCGGACCAGGCTCTGACACCTGTCATACAGGGACCTAACAGCCCGTATCAAAGGGTCCGGTACCCCATACTCCCAGATTACCCCCCACAGGGTTCCCTGAGGGATGCGGTCGAATGCCTTCTCCAAGTCCACAAAGCACATGTAGACCAGTTGGGCAAACTCCCACGCACCCTCCAGGACCCTGCTGAGAGTGTAGAGCTGGTCCAGTGTTCCACAGCCAGGACGAAAACCGGACTGCTCCTCCTGAATCCAAGGTTCGACTATCCGACGGACCCTCCTCTCCAGAACCCCCGAATAGACCTTACCAGGGAGGCTTAAGAGCGTGATTCCCCTGTAGTTGGAACACACTCTACGGTCCCCCTTTATGAATAGGGGGACTACCACCCTGGTCTGCCAATCAAGGGAAACTTCCCCCAATGTCCACGCAATATTGCAGAGTTGCGTAAGCCAACACAACCCTACAACATCCAGAGCCTTAAGGAACTCCGGGCAAATCTCATCCACCCCTGGAGCCCTGCCACCGAGGAGCTTTTTAACCACCCCGTTGACAGCACCAGAGATTGAAGGGCCCGACCCAGAGTCCCCATGCTCCGCTTCCTCAGTGGAAGACGTGCCGGTAGGATTGAGGAGGTCTTCAAAGTACTCTGCCCACCGACCCACAACATCCCTAGTTGAGGTCAGTAGAACACCACTCCCACTACAAACAGCGTTGGTGGCGTCCCGCTTCCCCCCCCCCCGAGACGTCGGATGGTGGACCAGAATCGCCTTGAAGCTGTGTGGAAGTCATTCTCCATGGCCTCTCCGAACTCCTCCCATGCCCGAGTTTTTGCCTCAGCGACCACCCAAGCCGCATGTCGCTTGGACTGCTGGTACCCATCAGCTTCTTCCGGTGTCCCACAGGCCAAAAAGGCCCAATAGGACTCCTTCTTCAGCCTGACAGCATCCCTCACTGAAGGTGTCCACCATCGGGTTTGAGGGTTGCTGCCACGACAGGCACTGACAACCTTACGTCCGCAGCTCCGGTAAGCCGCCTCGACAATAGAGGCACGAAACATGGTCCACTCAGACTCAATGTCCCCCACCTACCCCGGAACATGTTGTAGGTTCTCCCGGAGGTGGGAGTTAAAACCCCGTCTGACAGGAGACTCTGCCGGACATTCCCAGCAAACCCTCACAATACGTTTGGGTCTGCCAGGTCTGATCGGCATCCTCCCCCACCATCGGAGCCAACTCACCACCAGGTAGTGATCAGTGAACAGCTCCGCCCCTCTCTTCACCCAAGTGTCCAAGACATGTGGCCGCAGATCAGATGAGATGATGACAAAGTCGATCATCGAACTGTGGCCTAGGGTGTCCTGGTGCCAAGAGCACATATGGACACCCTTATGCTTGAACATGGTGTTCGTTATGGGCAATCCATGACGAGCACAGAAGTCCAACAACAGAACACCACTCGGGTTCAGATCAGGTGGGCCGTTCCTCCCAACCACACCCCTCCAGGTCTCACTGTTATTGCCCACATGAGCTTTAAAGTCCCCCAACAGAACAAGGAGGTGCACTTTCCAGTATCCCCTCCAAGGACTCCAAAAATGATGGATAATCTGAACTGCCATTTGGTGCATAAGCACAAACGACAGTCAGAACCCATGCCCCCACATGTAGGTGGAGGGAGGCCACCCTCTCATTCACCGGGGTGAACCCCAACACACAGGCACCAAGCTGGGGGGCAATAAGTATGCCCACTCCCGCTCGGCGCCTCTCACCAAGGGAAACTCCAGAGTGGAAGAGTGTCCAGCCCCTCTCAAGGAAACTGGTTCCAGAGCCATGCGTAGAGGTGAGTCCGACTATTTCTAGCCGGAACCTCTCAGCCTCACACACCAGCTCAGGCTCCTTCCCCACCAGTGAGGTGACATTCCACATCCCAATAGCCAGCTTCTGTAGCCGAGGATCAGACCGCCAGGGTCCCCACCCTCGGCCACCACCCATCCCACATTGCACCCGACCCCTTTGGCCCCTCCCACAGGTGGTGAGCCCATGGGAAGGGGGACCCATGTCTCCCCTTCGGGCTGTGCCCGGCAGAGCTCCATGGGTAAAAGCCCGGCCACCAGGCGCTCGCCCGCGTGCCTCACTTCCAGGCCTGGCTCCAGAGTTGGGCCCCGGTGACCCACGTCCGGGCAAGGGAACATTGAGTCCATTTGTTTTTCTCATCATCTGGGTCTTTGGGCTGCACTTTGTCTGGTCCCTCACCTAGGACCTGTCTGCCATGGGTGACCCTACTAGCGGCGTAAAGCCCCTGACAGCATAGCTCCTAGGATCATTGGGACACTCAAACCCCTCCACCACGGTAAGGTGTGTGAAAAAAAATTAATAAACTAACATGTATTGTTTAAATATCATTTAATCCATGTTCATTCTGCAGACTTTCAAAGTTGGTGTGTGTATGTGAACTCTGGTAAACTCTTGTAAATGTGAACTTTTGTCCTCTGCTCCTACAAACGTCCTTGTATTTCACTACCTGCAGAGAGGCAAAGATACAGAACTTTTATCTAAACGGCTGAGG
>NC_056498.1:76071045-76077690 GCF_014905685.2 Nematolebias whitei | reverse complement strand
TTTGAATGGTCCCTCACTGATGAGAGTCAGCGTGTAGCCTTGCTCTCTATGGCCAAAGATAGACTTCCACCTTCATGCACATTCATGCATGAACAACAGCTGCATTGCACTGCTCGTGTTACTTCAGACCCAGCTGATCAGCTAGGAGATTCATTCATGCAAACACCACCAACTGACTTACATACTACAGATATCTGCTGGACAAAGACCACATGTTTCCTGTTGACATGCCTCACAGATGATGTCACACCACAAACATGCTATTTCACAGTACCTGACTCATTTCCTCATGTTTCTCTTGCTAAACCTCCTGAGGCTCAGTGGCGCTCTCTAGGCCCTCTAGCACTGAGAGCCCATTGTGCATCTGACTGGCAACCACTTGACACTTGTTTTTACTCTCCTGCTCTGGAGATGTACAGACAACCACTTATTTCATCACTTCCGGTCACCCCATTCAAATAAGTGATTGACACCTCTGCATGACTAACACTGCCTACGATGACTTCGGACAACCCAGACCTCTCTGCTGTTCCACCCACATTGTGGGCCCAGACAAAGTATGATGTAGGTCTGATAAAAGGTCAGGAGCCCATCCAAATTACTCCTAAATCTTCTTATCGACCAAAAATACCACAGTATCCACTGAAACCTGAGGCAGCCTCAGGCATTACACCTGTTTTTCACTCTCTTCTGGAAGCAGGTGTAATCGTTCCTTGTCCCACTTCACCTGTGAGAACTCCAATTTTTCCAGTGAAAAAGATCCGCCCCACTCCTCCTGATGAGTGGCGGTTTGTTCAGGATCTTAGAGCTGTAAATGCTGCAGTTCAAGCTCGTGCACCGATCGTCCCTAATCCTTATGTGATCTTGTCTCAAATACCAACTGGCTCCACCCACTTTTCAGTCATAGACCTGGCCAACGCTTTCTTTAGTGTCTCTGTGCATCCAGACAGCCAGTACTGGTTTGCATTTGAGTTTTTAGGGAAGTCTTACACCTTCACTCGCCTTTGCCAGGGCTATTGTGAGTCTCCAACTATTTTCCACCAGGCTTTGAGAGATAGTCTGGCAGGGTTCAGTCTTCCACCTGATTGTGCACTTCTTCAATATGTTGATGATCTTCTTTTGGCTGCTCCTGATGCACAAACATGCAAAACACACACAATCCGCCTCCTGCAGTATCTAGCTGCAGAAGGACACAAGGCCTCGTTGTCTAAACTACAGTTTGTGTTGCCACTGGTTACATTTCTGGGTCACAGAATCTCTGCAGAAGGAAGAGAGCTGGCTCCTGCGCGTGTTACAGCCATTGTTGCTCTTCCTCTTCCTGAAACAAAAAAGCAGCTCATGTCATTCCTAGGGTTATGCAGTTATTGTCGACATTTCATTCCAAACTACGCAGAACTTGAAACACCACTCCGCGCTGTTTGTCATGAAAAAGGCCTTCAAATGAGCTCTAAATTGACTTGGACACCACCTGCACTGTCAGCCTTTGAGACTCTCAAATTACAGCTGCAGAAAGCCCCCACCTTAGGAATTCCTGATCCAACCCGCCCATTTGTGCAGGCGGTGGATGAAAGGGGGGGATGCATGACCTCAGTTTTGTTGCAAAAGCATGGTGACCGCATGAAACCGGTGGCTTACTTCTCATCAAAACTTGATCCAGTTGCTGCAGGACTCCCACTTTGTTTGCGCGCTGTCGCTGCAGCAGAAAAATCTGTATTGGCCAGTAGAGACATTGTGGGGTACTCTGATTTGACCTTGCTTGTACCACACGCTGTCACTCACATTCTAAACGAGCAAAAAACTGCTCACTTGTCTACAGCGCGTTGGTTAAGGTACCACACCACTCTTCTTGACATGCCAAATATCACCATCCAACGTTTGCAACGTTTTAAATCCAGCTACACTCTTACCTTCACCTATCGAAGGCACACCACATGACTGTTTAGCTGAACTTGAAGTGCTTTGCACACCTAGACCTGACTTACAACAAGAACCTCTTGAACACCCAGACTGGGAACTCTTTGTAGATGGCTCATCTTCACGTGATCCTAACACTGGCTCTATTCACAGCGGTTATGCAGTTGTAACTTCCTCTTCCACCATTGAGGCTCGTTCATTGCCTCCTTGTTCAGCTCAGGCCTGTGAACTCATAGCCTTGACCAGAGCTTGCCAACTCTCTGAAAACAAATCTGTCAACATCTTCACTGACTCTCGCTATGCTTTTGGTGTTGTACATGATTTTGGAGCTTTGTGGAAACATCGTCACTTCCTTCGTTCAGATGGACAGCCCATCTTGAACCACAAACTTGTTGCTAATCTTTTAGAAGCAATCACACTTCCCAAACACATTGCTGTAGTAAAATGTGCAGCCCATACCCGAAACACTGACCATGTCTCTAGGGGCAACGCAGCTGCTGACATAGCAGCTAAATCTGCTGCTACCACACCTCCTGAAAGGATCCACCCACTTCCTCTTATGGTCTGCTCATTATCTCAGACTACAGCCTCACCTGACTCATTCACCATCACAGACATGCAAAAACTCTCAACACCTTCTGAGCGAGCAGAATGGAAACGCCTTGGAAGCACGTTCACTGATGATATCTGGCTAGGTCCAAACAACAACCCCTGCCTACCTCGACATTTCTTTCATTCTTTTGCTGTTTTAACGCATGGTGGAGACCATGTGTCAAAGGGGGGAATGTTAAGAGAAATGGACACACACTGGTTTACTGTGAAATTTTTGAAAGTTGCTGAACAGTACTGTGACTCATGTCTGATATGTGCCACTCACAATATTTCAAAAACAATAAAAACCACAGCACCAGGTGCACACAAGACAGTGACTGCTCCTTTTCAACATCTAATGATTGATTTTATTGAATTAACGCCTGTTTTAAACAAGAAATACTGCTTGGTTGTTGTCGATATGTTTTCCAAATGGGTTGAAGTTTTTCCCACAAAACATGCAACAGCAAACACAGTAGCAAAGATTTTACTGACGGAAATCATTCCACGATGGGGAATCCCCCAGAGAATTTCAAGTGATAATGGGTCCCACTTCGCAAATGAGATCATGAGTGAAGTATCCACGACCCTACATTTTGACCTGACAAAACACTGTGCCTACCACCCACAGAGCGGGGGCGCTGTTGAACGAGAAAATGGTACTTTGAAAAACAAACTGGCCAAACTTTGTGAGGACACAAAGCAGAACTGGGTCACATGCTTGCCTATTGCTGTTATGTATATGAGAATGCGCAGACGAGCTAAATTTCGTCTTAGTCCTTTTGAAATCCTTTTTGCAGCTCCTCCCAATCTGGGAGTTGGACCAACAACTGATCCCACCAGAGATCTTAAACACTGTGATCATAACATGATGAACTATTGCATTGAACTAACCAAACACTTAACATCCATCAGGTCTCAGGTGCAGGGAGGACTCCCTACACCTGCGCAAAAGCAATTGCACTGTATTTCTCCTGGAGACTTTGTTATGATTAAATGTTTCAGGAGAAGGCGCTGGAACTCTCCCAGGTGGACTGGACCATTCCAGGTTTTGCTGACCACCCACACGGCTGTGAAGGTGGCTGAGAGAACTACTTGGGTCCACGCCTCTCACTGTAAGCTGTTCAAAGAGATCACTCCACCATCAGGAGAAGACCAAAGGAGCAAAGGACAGGAAAAACCAGGGCAACTGCCCGAAGAGTCACTCAGCACCAACGGGTAGCTGAGGCAGCGGTCTGTTAGGCCACGACCAAACCTAACAGAGCCAGGACAGCACACTCACTGGCGTCAAAACCAGGTGAGGCAGCGTCCCCATTGCCCCTCTTCAACCGGACGGAAACCAGGATATTGAGAACTAGCCCAGAGGAAAAGAAGCACCAGAGCTTAAGAGCTGGGTGCCACCGCGGGTACAACAAGTATCGGAGTCTGAAAGGCTTGATACCCACGGGGGATCTACGCCACTCACATTCACCACCCACTGATAGAGCTCAGGCTCACAGTGAGGGTGGCGGGGTACCTAGACCCTCCAACTGATCAGGCAGGCAGAACAGATAGACGTTTGATACCCAACAGACAAACAACCATCATGAACTCCATGCGGTACCAGTGGAAGTCTTTTGCATTCTTTGCATACATTTTTGTTTTAGTTGTTGGTTTTATTTTCCTCTTACAACACTTTTGTTTTTTTTCAAGACAAGGGATCTTGTCACACACAGAACTTAACACACCCACGCACCCGACGCGACTTATCCCAATTACTGAAACCTGACCATGAACATCAACACGACTACAGCACAAACTTATGGTGGCAACTGATGAATAGAACAGCTCACGAAGGAAACACCACTAATTGTTATGTATGCGCACACATGCCTTATGCCACACACAATTCAGGACTACGTACTCAACCAGTCTCCCCCAACCTACAGACTTGTCTGTATGGCTTGAGTATTCACCCAGGCCTACAACACTGGAACTCGCGAAATTACTCACTACCTTTGTCTCATATACTAATAAAAAATGTGAATTTATTCGCCCTGCAAGCCAAGCTAATGTTGGGACGATTCCCCAAGGGCAACTGTACTGCAACCTCTGATGTATTGCCCCTGCCCCAAATACCACTAACCCTACCAGAAATTATCACGTTAACAAACTTAAAACCTGAAACACTAGGAAATTGCGTATTTAATAATGGTACTACTTCAGTAGGTACTCTCCCATGGAACCTATGTAAGACAGTATACTCTTTCTGTGATCTTCCCCCACCCAGGACAGGAAATGAGGCAACTTACCTGTACTGCACCTTTTGCAGAGAGGGAGAAAACTTCACAGACGGAAATCGCGCAAGCGGTACGTCTTGTGATGGTTACAATTTAACCAATTGTGAGGGACTACTAACACAAAGAACTTTTCACATACACAAACACACAAAAGGCAGACAAAACGTGACTCGCTGTAGTGTTTCAGTTCCCGGAGATAAAGGCTCCAGGGTCCTGTCAGACTGGTATTTTCTTTGCGGCCACAAGGCATACACCGCTCTCCCTCCAAATTGGGGTGGATTATGTGCTTTGGTTCAGCTAACAAACCCAATGTTCGTATTAAGACAACCACTACAATCACGCGATAAGAGACCCCGTTGTTCACCTATGCCCAAAGTCACTAGATGGGGAGGGCTTACCACTAGCACGGGAGTACCATGGGAATACAGAATTTGGAACGGTGGTGAAAAATTCTTTCAACAAGTATTCCCTATGGTTGGATTAGGTGAAGTCCGCAACCATGTAGAGATCAATAGATATGCACTTCTCCGCCTGATTAATGCCACACAAATGCTAGGAAAAGGAACTCAAAATGAATTAAACGCAATTAGGAATATGGTTCTCCAAAATAGAGTTGTCCTTGATCTTTTAACGGCCTCACAAGGGGGCGTTTGTAAGATAATTGGTCAAGTATGCTGTACATTTATCCCTGATGAAACACACGATGGAGGTGCCATCCATGACGCACTAGAAGAATTGTCCCACTTAAAAGACTATGTAGAAAGCGGTACCAAAGGCGCACAGCCCTTTGACTTCTGGGTATGGCTTACCTCTGGTTCATGGTGGCAGCTTCTGTTGAGAATTTGCGCCCCTCTCATCGTCTTTTTAGTTTTGTTTTGCTTATTTTTCTCTTGTGTTGTCCCATGCATCAAGAACATGGTAAACAAGACCTTTACAGGAGTAGTTACGACATCCATCTCTGACATTGACATCAAAAAGCCCAGCCCATCCACTGAACTGTCGCCTAGGATTTCCACCACTTTTGTTTTAAGATAAAATGAAAATTCGTTTTACAGTTAGAGAACATCAATCCATTCTTGAGATTGACACGTCCTGCACCGATGACATCTTTGTAGTTGACTTTGACAGAGGCGGACACTCCCTGATGACTGAAACTTCACCCATTCCATCTAGACTAGAATTCCTAGATTTAGTAGTCTTAGTCGTCCAAAGTTGTGTTCTTAGGCTTAGACCAGAAGACCATGAGTACACTGGACAACATTTCCAGAACTAAAGACATTTCTTAATCTTTCATATTTTGGTTTTATGCTTTTAAATAAAAATTTTATGTTTTCTTCTTTTTATATTTTATGTTAATACTTTTTGACTAAAACAGTATGCCCTCCTTTATGTTCTTTGTATATTTTCATGTTTTGAATAAAATTGAAGTTTCTTACCTGTACGCATATAAGCTTTTAAAAACAGGGTCTGTAACCCACAAAAACAGCTCTTGCAACTTCCATTTGAAGTTTATGATGGTCCTGTGCCAAACCACAAGTGATGCACTGAACTTGATGTTTATCCCTTTCAAAGTCTATACTTATATATATATATATTTTTTATTCACTTTGTTTTCTTATTTTGTTGTTCCTTTTGGAACAAAAGGGGGGAAAATTGTGAAAAAAATTAATAAACTAACATGTATTGTTTAAATATCATTTAATCCATGTTCATTCTGCAGACTTTCAAAGTTGGTGTGTGTATGTGAACTCTGGTAAACTCTTGTAAATGTGAACTTTTGTCCTCTGCTCCTGCAAACGTCCTTGTATTTCACCACCTGCAGAGAGGCAAAGATACAGAACTTTTATCTAAACGGCTGAGG
>NC_056498.1:76061140-76070945 GCF_014905685.2 Nematolebias whitei | reverse complement strand
TTTTAAGAGTTTTTTTTAAAGTTTAGAACAATTATTATTTTCCCACAGGTGGCAGTCCAGGGAGGGGTGATTCTTCACAAAAAATTAAAATTTTATATCTTTATGTTTGAAGCCTGAAATGTGGCAAAAGGTTGAAAAGTTTAAGGGGGCCGAATACTTTCCCAAGGCACTGTATATCTCCATATGTTCTGGTGGTTTTTTTATTTTATTTATTTTTTTATTTTTTATTTTATTTTTTTTTAAGATTGGTAACTCTAAAGTGTCCCTAGGTGTGAGTGAGAATGCATGGTTGTTTGTCTCCTTTGTCTTGATGTGTCCTTGTGATGGACTGGAGACCTGTCCAGGGTCTCACCCACCTCTCACACAGTGACTGCTGTTTATGGGCACCAGTATCCTCTGTGACCTGAAAAAGAAGAAGTGGGTAAAAGACAATAGATGGATGGATGGATGGATGGATGGATGGATGGATGGACATTAAGTTAGTTCCATTCCATTGGAACCTGCTACATTTAAAACTTTTAAATACTAAGTTATTTTTTACACTTTGTACTGGTAACACGATTCTTATTGTCATCAAAATGATTATTTTAATTTGAATCAATTGTGTTCTTGTTTGTAACAGGAGCAATAGATTCAAAACAAGACAAATTAACAATCTGGTTGTTAAGGTGATGGCAAATGATGTCTCATACTGTCCTTCCCAAAGGATCACATAAAGTACATTCATATACTCAAAGCTAAATGTTTAATACACACCTGGACTTTACGTGATCAGGGATTATACAAGGCTCAAAACAACAAAAACATTATGTTATGCCTTTATATCAGCCAAGAATATAGATCTATGTGTTTACATCAGTATTCACAAATCAAAGGCCAACACAGGTCCACTGATTGATATCAAAGAAACCCAGCTTTCCCTGTGGGCATCATTCACCCCCATTTATCCACAGTGAGTGTGAAGGTGTGCAAATGTTGCACACCAAGGTTACAGTGATGTGTACTGTAGCTGAGCAGAGATCAGAGCAGCCCCTGGGAGATTTTGTGGGGATTGAAGTCATTTCCTAGAAAGAGGATCAGTCATTGTTAAATTGCTTATTTCTACTTTTGTTGTCCTGGCAACTGCACATTAAGTGCCTAAAGGAAAACATTCAGTGTGTGAATCTTTCATGTGAATGTGCCACTAAAGCTTTCAGCTGAAGAAGCATGAATCCATCAAATATTGTATTTTTTTTTTATTATTATTTTATTTATCAAGGACGATTTTTACTTAGGGCAGCACGGTGGTGCCACTGGTAGAGCTGCTGCTTCTCAGCGAGCAGGTCCCTTGTTCAAATCCCGGTCCGGGGGCCTTTCTGGGTGGAGTTTGCATGTTCTCTCCGTACATGCGTGGGTTTTCTCCAGGCACTCCAGTTTCCTCCCACAGACCAAAAACATAAATTAACTCTAAATTGTCCCTAGGTGTGCGTGAGAGAGTGAATGGTTGTTTGTCTCATTTGTCTCTATGTGGTCCTGTGATGGACTGGAGACCCGTCCAGGGTGTACCCCGTCCCTCGCACAGTGATTGCTGGACATGGGCACCGGCGACCCCCGTGACCCAAAATGGAATAAGCGGGTAAAAGATAATGGATGGATGGATTTTTACTTAGTAAATTGGTCTACACTGAAAATAATTAAGTATACAAATACTTAAACAATTACAAATGAATACATTATAATTTCATCCATCCATCCATCCATTGTCTTTTACCCGCTTCTTCCGTTTTGAGTCATGGGGGTCACTGGTGCTCATGTCCAGCCAGTTGTTTAAAAAAATAAAATACAATCTTAATCAAATTTTGTCAAAGACATATTTAGAGCTGGATATTTTCTCCTTTTCTTCTGTTCATAGGTTTTATTCCTGCATGCATAGTGCATAGAAATGAATAGTTGAATTAAGGTTTTGTCAGCTGTATAATTCAATAACAAACCATAAAATATTCAATTTTAAAGAATAAATGCAATTATCCTGACAGCGCGACATGGCCTGGTTGAGATAACACACTGAAACGAGGCAGAAAAGACAGTCTGGAGAGAGAGGTGATGTTTCATGCTGAGCATGAATGGGACACCCTCCAGAAAATGTTAAAAGAAGAGAATCACCTTGCTTCTGTGCAGAGCGAATCTTATTAAAGGGGGTTATAAAGAGGTGAGTCAACTGTTGGAAGGCAAGGAGAGGACAAGGAGGACAAGAGAACAGGTTAGGAGAGACGAATCGCAAAAAGCATCAGCACATAATATCCCCCTGCTCTTTAAACATCTGTCTGCCTGCTCCTAAAACCAAGGAAGCAGCTGCTGCTCATCTGCTGATTAGAGCTGTAATCAATCACTCATTGCTCTGCATGTAAGCATTGGCAGCATATGTGCCGTAAGGGAAGTAATTAATAAGCAAATTCAATCAGATTAAAGTCAAGAAATACATTTAGTGGACAGCTTTTTGGGACTACATTTCAGTTTGTTTAAAAAAAAAACTGTGCTTGTTCTGTAGAAAAGACATTGTCTCCAGTCCTCCTGCTGTCCTTGGTTCAAAATGACCCCTACGGTCTCAAGTTTAAAATGGAGGCCTTGGGGGTCATTTTGAACCAAGGACAGCAGGAGAGCTTGTAAGTAGACCGAGATCCGGCTGCTTCATTTCACTTATCTGAATCAAACACACAACTGTAGTGCTGACACTTTTTTTTGTAAACAGATCCTCATGCCTGTATAAAAGTCTGTGTTTAAAATGATAAATTAGTCAATATATTATTGATGGCACCACACAATTTTTTTGTGTCAAAAAAAGTTAAGTGTATCCTCACTCAAAGCAAAAACATTTAGGAGAAATGAGTCACAGGTGATGCTACCCAAATTGATTGTATCCCTGTATTGCCATTTACCATACGAGCAAGACTAAAATATTTTCTTTTCATACCTCATGTGGCTAATTTTTTTAATATTAAATACTGCTTATCATGAATACATTTCAGGGGTTGATAATCTTGGGATCGGTTGGAGTCGCTTTTCTACTTTGAGGGTAACAATGTCAAGAGCTCTGATGACTACTGACTGGCACCATGGATGCTTTAATTTCCCATAACTTCTGTTTTGATTTTACTTTTTCAACACTTGTTATACTATGTCTCCAGCTCCTGTGCTTCTTTTTCCTGATGATAACATCACTTGGGATTGTGACGTCTATTACTACTACCTTCAAGATTAAGGCAACAACTAATAAGATACTTGGTCCCCCATGGTGGTGGAGGCTGACGGCTATGATCAAGACAACATTGAGAGAAATCAAACATCTGCCAAAACATCTGCCCATCCATTCATTTTCTTAACACACTCCTCCTTTACCTGTTGCAGAGGAACTTGTGTCTCTTCAGCAGTCACTGTCTGTGGAGCATGATACGCACTGATCAATTCCATCACAGGGACTGCCAGAACAACAGAAAGTTGCGGTGAAGAAAAAAACTATCACAAAAATATCACAACTTGTTAAAAATTGTGGCAAGAGAAACCTGTTTTAAACAAAGAACACAGATGAGATACAGACAATAGTAGACAATCATATACAGTAAAAGCATATACAATGAAAAGTAAATGAAATAAATTACCATATATATGTATTCCGGGAAGTTATTAACCTCACAGGACACAATAACTGTAAATCAGTAAAAATAAATCTACCACCCGGCTACATATAAAAACAAAACAAAAACAGCTACATTATAAAGCGATGTAAAATACTGAAAACAGTAAGTCTGCATTGGTTTTCACCATGAACGTAACACTTGTTTAAAATCCCTCAAAATCGACATGTTCAGATCTTTTTGCAAGGTGTTCCAGGAAACAGGAGCGGAATAAGAGAAGGCCCTTTTGCCTCGTTCAGTTCGCGCTGAGGGGACACTGCAGGTAATAAAGTCTTGAGAGCGCACACTGTAGCTGCACTGATGACGTGACATGTAGGAGGAGATGTATGAAGGCAACAGACCAAGAGGTGATTTAAAGATGAAAATGTACCAGTGTGAGAGGCTGCATGGAGTTAATGATGACCAGTTAACTAGTCAGTACAGAGTGCAGTGATGGGTACGGTAGTTACAGCCAGTTATGAATCTTAGTGCACCGTGATAAGATAACTGATGCTAAAGATAAGCTAAAGATATCTTCAAACTTGAGTTGGTTGAAAAGGAAGTGAAAAAGGAAGCTCTAAAACAAGTTGGAAGGCAAGACTAAACATTTTTATGTGATCTTTAGAGCACATATATGTATGTATGAATGCATGTGACATGATCTGTTGATTATGTTATACATACATATACATATGTATACTCATTTTTTTAGTCATCTTATTTGTAAAAAAATAAATAAATCTGTATGCCTTTTTATAACTGTCTATTGTTATTGCTGTTGTCCATTGTTGTCATCATTTTTTGTTGAAATCAGGTCTCTCTTGTAAATGAGACCTCAGGGCTCAATGGGATTTACCTGTCTAAATAAAGGTTGAATGAATGTTGAACCCACGTGCAGGCAGACACAGGAGACTCCAATGTCAAAATAAGTAATTTCCATTTATTTAAACATAAACAAACCAAAAGCTGACATGGAAGCAAAAAAACTACTTGGGTGAATGGAACAATGGAGGAACAGAACGAGACAGGCTAGGAAGTACAATGCACAGACAATGGAGGAAACAAAGATACAGTGATATATACAGTATATAAATATATATATATATATATATATATATATATATATATATTATATATATATATACATGTGTGTGTGTGTGTGTGTGTATGTATAGTTAAGAACGAGTGCCGGTTTGTTCTTCCGGTTCGTTTAGGAGTTGATCCAATAAATGTTAGAACTTCGGCATAAATTTCACAATGCATGGTGAAGACGTTGTAGATCACCAACAATAAATCTTTGGTTTTATGTCAAGAAGTCATTCCACTTTTGTTTAAACCAATGCATTTGGATTGTTACAAGCAACATTTTACTCTGTCATGAAAAAGAAGAAGTATTTTTTTAATGAAATACAACATTAAATGGAAGCAGGGTTAATCATGGGTGACGTGGTGGAGCAGGGGTTAGCCTGCAATTTCAAAACTTGGCTGTGGTGGTTTGAATGTTCTCATGCATGTGAGTTTTCTTCACGTGCTCTGGTTTCCTCTCACAGACAAAAAGCAGATTTGCAATCATCTGACAACTCTAAATTGTCCTAACATATGAGCGTTTGCATGAATGGTCATCTGTGTGATGGATGGGGGGACCTGTCCAAGGTGTAACCTGTGCCCTGCTCATTGACTGCTGGAGATAAACACTCCTTGTGACACTACATTCAAAAGCAAGTAAAGGCAATGAATTGAAGAATGAATGGATAATCTGCAGTTTGCATTTCAGTCTTTCTGCATATTTATGAAAGGGTCTTAAGGACACTATTTATTTATGCCATGGCCTAAAGAGCCTCTTACACATATTGTTCATATATTTACTTCAGAAGTCGTCACTTTTTTATTTTTTCCTTTAAACAGAACTTTAATGATAATATCTATCTATCTATCTATCTATCTATCTATCTATCTATCTATCTATCTATCTATCTATCTATCTATCTATCTATATATATATATATATATATATATATCTGTATATACATATATTTATTCATATATGTGTGTGTGTGTGTGTTTGTGTGTGTGTGTGTGTTTAATCTTGTTTTGTTGGCTAGTATTAGTTCAGTTGTGATGGTTTTTACATCCTGAAGGTTTGGGTCCTCATACATTGATTCATTATCTCTTGATGGTATTGTTTGTTGGACAGATTCCGAGAGACACTAGCTGTGTTTACATGTGCAAAATTCTTTGACCGGTTTGAAATGTTTTCAGATTCAATTATTCGAATGTATCGTTTACATGGGCACAGTCCGTTCACGATGAGCCTTTACATGCAGCGGGGTTTTATTCTGAACAGAAGCATTGACATGCACAGAGTGATGTACTTTCCTTAAAAAAAAACACAGAAGAAGTTGATTCTACTTCCGGTTTACTTCTGGGATGAACGTAACCAAACCCGAGTGCCCAAAATGGACCCGCGACAGGTTTTAATGATGGTGGAGACGTTGCTGCACTCCCTGACTGAACTACAGGTAATACAGATCATTTTGAGCTCTTTCAAAGTTTCTAGTAGAAATGTTGTGTTGCTCACCAATCAGTTTTGCTTCCCCAACATGCTAATAATATTAGCATCAGCCAGATGGTAATACGTGAGGTAGACATTAGTCGCACATGCACAGTCAGGTCTGTTTTTCACTATCGGAAAAAAAAGAACAGATTACGTGTTTACATACACAGTGTTCGGATTATGACAGAGAAAGGCCGAGTCCAATAAATGTAGTCTCCAGTATCTTACAGAGTGGGCTTGAAGCAAATTAGAAAGTTCCAAAGACATCAAAGGGATCTGGTTCATCCAAGAGCACATGGAGATAACTGCAGATCTACAGTCGGGGTTAGTAAAACTCAGATGTTCATAGGTGTCAAGGCAGACAATTTAATCACTGTTCATGATGAATGATCCACCGAAAAACTGAGAGGAGAGAAAGCCTTATAAAGGGTAGCAGGTTGATTAGATGATTATGATCAGCTAATGGTTGTTCTGTTCAGCACAACATCTGAAATAACATAGTTGTGCCAGAAGATGGAGCCAGAAAACATACAAACCTAACACTATCCATCCATCCATCCATTATATTTACCTGCTTCTTCCTTTCTGGGTCAAGGGAGTCACTGGTGCCCATGTCCAGCAGTCACTGTGCGAGAGGCGAGGGACACCCTGGAAAGGTCTCTAGTCCATCACAGGGACACATAGAGACAAACAAGACAAACAACCATTCACTCGTTCACGCACACCTAAGGACAATTTAATGTTACCAATCAGACTAACATGCATGTTTTTTGGTCTGTGGGAGGAAACTGGAGTATCTGGAGAAAACTCAAACATGCACGGAGAGAACATACAAACTCCACCCAGAAAGGCCATCATCTGGGATTTGAACCAGCAACCTTCTCATTGAAAGGTGGTTGCTCTATCAACTGAGCCACCATGTCACCACAAACCTAACACGTGTTTGCAATATGGTTCAAAAATTATAATTAAATATATTGTACCATATTCACTTTTTCCATTCTAAATACAGATTTGAAGCCTAAATTGGGTACATTTAAAAAAAAGTGTTAGCCTTTTTCTACCCTTAATGTCACTGACATCTCACTACAAGAGGATGTTTCTGTATTAGATAGATGACTACAATGCAGAGGTGATTAAAAATGACTATAAAGTCCATGGACTGATCAAAAACAAATGGTGTAGAAGACAACTCATTTTAATGTTGCTGATTAAAATATGTCATGACTATTCCATGTGATCTTTATATCAAGCCATATCAAATGAACATTTAATGCTTGTGGATTTTATTGTGTAAAAACTACCGAGAGATAGCTGTGCTCCAGCATTAACATGGTTTGAAGGCTGTAGAAAGAAAAGCTTTGCAGAGAGTGGTGTAGGCTGTCTGTTGGAGTCAGTCTTCCCACCATCACAAACATCTACACCTCTAGATTTAGGAAGAGGGCCACCTGCGTCATGAAGGACCCCACTCACCCAGCACACACACATTTTGCCTCACTCCCCTCAGGAAGGAGGTTGAGGAGCATTAAGTGTAGAACCACTAGACTGAGGAACAGCTTCTACCCTGAGGCTGTTAGACTCATGAATATCTAACCAGAATAATCACTGTGAAGAATCACATCATGTTGCTGCTGATCTGTTTCATGTTGCTGTGTTCATTCATGCTCATCTGCTCACACAGACTCATGTTTGTGCTGCTGTTCAGCATATTGTGTTTCCTGTTTTATGCTATTAGTGCTTAGAATATTTTTAGTTGATTTTTTTTAGTTCAAATCTTATTACTGTTTTTCTTTTACATTTTATTATTGGATGTAACTGAGACCCTATGTACATAATTTCATTCCACCACATGTAGCACATGTGGTGCGAACGACAATAAAGAATCTCTGACTCTGATAGGAAGGTTTACTTTTATTCCAGAATTATCACTAAATATGTTGTTTTACTGAGCAAACCAAGGCAAATAAATACATGCAGATTTATGTTGTGTTGTTTTCCACAACTTCTGCAGACACTCTTCTAATCTGTGACCTTGCTATAGCATTGTTGTTTTGTTTTCTTTGTCCCCCAATGTGGACCAAAGTACGGGGCTTGGGAATATCTTCCATTTGTATGTCCATCCAACCTTGTTGAGAACTGGATAATTTCAAATATAAGCAATGTACCGTCTTCCATTTTGCTGTGTGGCTGTATTTTAGCATAAAAAAAGGTTCCTTTTGAAAAATGGGATGCCACGCCAAATTATAAGATGGCTACCACCATATACTGTATATATTTAGACTGTCTACCCCAATAATTTGAGGAAACTATGCTTTCTAGTTTTTTTAGGCCTTAAAAGTATAGTTTCCTCAAATGATTGGTGTAACCTTAGTTTAATTAGTGGTCGAGGCCATCGTTGGTCACCCCCTGGTTCCACCATTGCACCTGGTGGTGAATAACCCTACTCCCTTTACTCGCCAGTATCTGTCACTCTGTGCTCCCTCGAACAAGGAAAAGAAGAAAAAAAAAACTTTCTCTGTTAATCCCCACAGTATAACTCCTATTCACTTGAACATCTTGCACCAAAAACATCCAGGTTTAGTGTACTTGCATTCCCTGTTTAATTCCAGTCCAGAAAAACACATCAAAAACTACAAACATTCACTTGTCAAATCTCTCAGCAATGGGGAACATCGGTGTACCAATTATTAATAAATACATTTCCGCAAATAATTATCTTGTTTAATTAATGACTTCACTACTATTTCAGAAAATCTACATTTGTAACATTATAATGTTTAGACTAGGGATGGGGCCGATCTGGTATCTGTATCGGCCTCCAATACCAGCATAATTTACGTATCCGATTTTACCGATCCGACCTGCAAAGATTTCCGATCCATGATGCAAGTTGGCTTCAAACTATGGAATGGATTTCCTGAACGGAGGCGTGTCTCATGAACCCAGAGTAATAAGACCCGCCTCACATTCAGGAAATCCATTTCATAGTTTGTAGCCAGCTACAACCTGAGGACTGAGGTAGCATCATTGTGGCTAATGGCTAACCAACTTTTCATCGAAACATGTCCGCTATGTGGAAGTGTTTTACACTAGAAACACCACAAAGCAAGACGGCAACGTGAAATGTCTGCAGAGCCATAGCATTTTATTAAACCACGGTAAAGTTAGTTTTACGTTGGACATTCGAGCTCCGTGGCTTCAGCGGGGCACTACTCTTGCTCAAACCGAAATAGGCAACTCGACCCCGGCCAGCCACGCCCAATCCGCTCCGCTCAGTCTGCCCATCTCTGAGGAGGGGCAGACTGAGCGTGGCTGGCCAAAATCAAGCTGCCTGATTCGGATTGAACAAGAAGAAGACATTGCTGAAGCCCCAGAGCTCGAATGTTTACCAATAAGCTGCTAACTTCATTGTAATTAATGACCAACCGCTATCAGTTTTAGAAAACGAAGGATTTTTCAGCTTGATACTTGCAGCCAAGATATAGTTTACACTCCAGGAGATATTTATCAGTACAACAGTAGACAATCACAAACAAACAAAAAAAAACATATGATTTGAAAATTACAAGAAAATTATATATATATATATATATATATATAT
>NC_056498.1:76056542-76061040 GCF_014905685.2 Nematolebias whitei | reverse complement strand
ATACCACATGTGGTACATGAGTTAGAACAAAATTGTGTACACAGTGTCCCAGTATATTTATATGTATAAAATATGAAATAAAACAGAAACATTATAAAGTTATGTAAATAACTAAAAACAGGAACATGTCTATTGGTTTATGCCATGAACTTAGCAGATGTTTAAAGCCATATAACAATTTAATTTTATTGAATTCATTTATTCATTCATTTGAAAGAAACAAAATAAACAAAACAAATTCATCAAAAAGAAAACATTGAATGAAAAGAGTACAAAAAGAAGAAAAAATTCTTATATCTGCCTCTTATTTAAAAAAAAAAAAAAAAAAAATATATATATATATATATATATATATATATATATGTATAAAGTAACGTTAAATAACTTAAATTAATCACTTTAATATCCACTTTAAAGCTAGGAATAAAACACAAACAAACTTGTTTTGTGTTAGCAGAATTTTATTCTAATTTTAAAACTTATCCAATATTAATGAAACTTACCTCAAGTTGCCTTTTTGGACATGCATGCATATATTTGTACAAATTGTACTTGAGAGGAGATTATTACAGTCTCATAAAATTAATAATGATGATGATTTTGGAACGGGATCGGTATCGGTCGATATCCAGATTTAGGTATCGGGATTGGATCGGAAGTTAAAAAAAAAAAGTGGATCGGTGCATCCCTAGTTTAGACAGATGTATTTAAACCTATAACTTTCTCTGGTGACACTATTCAAAGATTCAAGGTTCTTCATTTGTCAAACGCACCACATGTGGTACATGAGTTAGAACAACATTGTGTACACAGTGTCCCAGTTACATCCAACAAGAGAATAAAATGTAAAATAAAAACAGTACTAAGATCTAAGATATGAACTAAGAGAATTGTTAACTAAAAATACACTAAGCACTAGCAGTATCAAAAACTATATGCCAAACAGCAGCACAAACATGAGTCTGTGTTGGCAGATGAGAACAAATGAACACAGCAGCATGAGACAAATCAGCAGCATCAAGATGTGATTTTTCACAGTGATTATACTGGTTAGAGATTCATGAGACTAACAGCCTCAGGGTATAAGCTGTTCCTCAGTCTAGTGGTTCTACACTTAATACTTCTCAACCTCCTTCCTGAGGGAAGCAGAGCAAAAAGTGTGCTGGGTGAGTGGGTTCCTTCATGATGCAGGTGGCCCTCTTCCTGCATCTGGAGGTGTAGATGTCTGTGATGGTGGGGAGACTGACTCCAACAAACTTCTGTGCAGCCTTCACCACTCTGTACAAAGCTTTTCTTTCTGCAGCTGTGCAGCCTGCTGGAACACAGGATGCTCTCCACTGCACACCTGTAGAAGGAGGTGAGGACTGAGATTCTCCGACTAGCTCACCTCAGATGCCTGATGAAGTAGAGTCTCTGTTGTGCTTTCTTGATCAGGCTGGTAATGTTGTTGCCCCAGTTGAGTTTGTCATTCAGGTGCACACACAAATACTTGTAGCTGGAGACCACTTCCACTGAAGATCCTCTTATGTTTTTTGTTTGTTTGTTGTTTTTTTTTTTTGGGGGGGGGGGGGAGGTGTTGTTCTGTCTTAAGTCCACAACCATCTCCTTCGTCTTATTCACGTTGATGTGAAGGATGTTCTTTCTGCACCAGCTCTCCAGGTTTTCCACCTCCTACCTGTAACTGGACTCATCATTGTTTGTGATGCATCCCACCATTGCTGTATCATCTGCAAACTTTACAATATGACAGCCTGAATGGGTTGGTGTACAGTCATACGTGAACAGAGTGAACAGGAGAGGTCTCAGTACACAGCACTGAGGGGAGCCAGTGCTGAGGGTTATGGTGGAGGAGGAGCAGTTGTGGATCCTCACAGGCTGTTTGTTATGAAATCTAGGACCCAGTTGCAAATGAAGGAGCTTAGTCCTAGTGTGAGTAGTTTGTCCATCAGGGTTTGGGGGAACATGGTATTGAAGGCAGACATGAAGTCCACAAATAGCATACGGTCATAGGAGTCCTTCTACTCCAGGTGGGTGAATGCAGTGTGGAACATAGAGGAGATGGCATCTTCTCTTGATTGAGTCTCATGGTATGCTTACTTGTAAGGATCCTTGTTGATATTCATGTTCATGTTAATGTACAGTTTTTCGAAGCATTTAGCTACAAACAGGGTGAGGGCTACTGGCTGATAGTCATTCAGACTAGTCTGAACTGGGACTGTGAAGATGTTGGCAGTTTTCAGGCAGGTAGTAACTGTTGCCAGGGTGAGTGATGAGTTAAATATGTCGGCCAGCATCTTGCATAGCTGATAGGCACAGTCTTTCAGCACCTTCCCGGAGTTCTAGTCTGGGCCAGTTGCTTTGTGAGGATTAATCCTCCTGAAAGTACTCCTCACTTCGGCTGAGTTAACGCTGAGAAAGTCTTCTTCTGGTAGTGAGGTGAGTCTGGTGCTTGATGGTCTGTTCGGGTCTTCAAAGTGTGCATAGAACCTGTTAAGGGCATCAGGCAGTGATGGGTCTCTAGGGCATTATGTACTTCTGCCTTTATAATCTGTTATACACTTAATGTCCCTTCACATGCTCTGTGGGTCATGTGAGGTGAATTGACCCTGGATCCTCTGTGCATATGTGGCCTTCACACTCTTAATACCAGCAACCAGCTCTTTCCTTGTCCTTCTCAGCTCCTGTGAGATTCCAGACCTGAAGGTAGTGTTCCTGGCTTCCAGCAGGGTGCGAACCTCTGCATTCAGCCAGGGCTTCCTGTTCGGGTAATTCTTAACATATTTGATGGTGGTGACATCATCAGAACATTTGGTAATTTACCCCAGGACTAAGCATGTGTATTCGTCCAGGTTTAGCACCCCCTCATTTTCAGCAGCTTCTCTGAAGACCTGCCAGTCTGTGCATGTGAAACAGTTTTTGAGTATGGAGTCACGATTCTTCATCCAAGATTTAATTTTATTTTGTACTGGTCTGGAGAGTCTCAGTGGGGGGAGGTAAGCAAGGGCCAGGAAGCTGGAGATATGATCAGAGAGTCCTAGGTGGGGGCGGGGTCTGGCTTTGTATGCATCTCGTACGTTTGTGTAGACATGATCCAGCGTGTTGTTTCCACATGTTGGTATGGCCACATGCTGATAAAATCATGGCAGGCAGTCCTTTAGATTTATGTAATTAAAGTCAGTAGCCACCACGTAAAGAACCTCAAGGTGTTTGCTCTGCAGTGAGCTAATATTACCATACAGCTCCTGTAGGGTGTTTGTGGCATTAGCATCCTGAGCTATGTAAACAACTGTTAAGAGCCCTGCTGGAAAGTTGTGGGGTAGATAATGTGGTCGACATTTCACTGTTGGTTGCTCCAAAGCCTTGGAGCATGAGCTGTTTATCAGAGTACAGTTTGTGCACCAGCTTTTACTCACGTAAATGCATACTCCGTCTCCCCGTAATTTCCCCGTTAGCTCGCTGCAGCGATCCACTTGGAAAAAAGTCTGGCGTCCCGGTGGAACGCTGAGTCCAACATGTCGCTGTTAAGCCATGATTCCATGAGACAAAGCACCACACGTTTCCTCATCTTTTCTGAGGCACCCACCCTCAGACGAAGCAAATCCATCTTGTTGTCCAAAGAGCAGATGTTCGACAGAAAGAGAGAGGGTGTCGGTAGTTTGCCATCCTCAGCATTAGTTTTTAGCCTTACTGGCACCCCTGCCTGGCAACATCACTTCTTAAGCCATGAGCAGCATCTCCTCTTCCCGTTAGAGTGCCTCTGCTGAAACTTCCAGGTAGATGACTTTAGAATCTGCGTTTTGCCGAGCGTAGATTTGAGATTGTTGCTGATTACTAGCCACCAAAGTGTAACATATCACAACACCTAATGACAACACAGACTTCTGGTTGCACGTATAACATGTGAAGATTGCTTGTTTGTAGTGAAACATTTGCTTAAGTGACCGAGCTGTGCATGCAAATGTTGAAGAGGATTGCCAGCTATTTTCTCTTCCAGTGTTTGCTGTTTTCCCCACTCAACAACCTGTGATTTTCAGGGCAATTGTCATGGAAGTTTAAAAAAAACATGCTTACTAACAACATACTCTTTGACCATTTGTGAACGCTTGTGTTTCTTTTTTAAATCTGTGTGTACACTCTGCATTGTTTGTCGTCTGTTTCCTTTATTGTCAGAGAAACACATCGCCAAAGGAAACCAGCAAATTCATCTCACACGGAACACATTTGGTAACCAGGGAAAACAGCAAAAAACAAGATGTAAAGCAAGAATGCTGAATGCTTGGCATGCGGTGTAAACTAATGCCCATGGGAGGGAAAAAAAAAAAAAAGGAAAACACAAACAGAAATGTGTAATTTTTTTATTGCATACAATAAATAACTCTAAGCTTGTTTGCTCAGTCATGTTTTTTATTTATTTATTTACATTGTTTTTCTGAGTGTAAAATCCAAACATGGTGAAACTTGGGCAACTTGGACCCAGTCTACACAACTCAGGATATAT
>NC_056498.1:76054936-76056442 GCF_014905685.2 Nematolebias whitei | reverse complement strand
TGGTGGCTGATGACTTTAATCACATAAATCTAAAGGACTGCCTACCAAGATTTTATCAGCATGTTGTCATACCAACATGTGGAAACAACCCGCTGGACCATGTTTACACAAACGTATAAGATGCATACAAAGCCGCACCAGCCCCCACCTAGGACCCTCTGATCATATCTCCATCTTCCTGGCCCCTGCTTAACTCCCCCGCTGAGACTCTCCACACCAATACAAAAATAAGTTAAATCTTGGATGAAGAACAGTGCCGCCATATTGAAAGACTGTTTTGCATGCACAGACGGGCAGGTCTTCAGAGAAGCTGCTGAAAATGAGGGGGAGCTAGACCTGGGGGAATACACATCCTCAGTCTTGGGATACATTAGCAAATCCAATTCAATTCAATTCAGTTTATTTATATAGCACCAAATGACAACAAATTTGTCTCAGGGCACTTTACAGAAACATTTACATACATAAAAAAGCCAATTAGTAAAGTTCTCTATCTAAGGAATTCAGCAGACAAGTTGAATCTTGGCTTCGTCGGCGTCTACCATCGTGAGCAAGCACAATGGCAACACTGGAATGGAAAAAAAACCTCCCTTTTAAAAGGAAGAAACCTCCATCAGAACCAGGCTCAGGACAAGCGGCCATCTGCTTTGACATGCTGGTTTGAGAGGACAGGAAGGAAAGACAGACAAACACAGAATGGTAAGTCCAGCTATAGTTCTACATGTACCTGAATGACAAAAAAACACATGTTGAGGATAGAAAAAATAATTTAAAATACAAAACAGGTTGAGCAGAGTAAGTAAAGACAGTAGCAGAGTGGAAAAATGCGATCAGTTTGTGCTCCAGCAGTCTAAGCCTATAGCAGCATAACTAAGGGACAGCTCAGGAAACCGAAGCCAATCTTAACTATAGGATTTATCAAAAAGGAAAGTCTTAAGCCCAGCCTTAAAACTGGATAATGTGTCAGCCTCATGGACAGAGATTGGAAGTTGGTTCCACAAGAGAGGAGCCTGATAACTGGAAGCTCTGCCTCCCATTCGGTTTTTGTAAATTCTAGGAACCACAAGTATACCTGCAGCCTGAGAGCGAAGTGCTCTGTTAGAATAATATGGAACAATAAGATCTGTAATATAAGATGGAGCCAGGTTGTTAAGAGCCGTGCAGGTTAGAAGTAGGATTTTGAATTCAACTCTGGACATCACATAACTCTCATCTTGAGCAAGCACAAAGGCAACAGTGAAAAGGAAAAAACTCCCTCATGAGGAAGGAATCTTTAGCAGAACAGTCTCAGGACAAGTGGCCATCTGCTTCGACAGGCTGGGTTTGATAGAAACAGATACACAATGGCAGGATAAGAATTACTTAAGAAAGAAAAATTATCAAATGAAAACTATAAAATTTTTGCAAATCATTTAAGGAAATTAGGTTAATTTGCCCTCTAACAGTCCAAGCCTAATGCAGCATAAGAAGCCAACCCTAATAATAAGATTTATCTATACATATATA
>NC_056498.1:76051768-76054836 GCF_014905685.2 Nematolebias whitei | reverse complement strand
ATATATATGTTGTCTTTCCCTTTCCAAACTAGTCTTTCACAAAATGCACTCATTTGAGAGTGAGAACATCCACATCAATAACGTGTCAAAGTGCAGAAGGAGTATATGTTAATCAGTAGTAAAGATGCAGCACTATAAAGGTTTTCCTAACATTTCCATTTACAGTTTTCTTTGAGATATAAATGAATTCAGCACTTGGACAAAGTTAAATGGCATCCTGCTGCTATGTAACTTTGCTTTTTCAGTATAAATATGAGGATAAAAAGAGTCAAAAGACACCTAAAATTCTCACTAACAAAATAAATATCTTTATTGGTTATACATTTAAAGTAAGAATGGACAAAATAAGCTGCTACATATTTGTTGGAGAAATTGTCTCATTCTTTAATGCTGTTTATTCAAAAGAACCACAACTTAAGACAGGTGAAGATTATTAACTGGTATTTTACTTTGCAAGGACTGCATTCAGGGCAGTTTACATACATAAACATACATAAATGCATAAGCATGAGAACATTGTTACAGAATCAGCCTCAAATAGAATCATCTGTGAACTTTGATTCAGCAGCAAACTCCAGGGGTCATTCCCTCATAGCCAGCCACAGTCAGCCACACAGACATGATTCATGTCTGTTGGTGAGTCAGCCTCCAGGTGGAGATAAGAAAATGTTTTGCCATGTTCTCATGGCGCCAACACCAAGGAGGCACTGCAAGTCGGCGAGCAAGCCTTCAGGTCAAGATAAGAGATTATTTTGGTCTCAGGGCAGTTGGAAATATGTTTATCAGCCATCTCAGCCACAATATTCTTTTTCATGCAACCTTTATACAGTATATACAGATTAGACTCATTGAACCACGAGGACTCATTTACAATAGTGACCTGTTTTATATAAAGAACACAGGTGATGTACCTACAACAATAGACAATCATATAAAAAGCATATAAAATGAAAAGTAAATAGAAAAAAATATACAGAAACAACAGCAACAAAAAACAGCTACATTATAAAGCAATGCAAAATACTGTGTTGTTTTTGCCATAAACTTAGCAGTTGTTTAAAATCCCTTAGAGAGGTCAAGTTTTAGAGCTTCAGATTTTTTTGCAAGGTGTTCCAGGTTACAGGAGTGGAGTAATGCCCCTTTTCCCTTAGTACCTATACGGCCCGACTGGACCCGGTTCTGAGGCTTTTCCATTAATTATGATACTTAGAACCTGTTACTATTTTAAGGAACCTTAGGTCTGTGGATCTAACCCGAACGAGTAGGTACCAAAACGTGACGTCAGAACATGTTCGGTCACTGATTGGTCGGGGGCGGAGTCACTGGATCCTTCAGAAACGTTTCAAAACATTGATCCGCCATTTGCAATTTCTCGGACTGGAGCAGCGGCTGGAGCTATTTTAAAGGTTTTAAAAACAATCATGACAATATCTTGGTCTAATGTTGATGTGCTGGCGTTTTTTGTGCTTGGTGGCCGACGACAAATTCAGAGCGAGTTGGATGGGGCTCTGCTGGTCTTCCCGGTCTTCCCAGTCCTCCCCCCGGAGCCTCTGAGCACCAGGCCGGGCAGGGCATCATCTCCCTGGCTCCGAGTTCCGCTGGTCACTGCGGAATATCCTCCGTGGTGCCAACTCGGGGCTCGGGCTCCGGATCCCGGCCTAGTTTGCTCAGAACTCCACTGGTCATCGCGAAGGATCAGAAGAGCTGGTTACTTACAGAAGGCCGTTGTCAGACCCCAACCTCACGTAATCATGAAGGCCGAATTCTGATCCCGGCAGTCAGGCAGACTGGGATGGGTCTAGGACGGGTCTGGGACAGACGGTGGAAGTGATTTTTAAATAAACTTTTTGTTTTTATACATAAAATGTTTGTTTTTTTAATCACTGAAGCGAGAAAAAAAAATACATTTAATGTTTTTAAAAATCGCTTCCACCGTCCATCCCAGACCCATCACTATCTGCCTGTCTGTGCATGTCGGGGTTGGGCCTTCATGATTACACGAGGCCAGGGTCTGGCACCGACCTTCTGCGAGTCACCAGCTGAGCTCGGAGCCGGGAAGATGATGCCTGCCTGTCCTGGCTCCGGGGTAAAAGATTGTGTGAGACCAGCAGAGATGGCAGTTAAAAAAAAAAGTATTTTTTTTAGTGTTGAAGATTAAAAAAATAATAAAATAAAGGGGGCTTTATCATGAAATCCTGTTTTCACTTTAATGACTGTTAACGCAGATGCTAACCATAAAAATACACAAAATTATTGGATCTCTCAGGAATATTTCCCTCAAACATGTTTAAAGAAGAGATATGGCCTTTAGTTCAACTTTATGTTAACACACAATTGTACAACTCACAAAACAAGAACTTTAAAGCAAAGCTAAAAATAAAAAATAAAATGATGTGAACAAGAAACAAAAGCGCATATATAAACTGAACAATAAAAGTAAACACAATGTGTGCAAATACATCAATTGATGAAGAAAACCTATAGAATTTTAAATATAGATGTTTTTGTAGAATCTGGTTCATCAGAGCTTTAATGGTGAACTAAAGTTCATGAGAGGGATATATATATATATATATATATACAGTATATATTTATATATATATCCATCCATCCATTATCTTTTACACGCTTCTTCCATTGTGGGTCAAGGGTGTCGCCGGTGCCCATGTCCAGCAATTACTGTGCGGGGGGGAGTACACCCTGGACGGGTCTCAAGTCCATTACAGGGCCACATAGAGACAAACAATCATTCACTCTCTCACTCTCATCTAGGGACAATTTAGAGTTACCAATCAGCCTAACATACATGTTTTTGGTCTGTGGGAGGAAACCAGAGTACCCGGAGAAAACCCATGCATGCATGGAGAGAACATGCAAACTCCACACAGAAAGTCCCCTGGACCAGGATTTGAACCAAGGACTTGCTCGCTGAGAGGCAGCAGCTCTACCAGTTCTGCCACCGTGCTGCCCTGTCTATATCTAGCTATATCTGCATCTATATCTTTCTATCTATCTTATCTATCTGTCTGTCTGTCTGTCTGTCTGTCTGTCTGTCTGTCTGTCTGTCT
>NC_056498.1:76042542-76051758 GCF_014905685.2 Nematolebias whitei | reverse complement strand
TCTGTCTGTCTGTCTGTCTGTCTGTCTGTCTGTCTGTCTGTCTGTCTATCTGTCTGTCTGTCTGTCGCTGTCCACTAGGGGTGTAACGGTACGCTAAAATCACATTTTGGTTCGGTTCAGTTTCAAGAAGGGCTCCGTTAGGTTAATTTTCCATACAAAATAGGCCAAAATAAAGACTTACAAAAATGTTTATTTAGAAAATATGCCAAGTAAACAAGTTCAGTCATTACAGACTTCTTAGGTGGATGAAGAAGACTCAGCTGCTATCATCCTCAGACTGCAAACAACACAAAGATAAACAAATTGAGTTAATAAGATAATAATTTTAAATAAAAAAAAAGTTAATCAGATCACAATAATACAATAACAATACCTGTTCTTGCATGGTCATCATATGAGGTGGTTTAATATCCTCTCTTGCTCATCATCATCGATGTGGCAGGGTTTTAAATCTGGGGTCGGGCTTCTTCACTATCAGTTTTAGCTTTTTCATAAAGAGCTGGTACAACTTTTTGGCTGAAGTGTTGATGTGATGGGATGTCGTGGGCAGCAGGGCTCAAAAACTTTAATCGTATGCTTAAAGCCGGTGCATAAACAACAGAATATGGACATAGATCCATAGCTTTAGAAACTCATACAGCTTGTGTTATTGCTTTGGACCGATCTGAATTACCTGATAAAGGTTGTTTAAATACTGCTGTTATTGGTCTTTGCACCAACCAGGCTGCTATTCTGTAGAAGAGACGTTCATGTTTGGATGATGTTGTTTCAAGCATGATGACAAGTTACAAATGTTGCCTGCAGCAGATTTACTTATAATGTAGATTGTGAAGAGGGTGGGTCCTAAGACTGAACCTTGTGGTACACCATTGTGAACAGTTAGCTGGAAGAAGTACTTTTCTGTTGAACACATGATCAGAGAGATAATTAGCAAACCAACATATAGTGTGATCTGAGAAACCAATTTCTGAGAGCTTATGACATAAAATGTCATGGTCCACAGTGTTAAAAAGCTTTATACAAATCTAAATAAAGTGCAGCACAATAATCCTTAGCATCCAATGCTTCAACAGCATCATTATAAATCTCCAGTGGAGCAGTCATTGTGCTGTGTTGTTTCCTGAAACCAGATTGATGCAGAGATAAGACGTTAAAATAATCCAAATACCTCTTGACTTGGGATTTTATCAATTGTTCTAAAACCTTAACAAGAATACAGAGTTTAGAGATTTGTCGAAAGTTGTTCAGTATGGTGGGGTCTCAGTTCAGTTCAGTAAAGGTCAAACAAAAGCTGTTTTCCAAGCGTTTGGAACAGTATTCTGGCTTATGGATAAAATAAAGATGTGAGATGCTGGTTCTGCAATGATGTGTGCGGGTAGCCTTAAGAAATTAGGAGAAAGGTAGAAAAACACAAATAAAACAATTTTCTTTATGAAAACCCCCATATATCATCTACATAAATATATGAATTGTTTTAACTCAGTTTAGAAAGTGTTTGTAGAAAAAACATTCTCAGCAAAAGTTCATTTTTCATGTAGAAAGGAGGTGTAAATGAAGCAGATAATCTCCTTTTTTAAATAAATATCTGGAGATTTTTTATATACATTTATAGGATGTGTACATTTGTTACATTAGAAACTATTTGTCATGTTGTTTGATGTTTGGTAGTTCATGGTACTTTTATTAAATACTATTTTTAATTGTATAATTTGAATTCATAGATACTGACTTTTCTTGTGTTCTCTCGTCTCGTTGGCTCCCTGAGTTTTCTGGCTTCAGCTCATTACACCTGCACCTCGTCTGCTCCATCACCAGCATTTACACTCTCAGCTCCCCTTCAGATGCTTTTGTTTCATGCCTGGGTCTTCAGCTCTGTTTTCTACTCCCTGTTCTATTGAGATTCCCTGTTGTTAAGCTTCAAACCTCGTCAGTTTGTTTTTATTTTTATTTATTTTAATAAAAATCGAAGCTTGCATTTGGTCAACTCAAACTATATTTTTTTACAGCACATTTCAGGGTTATCAACACAATGTTTTTTTTTATTTTTAACAGCAACAAAAAATAACTACACATGGCCACCCAAACATCACATATGGGCAGCTGTGGCTGAGTGGTTAGAGCAGTCATCCTCTAATGTGAGAGTTGGGGGTTCGAGTCCACCGGCAGTCACATGCTGAAGTGTCCCTGGGCAAGACATTCAACCCCTCGTTGCCTCTGATGTGTGTCCCATTAGTGTATGAATGTGATCTAAAGCTCTGATTAGTCTCATTAGAATGATTTGTTCAATTAGCTTTGTACAGATCTAGTAGAGTGCTGTATGAATGGGTAAATGAGGACACAGATTGCAGTGTAAAGCGCTTTGAGCATCTTAAAATAAGATAGAAAGGCACTATATAAGTACAGTCCATTTACATATATAGACATATTTCCATCCATTCATTATCTTTACCGGTTTCTTCCTTTTCGGGTCGTGGGGGTCACTGGTGCCCATATCCAACAGTCACAGTGGGAGAGGTGGGGACCCCCTGGACAGGTCTCCAGTCCATCACAGGGACACATAGAGACAAACAAGACAAACAACCATTCACTCTCTCACTCACACCTAGGGACAATTTAGAATTACCAATCAGACTAGCATGTGTAGTGAACTTAACCTGATGTCAAAACTAAGCCTAAGGTCAAAACCCTTGACCTTAAGAACCTTGTGGGACAGAAACTGTCATTTCATTGATTTGAATCCAGAAATACAGGTTCACCCATCCTGAGACTTTCCTTCTTGAAAATCAAGTGGAAGAACACTCTCTTTTTTATTATCATTACTATTTTACAAATGTTGATAATCAAAGTGTCTTAGTTCAAACCATTTTAGATGTTGCAGTGAACTAATCAATTTTATTAACTGTGAAACAGTGTAATGATTTTTTTAATGCTTATGCAGAGTTAGAATTCATGTTAAGGTCTGTTACAGATTTTTATGCATTTTCTGATTTCTGTCTTTGAATGAGCAAGTGTGCGTTTTCTAAGGTCAGGAGTCGAAGCAGACATGTGTTGGAACAACTGTCTTGTTTACATCCTCTCAGACGTCAACGGAGGAGTTGGCACCTGTTTCTAAAACTCGCCAAAACAAAACTCTCTCTGTCTCTGAGAACAGTTTAATCTGTTCCATAACAATTCTTGCTGTTTTCTGACTTCTAGTAACCTCTTACGTCACAAACCACACCCCTGTCTGGTTGATATGGACCAATCAGGGATGCCCAAATGAACCGGGAATAGAGCTCTTTAAAATGCCGGTACTTCCTAGTTCTCTCAGTTCGGCGGCGCGGAGAAGTTCTGAGATGTTCGCAGTTCTGTGAAGTCGTTTGGGAGAACAGAAGTCCAGCATGATAAGGCTCCTCCGAGTTGGATTATAACATCTTCCACCTCTGAGTGGAACTTCTGAAGGATTCCACTCATGTGAAGTCCACTTGCTGATGTGAGCTTGTGTCGGACGGAATCTCGTCACTACTTCGGACGAGTCACAGCCATCCTATGGAGACGCTGGACAGGTAGCGTTAACTGGACCTCCATATCTGCTGATTTATCTTCAGAAAGGTAATGAGTCAAGTTTCCTACCAAAGCGTACCGAGGAAAAGCTGGGTTCTAATGGAGAGTGTCGGTTCTGGTCAACACTTCCCCTCACACACCATCTTTTACTCCCTTTAAACTTCATTTCCATCTTTAAATTCTTCTCTCAAGTAGAAATCCTTCCAGATAATTTAGAAATGTCTGTGTAAAGTGCTCATCCACCGCCGTGTGGATAATTGATCATAATTGTACAGTTTTCATTGATGTCTGCTGTTCTGCTGAAGAGTGGAAACAATCGCCGCATTGTTTCTCACTACCTGTAAAGCTGTTAATTATGTTGTTATTTTCATATTTTGCCAAATTAATGTAAATGTTTGATGTTAAACTTTGATTCTGTAAAATAAATGACCGCATTCATTTTGATGGGTCAAAGATAAATGACGTCTCACGTTTACATTTCATTAAATTCAATGCACGTTTTATTCAGTCCAGAAAAATGAAGAATCCGTTTTAATTGATGAATATTTCTCAGCATCTGTTCATCTACACATGCATGTTGTTGGTGTGTGGGAGGAAACCGTAGTGCCCGGACAAAACCCACACAGCACGGACAGAACATGCAAACTCCACCCAGAAAGGCCCACCAGCCAGGATTTGAACCTGCAATCTTCTCGCTGAGAGGCTGCAGCTCTACCAACTGTGCCACCGTGCCGACATATTTATACACACATATACAAAACTGCCTCAAGGTGTGGAACATTAAAAATGTAAATGCATAAAACGTGTAATCAAAAAGCAAACGCTTGTGTTAGCTTTTTCCTAGAATGGTTTTTACTGCGGGGTCCTTTCTCAGATATAACCGTAGTGTATTCCATTTAGTTGGGCACAGATATAGAAGGCAGCTTCCTCTGATTTGAAAAAGATGCGAGGCATGACTAAATCGTCCTGGTCTGCAGATCCAAGTGATCTAACTGGTGACCTAACCAGTCAACATGTCTCCTACAAACTGTTGTGCAAGGCCTTTTTTATGGGTAATACTATTTTTTAATGCATTTTACATCAATGAGGAAACCAGTGCAGACTAGTGTTGTAGTACTCGAGACCAGTCTAGGTCTTGAGACCGGTCTCAAGACCACTTTTTGATGGTCTTGGTCTTGTCTCTGACTCAACCACATTTGGTCTCGGTCTTGTCTTGGTCTCAGACATTGAGGACTCAGGATTTTGTTTCAAGACCAGTCAAGACCACAACTGTGGAAATATCACTAAACTGCCAGAATATTGTCCACTTTATTTGTTAACATTTTTGCTTTTATTGGATGCAAAACGTATCGATTCAAATCCAACAGATAACGTGATTGCTAAATACAGGTTTTTGTTACCGCTGTCGCACCCACCCCTTTGCACAAGTCACTCCAGTGTTGCCAGATTGGGTGGTTTACTGCCAACTGGGTGGTTTTCATTCTGATTTTGCTGAGAACTCTGAGGAGATTTTTGTTGTATTGTTGTGTTTTGCTACATATTAATAAATTACCTTGGTTTATACTGATGTGCGTTCATGTTCAAACAGTAAATATACTGTAACAATATTTTGATTGGGTGGATTTTTTTGTGATGCGGCGGTTTTTAACATATGTTTTGGATGGAAAACCTCAATTTTATCTGGCAACATTTGTCACTCCAAGACAATGAGAAGTGATTGTCAGGGTGAGGGAGAAGATGTCTGCCATATCATCATTTATAAAATGTGGCTATTTAAATCATAAATAATATACTTTTAACTAATATCCACTTATGTAACTTTTTTTTAGGTGTATATTTACTACTTTATTGAAACCACTGTGCAACGATATGGTTATCCTTGGTCGTGACTTTGGACTTATGAAGAGTGTTTTGCCAGTTTTTTTTTTTTAAGGCTTGGCATGTGATGACATTGCTTCCAATTTAACAGTTGTGTAATTTTATTGTCGAAACACATGCAGTTAGACCACTGAATGTCTGATTTCTTTGTTATGAAGCTTTGAAATTCTATAAAAGCTCATATATTCATTCAAAAGCAAACTTAAAGTTGCAGTATGTAACTGTTAAAAAATTATTTTATAATAATAATATAAATAAATAAATATATATATATATATATATATATATATATATTATAGAGGTCTTGGTCTCGACTTGGTCTCAGACCCTAAAAGTCTTGGTCTTGTCTCGGCCTCGATACACTCTGGTCTTGGTTTTGACTTGTTCTCGGGTTAGATGATCTTGAACACAATATTAGTGCAGACATCTTAAGATAGGTGAAATATATTAAACTTCCTTAATGTCATTGAGAATATAAGCAACAGCATTTTGAATTCGCTGTACTCTCTGAACGACACATTTTGGAAGGGCTGTAAAAAGACCATCAGAGAAGCCAATCTACTTGTTACGAAAGCATGTTTTTTTTTTTTCAAGTTACATGTACAAACAAAATGTTTATTTTAAAACTGTATCTCAAAAAATAAATAAAAAAAGATCAATTTGCAAATGTATCTTTTTTTGTATTCTTTTTTTATTTTTTTTTTATAAAAAAATACAATAATAAATCCCATGGTAATTATTATTATAATTTTTTTCTTTTTAAGATGCTCCCATCTGCGGGGATTGTCACTGCAAGCAAACTTACACAAAAGATTTGGTCATTGTTTGGTGCTAGTTGTCCTACCTGACATAACCTTGGCTCAAATTTGTTGTGTCAGGAATATAGGATGGTGGCACTGACCTCCGACATACAGCTGGTCAGTGAAAATTTGATATTTGTCTGGATTTTATGTTAAAGACCTAAACTACAACATACTGTTGTGCTAACATAAAATTCAACAGTAACAAGCAGTATGCTGTTGGCCCCTGATGATGAGGAATTTTAATAGTGTTTGCATATTTTGAGAGGAGTGTTGTTTTGGACTGGAATTGAACAGGGAATACAAGTAAGCCTTCTGTTTAGTAAACAGGTAACGTTTTTGTACAAGATCTTCAAGTGGGAAGGAGTTCCACAGTGTTTAAGAACAAAGGTAGGTTTTGTTTTGCTTGTCCTAGGCAGCGCAGAGTGACAGTTTCTGGCGAGTGGAGCGAGTAATTTTATCCACCACTAGTTGCTCATTTGAGAAAACCAAACTTTTAAGCCCAACTAGGTTGAGTGATGTCCTCTAGATGTGTTCGACTTTCTAGAAACATTTCATATTTTGTCCAAAAGACAACTAGATAACCATGTTTCCTCAAATGATAGGGGTGGATCTGTTTACAAACAAAAACATACACAGAGATGGATTGATGGATGGATGGATGGATGGTTGATGGATGGATGGACAGATGGATGATGAATGGATGGATAGATGGCTGGATGGATGGATGGATGGATGGATGGATGGATGGATGACGGATGGATGGATGGATGGATGGATGGATGGATGGATGGATGGATGGATGGATGGATGGATGGGTGGGTGGGTGGATGGATAGATGGATGGATGGATAGATGGATGGATGATGGATGGAATGATGGATGGATGGATTGATGGATTGATGGATAGATGGATGGATGGATGGATGGATGGATGGATGGATGGATGGATTGATGGATTGATGGATAGATGGATAGATGATGGATGGATGGATTGATGGATGGATGATGAATGGATGGATGGATGGATGGATGGATGGATGGATTGTTTTTCAAGTTATCCTGCTCACAACGTGAACAGACATGCAGTATGTACATAGGGGAAAAATGGAAAAGATTATTTCATTTGAAAATTGATCTCAATCTTCTGAAAACTGGTATTTACCAATACACACAACTTTCTTCTGCTACTGTGTATGCCATTATTTCCAAACACATCTGCAGTTTTCCCAAATGTTCTGCTTTATGTAGAAATTTCTCGTGCTGCATTGAGCTTTTGCAGCTTTCTTCTCTCATTCAGAAATCACACGCCATAAGTGTGAGGTGTTTTCAGTATATACTTTGTAGTAGGAATAATAAACATGCAGGGCCTGGATGTTTCAAGAATGTATTTGAGAGTCATCTGTTCTCTAAAACGAAACCCATCTTTCTACATGAGTCTGTGCAAACATTGTTTCCAGCAGTCATGCTTGTCTAAATTGTCACAAAGGCATTCAGTCCCTTTTTTTCTAATCATTTTGCTTCTTGTACTTAAGTGGATCCATTAAATAAAAAAACAAAAAAAACCTTTTTTTTCCTTGAAACAAACAGTGGTTTGTGTTCACGTTTAGTTGAAAGCCACTATTCCAAATTATTATCTACTCACACATTAGTGAGTTTCGGTAATTGTGAAGACTCTACTTTAAGTCCAGTTTGTGCAGTAACAAAAGCTGTAAGCTTCTATTTAGACTCAGTTTATTTAATAGAGCCCATGCATCTTCATAAAATGTGACCAGACAAGCGCTAGGGTGAGACGTTCATTCTCTTGTTTGTACTCCTTGTTGTAATGCTCACTTCTGATTTGTTTTGTGGGGGGCTGAAATAATTTTTGTTTGTGCGTGCATGTATTTGTGTGTTTTTTTCTTAATACAAACCAAAAGGGACAACCATCAGACTCCAGTACTCGATGGCCTTGAAGCAACTTGCTTGCACAGAAGACATGATGTCACATGAAGCATGCTGTGTTTATGGACATAAATATGGAGGCTACACATGTTGGCATGTGTACACTGTGGCATCGTCTCTGAATGTGTGCAATCAGAGAAGACTAAATGGGTATCTGCTAGTTTCAGCCAATGTTTACAATAGATTTGTTGCTTCCTGCCTGCTTTTTTGCAGAATTACATCTCTGGAACAAGAGTGATGTACTAAAAGTAGAAACAAGCTCAAGTACCGATTCCATCATGCTGGTATTGATACATTTCAACACATTGGTAAAGTAACATTAGTATAAAGTACGTTTCTTTTTAACAAAAAAACGAAGTCCAGATGACATGATTCAACCTTTTTTGTTGTTATATACCTGGATGACTGAGAAAACAAACTTTGTGTTTTTGAAACCATTAGTGAAAAGGCCAGACTTCAGGGGTATCTGAGGCAGGCTTGAAACACAAGAGTCAGGGTGGCTTCTGGGTAATACCAGATGGCTAGGCCTCAGACTGACGAAGCCTCTTGGATGAGGGGCGAAACGTTTCTTTTTAACAAAAAAACGAAGTCCAGATGACATGATTCAACCTTTTTTGTTGTTATATACCTGGATGACTGAGAAAACAAACTTTGTGTAACATTAGTATAATTCCCCTCATTTCCTCTTTTTGTTATGTGATCTGGACAAAACAACTCAAAGCAAAACAGATTAAGCAACTGGACTTCTATTCTATAGTTGATTTAGCTACAGAATAGTAGCTATAGTTTCCAATTTTTAATGTGTTCAGACTAAGGTAAACTATTAAAACAACAAATATGTATCCAATTTAGAACTGTAAGTAAAACTCTGTTGGGGTCAAATTTAAACAAAATAAGTATTTGCATTGGTTGCATATAGGAAAAAAATGGGGGTGGGGGTGGTTCCTGGTGAACATAGTCAATGGCACGGGTTGCATATAGGCAAAACAAATGTGTGTGTGTGTGTGTGTGTGTGTGTGTGTGTGTGTGTGTGTGTGTGTGTGGGGGGGGGG
>NC_056498.1:76033760-76042442 GCF_014905685.2 Nematolebias whitei | reverse complement strand
ATTGATTTGAATCCAGAAATACAAATTAGCTCATCCAGAGACTGTCTAATTGTATCCTGAAGTAATCAATTGAAAGAACACTCTTCTTTTATATTATCATTACTATTTTACAATATCTTGATAAATCAAAAGTGTGTTTAGTTCATACCATTTCTAAATGTTGAAGTGAACCACTCATTTTAAATCAACTGTGAAACAGTATTAATGATTTTTTAATCCTCATTTAAATTAGAAATCAAGTTAAATGTCTATATTACAAAGTAATTATGCATTTTTGATCTTCTGTCTAAATGAGAAGTAGTGATGTCGGTCGAAAGTCAGAAAGAAGTTATTAGAACAAAGTGTCGTGTTTTTAAACCTAGCAGACGGTAAACAAGAAGCTACTGGCCTCTCATCCTCCCACTTCGCCATAACATGTCTTCTGTCTGTACGGGACGTTACTAAAACATTCCTGCTTTTTTCTTGACTTGTAATGACCCTCTGACATCACTAGAACCACCCCTTGTTGGTTGCTTCAACCAATCAGGAAGTCCTGAGGTGACCGGAAGTGAGAACTCTTTAAGAGTCCACACTTCCTGGAACTTCTCGGGTCAACTGGGTCTCTCAGTCTTGAGTCGGTCTTCAGTCTTCTGGAGTCCTTGACCGGAGTCTTCCTGGGTCTTTCATGGAGTCCTCCACGTCTGAGTGGAATCTCTGACTGAACTCACAGCTTGCTGTGTATCCACCCGGGAGATGAGTGTGTTTGTTGAACAGAGTACCGTCACTACTTCGGACGATTCTCAGCCCTCTTTACCGGAGATGCTGAAAGGTTGCGTTGAAATGGACTCCTGTTCCTGAGTGGAGGTATCCACGTCTAAGGTAACGAGTCGCCACGCACCAACTGTACCGGGGCTGAGCTGGGGTCAGATGAAGGGTGCCATTCCCAGTCAACACACTTTCCTTTTTATCCATCTTTTCTCTCCATTTAAACTCCTTCATTTCCCATCTTTAAACTCTTATATTTTGCCAGTAATTAATCTAGATGCCTTCAGAAATGTCTTTTTTTTTTTAAGTAAAACGTGCCAAGTTTTATTAATCAGAACCAGATCAGCTAATCACTTGTACATTTTGATGTTAAATTTTGATTCTGTTAAATAAATGACCACATTTATTCTGATGGGTCAAAGAAAATTAACGTCTTAGTGTCACTGATTAAACAATCTACGCACAGTTACCTCGGTCACATGGCTGTAATTTAGCTCGAAAAAGAGAGAATCCGTTATATTTAAATATATTGTGGTCAAGGGCAGCTAAAGCTAGCCCTTAGAACCCTACATAAGCCCCTTTTCCATTAGTACAGCACGGTTCAACTCTACTCAGTATGGTTCCAAGGCTTTTCACTAGTAATGATTTGTAGAACCAATCCCTTTTTTCAGAACCCGTTTCTCTTGGGTTCCAACTGGGCTAAACCAGCACCAAAATGTGACCTCAGAACACTGTCGGTCACTGATTGGTCAGGGGGTGGAGTCACTAGGGGTTTGAAAGAAATTTTCACAACACCAGATCCACCATTTGCAATTACTGGTACTCAAACTCGAGAAGCGAGTGGACCTATTTTTAAGATTTTAGGGAGGGTGGAAATTATATAAAAAAGCATTTTATGTATAAAAAAAAAGTTTTTTTTTTTTTAAGTTATAAAAGTAAAAAAAAAATGTATTTAGTATTTGTATGTAGTAAAAAATAAAAGTAAAAAAAAGTTGTTTTTTTTAATCAGTGAAGATAAAAAAAAATAAATAAAATAAACTGTGCCAGATTTACCATGAAATCCTGCTCTCACTTTAATGACTATCAAATAATCTGTTAAAGTTAACTCAGCTGAAAAATCATAAAAAGACAAAAAAAAAAAAAAAAAAAAAAAATTGGATCTCTCAGGAATATTTCCATTAATTATGTTTAAAGAAGAGATACAGCATTTAGTTCACCTTTATCCTAACCCACAGATGTACAAAGCACAAAACAAGAATTACACTTTAAAGCAAAGCTAGAAAAAAATATGTAAACAAGAAACAAAACCACATATCTAAATAGAACAATAAAAGTAGACACGAGTGCAAATGAATCAAATGATGAAGAAAATCTATACAATTTTAAATGTAGATGTTTTTTGTAGAATATGGTTCATCAGAGAGTTAATGATGAACTAAAATTCATTAAAAATTCATTAGCATGATATATATATATATATATATATATATATATATATATATATATATATATATATATATATATATATATATACACACACATAGTTTAATTCAATTATATTAATAATATGCAATCTTTTTAATTTGCCAGAAATTTCAAAATAAATTCTCACCCTGTACTGAAACCTTTCTCAGAGTCTTACCACCAGCATTACCGCCACCAGCTGGTGAGGCTCTTTACGTTGATTTGTTCTGCAAGGATAAGCTCACAGAACTGGCAGCAAAGTCACAAATAATCCTGAAGATGTGCTCATCCTTCAAGTTGTATCTTCACTGCTGAGTAGCTGGGCTGCAGTTGATCAGGACTAAGTGTGACCCGGATCCTGGAGGCTGCAGGAAACAGACAGCTGTGGGGTTCAGCCTGGTTCTGGTCATACGGTGCTGATCCGGACTGGGCCAGAAGTGGTGGATTACATCCTGGGCAGTCTTGCTCCTGGAGCAGCAGCGGTGGGCTTCATTCATGCAGCACCGGTACGTTTTATCATCTATCGGGTTGGATGGAACTGAGCCACTCCTGTTCAGCACAGTCCTTGTAAGTAAAATTGTGCAGCTAATTTACAAGTAATGTATGTGGTTAAATTTAGTAGGTTTAAATGAATGATTGTGGGCTTCATTGCTGCAGGGTAGGTCTGCAGAAATGAACCGAGTCAGAATAGAACAGAATTGGACCAGAGCCAGAGCTGTTGATGTTCTGCAGAGCTAAGTACAAATTTGTAACATATGTTGTTAAAATGATGTAGGTATAAAAGTTTAGAACATGCCAAGAGTTTGGGAAGGGTTTCTAAAGCCTTAATATAAAGTGTACTTGAACTTAAACTTGAACTTGTACTACTGTATCCCTTCTGTGTAGTTTTTCACTTATTGCGGGGCTTCAGGGTGCGGATCCCCATGAGAAACGAGGGACTACTGTATATGTATTAAATAAATGCAAATACAAAGGGTGATGTGGCAGCAGAACTTACAAATTCAAAGAACATGGCTGCACAGGGCATGAGGAGCACAGAGGAAGAGCATGATGGCTGTGAGGAACACAATCCATGGTCAAGGTGGAAACACAGAGACAATGAGCTTACAGAGGTACTAACGAGACATAAAGATGAACACATGGGATGATTGGAATTGGTAGCAGGTGAAGCAGGAGCTGGTAACATGAGGGGAGAAACACTGGGGAAGGCAGAAACACAAGTAAGTACAATAAACACAAGAATATCAACACCTAAAGAACAAAAAACACTAATAAAATGCAGATTATCGAAATACCCCCCTCTAAGGGATGGCCCCTGATGTCCAAAAAAATCTATCTAACTCAGGTGGGTGGAGGGGAGAAAACTAAAGGATTGAGGGCACGAAGGAAAAAAAAAGGATCAAAAAAAGATAAAACCCGGAAGGTTCAAAAACCTGAGGACTAAAAACACAGAACACGAAAAAACAAACACAAATAATTCAATTGAACAGTAAGCAAACCATCCAACATTAGGCAAAAGTTCTGGCAGATGGCCAGGAGCCTGTTCAGAGTGGAACAAGAGTTCTGGTGGAAGGCCAGGAGACCTTCAAGCACAGAGCAAGTGTTTTGGTGCCGCCCTGGAGACTGTACAAAGCGTAGGAAGAATTATGGCATATGGCCCAGAGACTATCCAAAGCAGAGCAAGGGTTCTGATGGACAGCGGTTAAGAGGCGTCCACCTAAAACTTATTGGAATCAGACAAGAGGTGATGAAACCAGTGAAACTGCAGTAGCAGGCGAAGAGACCACAGGGGAGGCTGCAGCAGAAGACATTGAACTAGTGATGGTGGGTGCAGGATCAGATGTCAAACCATTGATGCTGGATGCAGCAGACGAAGGAACCACAGAGGAAGAAGCTGCAGCAGATGAACCAGATGAGGGAGATGCAGAAGATGAACTAGATGAGGGAGCTACAGCAGATAAAACAGACCAGGGAGCTGCAGCAGATGAAGTAGATTAGGGAGCTAGAGCAGATGAACTAGACGAGGAAGCTACAGCAGATAAAACAGACCAGGGAGCTGCAGCAGATGAAGTAGATGAGAGAGCTGCATAAGAAGAAGAATGCAGGCAAAAACAGGGTTTAAATGCATTGTTATGGCCATGAAAGGAAAAACATCCTCCATCCATCCATCCATCCATTTTCTTCCGCTTATCCGGGGTCGGGTCACGGGGGTAGCAGCCTAAGTAGGGAGGCCCAGACTTCCCTCTCCCCAGCCACTTGGGCCAGCTCTTCCGGGGGAATCCCGAGTCGTTCCCAGGCCAGCCGAGAAACATAGTCCCTCCAGCGTGTCCTGGGTCTTCCTCTGGGCCTCCTTCCGGTTGGACGTGTCCGGAACACCTCACCAGGGAGGCGTCCAGAAGGCATCCTAAAAAGATGCCCAAGCCACCTCAACTGGCTCCTCTCGACGTGGAGAAGCAGCGGCTCTACTCTGAGTCCCTCCCGGATGATCGAGCTTCTCACCCTGTCTCTAAGGGAGAGCCCAGACACCCTGCGGAGAAAACTCATTTCGGCCGCTTGTATCCGAGATCTCATTCTTTCGTTCACAACCCAAAGCTCGTGATCATAGATGAGGGTGGGAACATAGATCGATCAGTAAATTGAGAGCTTCGCCTTTTGACTCAGCTCTCTCTTCACCACGACAGACCTGTACAGTGCCTGCTTCACTGCAGACGCTGCACCTATCCGCCTATCGATCTCATGCTCCATTTTCCCCTCATTCGTGAACAAGACCCCCACTTGGGGTAGGACCTCCTCCCTGACCCGGAGGTCCTCAGACTCAATGTCCCCCACCTCCCTCGGAACATGTTCAAAGTTCTCCCGGAGGTGGGAGTTAAAACTCCGTCTCATAAGAGACTCTGCCAGACGTTCCCAGCAAACCCTCACAATACGTTTGGGTCTGCCAGGTCTGACCGGCATCCTCCCCCACCATCAGAGCCAACTCACCACCAGGTAGTGATCAGTTGACAGCTCCGTCCCTCTCTTCACACGAGTGTCCAAGACATGTGGCCGCAGATCAGATGAGACGATGACAAAGTCGATCATCGAACTGCGGCCTAGGGTGTCCTGGTGCCAAGAGCACATATGGACACCCTTATGCTTGAACAAGGTGTTCGTTATTGACAATCCATGACGAGCACAGAAGTCCAACAACAGAACACCACTCTGGTTCAGATCAGGGGGGCCGTTCCTCCCAACCACACCCCTCTAGGTCTCACTGTCATTGCCCACATGAGCATTGAAGTCTCCCAGCAGAACAAGGGAGTCCCCAGAAGGTGCACTTTCCAGTACCCCCTCCAAGGACTCCAGAAAGGGTGGATAATCTGAACTGCCGTTTGGTGCATAAGCACAAACGACAGTCAGAACCCGTCCCCCCACACGTAGGCGGAGGGAGGCCACCCTCTCATTCACCGGGGTGAACCCCAATACACAGGCACCAAGTTGGGGGGCAATAAGTACCCACACACCTGCTCGGCGCCTGTCACTAGGGGCAACTCCAGAGTGGAAGAGTGTCCAGCCCCTCTCAAGGAAACTGGTTCCAGAGCCCGAGCCATGCGTAGAGGTGAGTCCGACTATTTCTAGCCGGAACCTCTCAGCCTCACACACCAGCTCAGGCTCCTTCCCCACCAGTGAGGTGACATTCCACGTCCCAATAGCCAGCTTCTGTAGCCGAGGATCAGACCGCCAGGGTCCCCGCCCTCGGCCACCACCCATCCCACATTGCACCCGACCCCTTTGGCTCCTCTCACAGCCCATGGGAAGGGGGACCCACGTCTCCTCTTCGGGCTGTGCCCGGCCGAGCTCCATGGGTAAAAGCTCGGCCACCAGGCGCTCGCCCGCGTGCCCCACCTCCAGGCCTGGCTCCAGAGTGGGGCCCCGGTGACCCACGTCCGGGCAAGGGAACACTAGGTCCATTTATTTGTGTCATCATCGGGGTCTTTGGGCTGCACTTTGTCTGGTCCCTCACCTAGGCCCTGTCTGCCATGGGTGACCCTACTAGGGGCATAAAGCCCCTGACAGCATAGCTCCTAGGATCATTGGGACACTCAAACCCCTCCACCACGGTAAGGTGGCAGCCCAGGGAGGGGGGAAAACATCCTCTCAGCTCCAAATCTTATGCACCTTATTCAGCTGTGCATCCCAAACCATCAATAACTGATTTTTATTTATTTTTTATTTTAATTTTTTTTCTGAGTCCGGGCCTGTAATTATTGTTAATTCATCAGGTCGGGTGTGGTTCAGAAATTATGACTGCGGGCTGTGGCCGCGTCGGATCAGATTTTTTGGGCCCGTATGCAACTCTAAAGCAAATTAACCAGACGAGGGAGCTGCAACAGATGAATCAGGTAAGGGAGCTGCAGAAGATGATAAGACTAGAGAGGTCACAGCAGGCAATGGGACCAGAGAGGATGCAGCAGGTGGTGAAACCACAAAGGTTCAGCAGCTGATGAACCACTGATCAGGGGAACTGCAGCTAATGATGAGACCACAGACAAGGGAACCACCAGAGGCTTGGGGTCCAACAGAGCAGTATTAGCACCAGGACCAGAGGCAGAGAGGGGGTGTTAGAACAGTCGTTTTTTATCATATTATTTCTTATGATCATTACATTTTCATGTCCTATTCAGTGGAAAAACCCAGAAGAGAATTTATGATGTTTTACAATCTTTAAACCACCTACCAAGCTTGCAAAAACTTGGTGTTCCAGTCTGCCCTTCCCTCAAAAACAGACTGTGACTTATTGCTAAAAACATGTAAACAACCTGCTCTATACGATCCCGCCCATCATTGTTTGAATTGAATAAAAAGGCGTAATGGGAATGAGCAAGTCGAAGAGAGTCTGGAGAAAAGATGCCTCAGGCTACTCTACCCTTTGCAAAGAAAATCTCACTCTTTGTGTCCATGTTCATTTGTTTAAACCTAACAGCGGGTCCTCGTCCCTGACATCCACGCAAAGGCACCAAGGAGGTGGATCATTGTCCCAGACACCCACAGAGAGTCACAAATGAGGTAGGTCATCATTTCGGACACCTACTGAGACAAGGGAAAGTGGGTTGTTGTCCTTGACACCCACTGAGACACAGGAATGTGGGTCATCATCCTCATCGCCCACAAGGACACAGGAAGGTGGGTCATCATCCTCGACACCCACGGAAACACAGAAAGGTGGGTCGTCATCCTCAACACCAATAGAGACACAAGAAGGTGGTTGGTCATCGTTGACACCCATGGAGACACAGGAGGGCGCGTTCAGCTGCTTCTGTGGCAGAGTCATCCAGAAAATGGTTGCTTCAGTGGCAGAGCATGGGACAGTTGATGGAGGAGATGGTAAATTGTCCTTTCAAAAGTCTTATCTTGACAAGTATTTGGTAGTAGTTCAGGATCAGTGTGTGTCCAGGTTGGGACACGAAAAATGTTTTGGCAGTGGAGAGAGGGGTCTTCTGATAATGTGCGTCAAGATTGAATGAAACACATGAAAACAGTTTTGTTTTGTTTTTTAAGATGCTTGTTTATTGCAGCAAGGTCCATGGGATAATTTTTTGCTGAATTCAGATAGTCATAGAAATGGGTTTCTGCTAGATCCATCCTGTGCATTCTGTCTACTGGGTTCCTGTGAAGGTCTGTGGATTTTAATAAACTCTTCACTGAGGGTTGAACCCACATGAACCCATCATGAACCCACATGATCAGGTGGAGACAGACAAGGAAACTCAATGAGTAAAAGTAAAGAGAACTTATTTATTAACAAAAACTCAAGTACCAACACACACACCCCCCCCCCCCCCCCACACACACACACACACACACACACACATTTCAGACCACAACTCACATATGTGGCTAACAAGATGTCCCACTCACTCATGATGTCTTTTGCCTTCCCTTCATTGTCACTCCACTCTGGTACAGCAACACTGCATAGACACAAACCACGCACACCTTTTACTCTCCTCACAAACTCCCCTCTTATCAAAATGCAAACAATTCATGAATCCAAATATGCCAACACAGCCATCTCATAAGTCATCAATCTTCAGCGGAGCTGCAAGTATATGAGTAGAAACTGCAGGAATTGCTTTAATGTGTGTGCCTTTAGGGAATGTACAGCCACTGTAATTGTTTGCCTCTTATCACCATTCTAAGAGTTGTGCAAAGTGTCAACAGTGGTTAAAAAAGAAGGAGAAATGCACACAACAAATAAGTTGCTAAACCATGAAAATAAAGCTGTTTATTTTGATGTCACTTAGCAATAGGAGTGGGACTGATGTTTTTCTTTCCTATCAGAATGAAAAAATTCATTGGATTCAATACAGTTCTCCCCTTGCTGCTGCCTTCATTTGTGTCACATTTATTAAGTCACTCTGAATATTTTACATTGACTGTTACCAGCCATGGCCAAGACCAAATAATCAGATGAAATGCAGTTTTAGGTCTATA
>NC_056498.1:76022234-76033360 GCF_014905685.2 Nematolebias whitei | reverse complement strand
ACATTTTTTTGTTGTTTTGCTTTGTTTTGTTTTTTTGAATGTCCAGAGGACTAGATTTAACTTTTTTAGAGTCAGATCACATGTTCTCCAGGTGAATTCACATAAGATAAGATTCAGATAAGATTCAAGGCCAGCCAAGGGAACCAAATTCAGATAAACACAGTTGTTTTGGGGACAGGCAGAACTTAATGACATCTACCTTGAGTCTGTGTTGATCCACTCGGTTCCAAAATGTCCAAATTATATGGGCACACTGATGGAACGTGCCTGAGTAAAATACCTGAGATCTGATTCATTCTGCCCAAAGCATTTGAGTCTAGGTACCAAGGCATGAACCAAGCCATCATAAAGGCAAGCAGCGTGATCGGGTTCAAATTTGCTGCCGATGACTTCCTTGATTGTTGATAAAACCAGCAATCAGCCAAATCCAAAAAGCAGGAACCAGTTATCATAAATCCAATTAAATATGCGTCCTTAAAATCCACAAATGGCAGCAGAGATAGACACATCATCAAGTCTTCAAGTTGATGAGCTGTGTGTGTGCCAACAGGGCAAATCAACTTGCCTAAAGCCTGTCTTCTCTTCGAAGACATGTTGTAAATTGTGTTGAGGGACCAACTGATCAAAACAAGCCCATAATTATGGTTCGGAAGAAATGCAAGAGAGGCTCAGAAGCAGTTTCACAGACAGACAGAGCAGCAAAGCAAAGCGGAGAGGGAAGGGATGGGAAAAGCGTCCAATCTTGGCAAGAGCAAGTGGTGAAGTGAACTTTCCAATTAACTGCTAATCCTATGTCCTGATGCATGCTCAATAATCCAGGTAGAAAAATCCAAAAAAGTTAAATCTTGGTTGTCAGCAGCAAACTGGTTGATCCACTCTGAGAAGGTGCTATTTAAGAGACTGAGCTGAAAACAGCACCTCAGACTGAGGAAGTCTCTCAGATGAGAGACAAAATGTTTCTATATTGTTTTGCTTTGTTTTGTTTTTTGTTTATTTTGAATGTCCAGAGGACCAGATTGAACTTTTTTGGATGCTAATCCTATAGTTTCACATACATTGACCACTCACAAATATGTAATATTGGATCATTTTCCTCAATAACTAATCAATAAAGTATATTATCTTTGTCTCATTTGTTTAACCGGGTTCTCATTATCTACTTTAAGGACTTGTGTGAAAATTTGATTAGGTTTTAGGTTGTATTTTTACAGAAATATTTTTAAAAAATCTAAATGATTCACAAACTTTCATTCACCACTATACATATATATATATATATATTCCTAGTCCCAAACATGTAGTGAGGGTTTGCTAGGAATGCCAGGCAGAAGAACCCATCAGAAAGATCTTCAACTCACACCTCTGGGAGAGGTTTAACAGCATCCCAGTTGAGGCGGGGGATATCGAGTCCGAGTAGGCCATGTTCCACAACTCAATTGTTGAAATGGCTACCTTGATCTGCAGTATATATGTATATAAGTATATCCAAAAAAGTTCAATCTGGTCCTCTGGACATTCAAAAAAACAAAAAACAAAACAAAGCAAAAAAATCTAGAAACGTTTCGTCTCTCATCCAAGAGACTTCCTCAGTCTGAGGTGCTGTTTTCAGCTTAGTCTCTTAAATAGCACCTTCTCAGAGTGGATCAACCAGTTTGCTGCTGACAACCAAAACCAGCTGATCACATGCTCAAGAAGGACCATCAGCCTAACAATGGATCATTAGCACACTGATGGCTGTTTACTGTTCACAGAGGGCTGAGTGATACTAGCAATCACAGCATTGTAAGAGGGGGACTGTGATTGCTAGTATCACTCAGCCCTCTGTGAGGGTACTCACCAGTACTTGATACTGGAACATAGCAGGCGGTCCAGCAGGGGGTGGGGGTTCTGTGAGTCCTCCCCCCAAAAAATTGGAATAAAAGAGATGCCATTTCCTGCATTTTGGTGTATTTTAACAGGTTGTTAAACATAGGTAAACATTTGATTAAATTGATTAAAAACAGGTCTCTCTTGTAAATGAGTCCTCAAGGCTCAATGAGATTAACAATTTGTATAAATGAAGGTTGAATTAAAATTACTATTTTAGAGAGCAACAACAAGCCGAGCAGCTTCAATTCTATCAAGCCTCCTTACCCCCCCCCCCCCCCCCCACACACACACACACACACACTTCACTGTCTGACCGAAACTCTTCTCAGCTGAATTCAGTCCTATGCCAGCTGCCTGCAAGTCATTGCTCCTCCTGCTCCAATCTCAATTACCACTGCTTACAGGTGCTTCAATTCTCTGTTGTCCTGCTAAGGACAATCCATCCATCCTTCCACTTATCTTATAAAAGTATATTGTCTTTTCGATATTTTGATCGCTGTTATTTTGACAAATTAGTGCTGTTGTTTTGAAACGTGATGTAATGTGAATAATACACACACATTTCTCTTGTATTCTTTTTCACTTTAAGCGCGGCTTAAAATAAAAGTAGTGCGGCTGGAACATCCACTCCACAGACTGGGCAACATTTCATCTCATTGTATTTTTAATAAATTATCAAAATGAAAATGCACAATGACTTTAGACTTTTACGAGTGGTGATATGAGTTGCTGGATCATAGCAAACAGTTGCCGGAACACAGCCTATCAAAATGAGAAAGTTCCTGGATCTTGTTCCGGCAAGATCTGGCTCAAATTAACCACTGGTTGTAGATTGTCTTTGTTGTTGGTCCCAGCAGTCCCACCAGAGCCTGAAAATGTAATAGGTGCAAGTGTCATGGCAGGACTGCTACAAATGCTTTTGACCTGCTCCATCTTGTCTGTGGATTTATGCAACTGTAGGGATTGTGGTTTGTTCCTGGTGTCTAGCCTCATCTTCTGTTGTGTTTATGTTATGTGTTCTCCTTATACTCAGTTTCTTTTTTCTATAGGGTTTGTGTTTTCCTAGTGTATACCTCCATCTGGTGTTGTGTCTCTGTTCCTGCTCTCCCTGGTTTCCCAGTTTATCATTTCCCCTGATGCGTTTCATCTGCATGTCCTCACAGGTGTTTTGTCTCGTTAGTCACTGTATATTCAACCTTTATTTAGACAGGTTAATCCCATTGAGCCTCGGGGACTCATTTACAAGAGAGACCTGATAAGTATATAGGCTGTGTCTCTGTATTAGTCCTTTGTCCTGGCATTGTAGGCTGTCCACTGGTGATGTCATGTCTGCGACTTGTGATTCATGTAAGTCTTGCTGCCTTGACAGCCTTTTGTTTTTTGTAAATAAATCAATTATTCAATATTCTTCCTAAGTCTGCTACTGCCTTCCTGCACCATTGGGTTTATCTGCACCAGTGCTCCTCATTACAACTGCAACTGGCCCAATATAGACTGGTGGGGTGGGGCTAAACAGACCATCTGAACTGATTGGAAAGGTCAAACAGGATTTCATTTATTTCCTTGGAGATGGAGGATAACAGTCTGAGCCACATTTGCCTCTAAAGCAAAGTCTGTCCCCCACAAGTGTGCCATTAAGTGGCTGTGAACTGGTTGGTGAATGCAGGCAAAGACTGCAAGACTGTGAAGCTTTACAGACTCTATTAAGTGCCCAGCTGGAATGGTGACAAGGTATTCTTTGTTTTATTTTGTTTTACTGCTGTTAAGTCATTGTTGTTAATTTATGTAAGTGTTGAAGTGCCATGTTACTATTCACGCTAAGAATAGCTATCTTACAGTGCAAATGATAAAGGAAGTGTCAAGCCATGTCATAAAGTGAATCTCCGCATGCTATAAGTTTTACTGAAACTTTACTGAGTTTAGGTGTGTCAAAATATGTGTCAGCAGTTGAATGTTTAGGTATTTCTTGATGTATGTTCATTGAAAAGACATTAATTTACTATCTGTGTACACAAGGGCTTATTTATGTTAATTTTACACCCTGTAGTACTTAAGGTATTTTCATGACAAGAAGTGTCGAAACATCAGTATGTGTTGTCATTGTCTGTCTGGGGTTAGCTACAGATGGCATATACCATATTTTAACCCGTACGCGTCACACCGCCATATAGTTGCATCAGTCCATATTTGTCTAATAAAGTGGAAAAATCCATAAATATGTTGCTTCGTCGTATACGTCGCATCTATTATGTGTCACTGCTGACACGTCGCATTTGTTACGCGTCACTGCTGACAACCCGGAAATGTGGCCCGGTGTTGTGCCGAAAACCGATGGGCCACCAAATGGTGGCCGCAGGAGCATGCACGGGAGGACTTTTACAAGAATTTAACAAAATTAACACTTAAAAACAATTATTTGTTTGCGCAAAATTATATTAAAGTGTGTATCAATCTAATATTTCCTTACTAAATGCATTTTAATGGTCAAATGAGCTGAATTTCAAAAATAGTTTTGCAGCTGAGGTGCTGCGAAGCAGCCACGCGCAGCTTGACCAGCTGCAGCATTTCTTTAAAATTTAACAAGACAACCACCAAAAAAAAATTGTTTGCTCAAAATTATAGCAAAGGTGTGTCTCAGGCTAACATTTGCTTAATAAATGCACTTTAATCATAAAATTAGCTGCATTTTGCTGGGGCAGTGCAGCTGGATTGACGGTCGGTCCAAGCAGCAAGCAGAACCAAGGAGGGAAGGCTTTGGTAAGCCGATTGTATCATTAAAAGCTGGTGAAGATTCTTAGTCGTCCAGGACATGGTAAATTCAAAAAAGTTCAAGGAAAAAAAAACAAACAAACAATAAAGTTTAATAAATAAATTTCAATTGTTTTTTGTCTTGAACTACTTTGAATTTGTCATTATAGCCACCATTTCCTATTACATGATACAACAGCATGTCATACACCTATTACTACTCTGTTGCTGTCAAGTGGCTGAAAGTATTACTGCTCAATTTTTATTTATTTATTTTTTCAGTCAGAATGAATGGAAACGGTCATATTTCAGTCAAAAAATGGTTTATAAATATGGTGAAAAAAATCCATAAATATGTCGCTTCAGCCGATAAGTCACAGGGCATGTAAATTATGCAAAAAACTGTGACGTATACAAAGAAAAATACAGTAGGTCAAAACTGGTGCCTTCTGCTTCCAGGGCTTGGCTGCTGTTCCAGACAGGTGTATTGTCACCACCAGAAAACAAGGGGGTCTTGGTGGCAGATGTGAGGTTGGAATATTTTATTCTGTCAAGTCATTTGGGAATAGAGGATCTTGCACCGCTAGGACAGTAAGACCCAGGAAGTTTTCAACCTTTTGGACGATGCCAAGGAGCACCTGAACTAGCTAGACAATCACCAAATTTGGAGGGTGCTTGGAAGACGTGGGCAGTTTTCTTTCGTCTAAGCGAGTCTCATCACAAAATAAAAAATAAAAAAAAGAATCACTGTCTTACATTAAAATATGGTAGTAGGTATGAAGAACATAACTGAAATTAACCCGTGTCCTCCTACATGTCTCTGCGTGAGTGCAGCTACAGTGTACACTCTCAGGACATTATTACCTGCAGTGTTCCCTCAGTGCGGACTGAACTTGGCAAAAGGGCCTTCTCCTACTCCGCTCCTGTTTCCTGGAATATCTTACAAAAAGATTTGAAGCTCTCGACCTTGACCTCTCTAAGTGGCTTTAAGAATCTGTTGGACTCCTGGCAGGGACCAATGCAGACATGTTCCTGTTTTTAGTTTTCTACATTTGCCTTAGAATCTAGCTGTTTTTGTTACTTTTCTTTTTTAGCCATCCTATTTGTAAAAAAAAAATATAATAATCTGTATGACTTTTTATAACTGTTTATTGTTGTCGCTGTTGTCCATTGTTGTCATCATTCTTTGCTGAAATCAGGTCTTTCTTTAAATGAGTCCTCGAGGCTCAGTGGGAATTACCTGTCTAAATAAAGATTGAATGAATGAATTCAATCCCCAAAAAAACCCAAAACCTTCAATGAACCATATTAAATATTGTTCCTTTCCTTGTACAAAAAACAACAACAAAAAAAAAAAACATACAAATTTTTAAAAAATGCAGACATAAAAATGAAAGAAAACCTCTCAAAGGTATTAATGAGCTCAACCCAAACTTTTGCTATAGCTTTTCTTCATAAATAAACATTTGTAAAAATAAATAACAAATAGTGCTCATTCCTCACTGACACAGCAGTGGGGATATAGTGGGTGTGTTTTATAAATATCTCTGGTGATGAGACTAACAGTGACAGTGATATAGTGCATGTAACTCGTTGAGATTGGAACTGGCTGCCCATCCATAAATAATATCCTCCTGTGGTCCAATAGTGTAAGGAAAACTGCTTCAGCAATCATTTTTCATTTTAGAAAATTTAAAACATTATATATTTTTAACAACAACAAAAAAATATGTTCAAATGAATGAATTGATATTTTGTAAAAAAAAAAAAAAAAAGAATAAAATACATTTATTTCTGTTTTTTATGTTTTATGCAACTTTATTACAAATACAAATTCTGCAAAAGTACAAAGTTCTCCCCATCTACTGAAGATTCTTTTTTTGTTTTTTTGTTTGTTTGTTTGTTTGTTTAACCTTCCTAGCGAGATCCTTCATTCCTTCCTTAATTCCTTGTTCACTACTTTTGTGTTCTCTGTCTAAAAATACCACCCCAATACTGTATATCTGATTATAAATCCATGATATTATACACATCATCAACTAAGCTGGGCAGCATGGTGACACAACAGGTAGAGCTGCTGCCTCTCAACGAGCAAGTCCCTGGTTCAAATCCCAGTCCAGGGGCCTTTCTGGGTGAAGTTTGCATGTCCTCTCCGCGCATGCGTGGGTTTTCTCCGGGTACTCCAGTTTCCTCCCACAGAACAAAAACATGCATGTTAGGCTGAATGGTGACTCTAAATTGTCCCTAGGTGTGCATGAGAGAGTGAATGGTTGTTTGTCTCTATATGTCTCTATGTGGCCCTGTGATGGACTGGAGACCCCGCCCCTCGCATAGTGATTGCTGGACATGGACATGGGCACCGGCGACCCCCGTGACCCAAAGTGGAAAAAGCAGGTAAAAGATAATGGATGGATCAACTAAGCCATGATAGATATTTTTATCAACTAGTTTTTTGTGGGACACAAAGAAGTTCTGTCATGTTTTTGTTTTTTTTAATTGTGTGAGTTGAATTACTTGAAAAAATAAAGTGAGTTACTAGCTTACATTTTGGTGTGTGACATTCTCTAGGTGTAAGAAAGGTCACTACCAATATCCCCACTGTCCCTCCTCTGGACATGTACAAACTATCTCAGTCTGGTCTCTTTTAACTTTATCTCTCAGTTTTTCAACCTGTGTTGTACATCTGACGACCTCATTCCAAATCTTATCCTTCCTTGTCACTCCCAAGGAGAACCTCAACATTTTCAGTTTTGCTGTTTCTGTGTCCTATTGGTCAGAAAAAAATGTCAGAGGAGGAGGTCTCAGATTTCAGCTTTCAAAAACCTACACTGTAGCATTAGGCCTGATTATGAGTCTGTTTCTTCCTAATTCACACCTTCATCTATGTGACAAACACATCACTCTTGTGAACCAAACAAATGACTGTCTATTGTGAGGAGCGTGTATTTTCAGAGTATGTTGCATGTGAGTTAAGAAACATAACAAGGTGTCTCATGCAGTTATAAAAAGCGTCAAACTCCACTCTCATTTTTTATTGATAAAGTGAACCAGATGGGATGTAAATTGTCTTCAGCTACATAATAGTCACTTGATCTACCTTAGACATTGAAAAAAAAAAAAGATCATATTCCCATGACCCAGTGATAAGCCAGGCATCCTCAGATGAAATCCAGTTGAACATGGCATTTAGATATACATTTAACATTTGCATTTAACATTTAGATAACATTTGGTATAACATTCATATTTAGATTTAACTTTGAACAACACCAGTAGATGTTTAAATATACAAAATATGTTGTCACACAAGACATTTTGTGTGAAAAATAGCAAAATGTAAGGAAAGTACTCAAGCCAATGGAAATGGATTAAAGAAAAAAACAAACAAACAAACGGGATTTAACATTTTGAATGTCAGCTAAACAACGAGCATGTGTGAGTGACATTTTCAAACATCATACTTTACAACTGGTGTCACCTACAGCCTGTGATGGGGAGCAGGGTTATTATTATTGTTCCATGTATTAAATTTTTATTTTTTATTTAACCCAAAGATATTAGACATTAGAAGTGTTGATCATTGTTGGATCTGCAGACAGTTATCCCAATCTATCTGTTTTTATCTATTTATAAACATTTTTGTCCAAATCAGTTGTTTACAGTTTTAACATTTATACAACTAGATGTCTAACATTAATGTTTTAATATACATAATAAGACCACCACTACCAGATTGGGAACATATGTTACTCCTAATTATCAAATGTCTTCTTTGTCCTTTATGGGAGACTAAATACTTTGTTCCTGCTGCTGAATAGTCCCATTTCTCACAATAATTAATTTCCAATGCTCTACTAAGTGTATCCAACATTTTTCAGTCAGGTCATCTGGACAGATGACCTGACTGAAAAATGTTGGATTGTATACCTGGATTATTGAACATGGACTTTGTTGTTTTCAACCAGTTTGACACGGCTGTCAACAAGGAAGAGGGCCGGCAATGGAGGAGGGACGTACCAAAGAGACCATCTTATCACAAACAAAACTGTTCTGTTCCACTTTGGAGTTTGGACCTCCTCTCTCCACTGTGTATAAGCAGTTTCGCTTCAACTACAAAACATCAAACAAATCAGATTGGGTCAACCTGTTCCTCTCCACAGACACTCACCTCAACCTGGATCTTCTGGAAAAGCCAGTGTAGTGAACTAAGCCTCAGGTCAAAATCTGGCCTTGAGGGCCTGCCTGGAACAAGAACTGTATTTCATTGATTTGAGTCCAGAAACACAAGATTAAGTTCATCCAGAGACTTTTTAAGTGTCCTACACTGATCAATTGAAAGAACACTCTTTTTTCTATTATCATTACTATTTTACAAATGTTTTGATAATCAAATTGTGTTTAGTTCAAACCATTTTCAAATGTTGAAGTGAACTACTCATTTTAAATCAACTGTGAAACAGTATTAGTGATTTTTATCCTCATTCAAAGTAGAAATCAGGTTAATGATGCATTGTCTGATTTTCTGTCTTCAATGAGCAAATTGTGAAGTTGGTCAAAGGTCAAGTTTCGGTCAACTGCTGTAAGGATGGTACCATTTGCTGTTTCTGTTTGTGTCTGTTTCCCTAGTGTTTCCTCATCAGTCTAATTGGTGTCACCTTTGTCTCGTCACAGCTGTTGTAATCACGTCTTGTCTTGTCCTTGTATATAAGCCTCCTGTTCTGTGTTGTTCCTTTGTCGGGTCGTATTCGTTGGGTCTCTGCGTCCTCCTGCATCCTCCTGCATCCTCCTGCGTCTCCCCTGAGCTCTCCTGAGTCCTCCCTGAGTTTCCCTCTGAGTCCTCCATCTTTATGTAAGTTTTGCTGCCTCGTCAGCGTGTTATTTTGTAAATACACTCCTCCATTAAATACTTATTTTTGTAATCTGCCGAGTTGAGTCCTGTCTGCACTACTGGGTTCGTTCCTGTCTAACAAATCCTGACATTACGACCCGACCACACATCAGAACCCAGCGGGCAGGGCTCTCTCGGCAACTCACCTTTTTTCTTTTTCTCCTCCGAGCTTCCCCGTTATGAGCGAGCATACAATCCGGTGCGGCGGGTTCTGGACCAGACCCGTCCGCCCACAAGGACGTTTTGACCAGGAGGTGGAAGTCCTGTCTTCACCACTCCTGGTCCTCGAAGAAAACAGGGCTCGGCACCGGGGAACCCACCAGGCTCCTGCTTTTGAGTCCGCCTCACCCGGCTACTCGGGATGGACGTCGGGGGAGGACGAAGAAATCGAGGATGAGTTCTGTTTTGCTCCTGTCCCCCGACCATCCCGCCGTCGCCGGGGAGGTAGGAAGCGGTCCCGAGGGCAGCCCGCGGCGACCGGGCCGGTTTCGTCGGCCGGGCAGAATAATAGAGTTGGTTCCGGTGTTTTTGTGGGAGCTGGTCCCGCCGCCTCACCTCACAGGTTTTCGGTGGGGGCGAGGTCCAGCGTCCCGCGGGAGCTCCGGTCCACTCCTGTTCGGTTCGGCGAGTCCGGTCCACGTGACGTTACGGGGGCGGGTTCCGTCGCCTCACCTTCCAGGTTCCTGGTGGGGGCGGAATCCGGCCTCCCACCGTCACACCGTGCCGCGGCTGTCCAACCCAGTCAGACCGTGCCTCCTGGGCATTCTCCCAGTGACTCTGTGGGGGCGTGTTCTGCCGACCCACCTCCCAAGTTTCCGGTGGGGGCGACACCTGACACCACATCCACACATAGTGACACTTGCCCGTCAATCACATATTCACCCCATGATTTTGCATAAATAAACCAGACTTTATTAGATTTATTCACTTCTGCTAAAAATAACCCGGACTGCTCAGATGTTTTGTTTTCCCTGATGGAGGAATTTTTAGTTTTACGGCCAGGCCTCCTTCTGATCCCAGAGTACAACCGATTATTAATAGAAATAAGGTCTCTCATCACACCCAAGGTCACTAATACACAGTCTGAATCCATAATCCATCCTGCACCTATTGGTACCACCATCACTTCTGAACTTTCCTCTGCTCCTCTGACTCCTGCACCCATCATCTTCGCCGCTGTTCCACCTGCTGAGCTCCTCGCCGATGGTGCACCTGCTCCTGTCGCCTCAGAGGACTCAGCATCAGTTTCTGTTTCCCGTCGCCGCCGCCGCCGCCGCAGAAGATCAGTTCCTGTCGCCACCGCAGAGGAGTCGGTTCCTGTCTCCGCTGCAGCTCTCCAGGCTCCCACGCCGTCTGCTGCAGAGCCACAGGCCTTTCCGTCGTCTGCTGCAGAGCTCCAGGCCTCTCCGTCGTCTGCTGCAGACCCACAGGCCTCTCCGTCGTCTGCTGCAGACCCACAGGCCTCTCCGTCGTCTGCTGCAGAGCTACAGGCCTCTCCGTCGTCTGCTGCAGAGCCACAGGTCTCTCCGTCGTCTGCTGCGGAGCTCCGGGTCTCTCCGTCGTCTGCTACAGAACTCCAGGTCTCTCCGTCGTCTGCTGCAGAGCTCCAGGTCTCTCCGTC